>NC_137131.1:5751923-6265315 GCF_949319135.1 Squalius cephalus | reverse complement strand
AACACCTTAAAAGTCGACTATAAAAGTGGTGCATATGACTCTAGAGGTATGTAATGCACAAATCAAATGAATAGCACGATTATAGTGTTTTTTTCTCTGTCATCTTTGGAGCTTGATAGACATGGTCACAGAAAAAAATGACATACAAGTTTGTGAGTATGACAGTTTGTTTTAAGTTTCATTTCGGTGAACTACTGTAGCATCACTATGTTCTCCTTAACACATTGTACTCTGTCAAATTCCCTGTTTACTGCATCAGCACAAACCTTGCGCCTTCACAAACTTTGCCTTCTAGATCAAGGTCACCACTGTCAATTGTGAGGTGGCATTGTTAAGGGAGGGAGGGACGGACCCAAAAATAGAAGTGATTTCTGTACTTCGTCAAGCCAGCCGTCTCCATTTCCTGTGGTTCGGCCCATGATACTGATCTAAGAGGCAGCCTGGTGATAAAGATCACACATTGAGCGGGAAACCTCCCTCAGGAGTTAATTGAAGTCAAAGTGAGTCACACCATCTTAGATCTGGCAGATGACCCGTGCCGCTCTCTATTGTCTTTTCGCCGTCCTCTCACGTTTTGATCAACGCTTCGCCCCTACTTTAACTTTAAATAAGCAATATCCAGGGGATGCTGCTCAATGTCAACGGCAACACTTGAAGGGTCACCTTCCTGATGCCGCTGATCGTTTCTGCTATAGAGGCAGGGAGTGCCTTACATTAGAGGATTTCCATGTTTTGTTTTAAGGAGGAAAATTAAGGCTTACTGTTACCTACAACATTATTTACATGTAATGTCTTGGATGCACTATAATAGTCTACATGTTAGTTTTGCAGTAAGCAGCGCGTACACGATTCTGCACATTTTCTGTGTGAATACGTGACCTTCACATTTACCAAAATGTGCAGCATGCACAAGCTAGCATACTGTGTGTGAAACTGTATCCCACAATGCAATGTGCTCGGTTTGACCTTCCTTCAAGTGTGATGAATGAACCAGAGGTGACTCTTTTTTTTATTAGCGTTTTTGTATTTCGTTTTTGTAGTTAATTTTATATTTATTTCCAAGCTGATAACTGGTGAGTGAAAATACTGCAGTCCAGGAATAGCTTTATTTATTTTTTTCCAAAGCAGCCTATGAATATTTATGCACCAATGAATATTGTGATTTTACAATTTATGACTGGAATGATTTTATTTATTTAATAGTTACGCATTTTTAGTTAAACATATTTATTTTATAATAATATTTATTATTATTATTATTATATTTATACAAAATGTACTTTCATTAATTACCCTCATGTCATTAATTTTTTTCAAGTATCTTCAGATTTTAAAAAAAAATAATTAGATAATTAAAGAAATAAATATGCAACTTGGTGAGGTTGTGACAACAATATAGCACACTACTGTTTGAAACATATTTTGAAACATCATTTTCTGCATAGTATTTTTCCAAACATAGCCAACGTGTGTATAAATATTTCATATTAAAGGGCCTTTGTTGCAGGTTTGATGTCAGCAGTGCTGGAAGCTATTGGTTTGGATACTGAGGAGTGCAAATGGGACATAAGAGGTAGAAGGCAAGATTTTTTTTAAGTTTGTGTTTAGAATGTAACACACAAATCGAATATGAATTTCATTTATGCTACTTTTTTTGGAGCTTGACGGCCTGTGGTCACTAAATGCAAAAGAGGATCCTGCTTTTGTGTTCCACAGTAGAAAGAACATCAAGCGGCTATGAAATGACATCAAGGTGAGCAAATGATGACTGAACGTACATTTTTGGCTGAACTATCTCTTTAATAATGTAAACAACACATTTTAACAGTTCCACATCCATGTGACTCCTTTTTTTGCCACTTGCTATCTCACCTGTGCCAAATATCTCATCCTTGACAGCCGTATATCCACTGTGAATTATGCATTTGCTCTTCACTCTTAATTACTTACTCAGTTACAAGATTCCTTCCACATACATCCTAATGTTCCCGAGAGATGTCTTTGAGGGAGGGGACATTTTCAGATTGATGCCCTTCCTCGAGTTCTGGATGGTTCCGCCGCAGAGCTTCATGCACCAATAATGACACATGATGGAAGTCCCTGTCAGTGTGTCACCTTAGAAAATGAAGATAGATGGAAGGATGGATGGAAAGTGATTTTGTTGAGCTGGAAGTTAAGAGACATTGCAGTGGTAATAGGCGAGCGTGATTACCGCCCGCAGAGTCACTGAATGTAACTGGAACTTCTTTTTTTCGTGTGTCCAATTTTAGAACGAGCTATTAGGCACTGGCACTGTTGTCAGCTTTTTTTGTGAGTTTATTGCTTTCAGAGATATTAGGAGATTTTGGGATATGTTATTTTTTCTTAGATAGACACAGGATGGGTGACACAAGGGTACATTCTTAAAGAGATTCTGTCATCATTTACTCACCATCATGTTGTTTCAAACCTGTATGGAACATTTCTGGAACATTTTTTTTTGCAAAATAGGTCAGCTTAAAGGGATAGTTCACCCAAAAAGTGAAGACTTTTCTTCTGCAGAACAAAAAAGAAGAGAAAAAAGTAGGGTCCAGGCAACACTGGATCCCATTGGCTTTCAATGTCTGGACCCTACATTTTTTTCAAAAAATCTTCTTTTTTGTTCTGCAGAAGAAAAGTCTTTGCTTTTTGAGTGAACTATCCCTTTAAGCTGACCTATTTTGCATGCAGGTTAAGCGAATGTATAAATCTTTGATAGATTCAGTGAATGTAACTTAATGAATTCATTAGGAGGAAAGTGTTGTTCTCTGGCCAGGGAGTCTTGCCGCTTAATTAAAACTGCTCTGTTGTAAGCAGACACACTGTATACATACCCTCTGGTCAAATCCAGATTTGGAGCGGCTCCTTGCATTGGCTTCTTACCATTGGAGTCTGTGTTCTCGATTTATAATTATGAAAACTGATTGGATGAGCCACGTTCAAAGCCGTTGAAAAATAGCTGGTACATGCACACCTGTGACCGCACGTGAATTGAATTTTATATTAATGTGCCAATTCTTTAGAGTTAGAAGAACTATGAAGTATATTACTTGATGAATTAATTGTTTGTTGTGTAAAATCAACTGGATGTTATTTATTTTTTGAAGAAGAAAATGTGAGTGGTGTTTAACCACTCAACACAACAAAACCATCAACAACTTGTTGAAATGTGGATGCTAGGGGGTTTCTGGGAGTTTCTGGGTGGTTGTTAGATGGTTTCTAGGGAGTTCTGTGTATTTGTTTACTGGCCCAAGTAAAACAATGTAAATATCCCCGATGAAATTCTGTTTTATTATATGGGCCATATAGGGTTTTCATCAATCATTTGACAAAATAAAAAAGAAGAAAAATTTGCCGTTTTGATCACATAGAAATGTAACAGCATACATCTTGTCAAAATGAGTTAACTAAAGCAAAGAGGTGTTCTTGGGTACAACGTAAAGGCAAAAACATAAAGTGTTCAATACATAGTTATGTTTAGACTAAGGCAAGCATCAATATTACTATTGCTTATACTAGGGATTTGAACAAACTCCTAACCCCAGATATTAAACTTCAGCATTTAACAGATGGCCCATTTTGGCTTATTATTTGTTTGCAATAATGCTATGAAATGTATTGTTCTGCAAATCCAGAAAGGCTTGAATCAATAAGCAATACTTGATCCAGGCAACCCACTTGACAATACAGGTGTGTATTAACTCAACATTTAGGTAAAAATGCGGCAACAGTTACTTTAAGCTAGTCGATTTCACGTTGTGTTCTGGATTTTTAAATATGGTCTGATGGAAGAACGCTTGTGTTGTCTCTTGCTAGAGCAGATATGATTCCTCCTGCAGAGGTTGATGAGACATGTCACCTGTCCAAAAGAGTTTTTTCAAGTAGAGGAAGTCCACGTCGCTTCCTTAAATCTCAAAACTAAACTGCAATTCTACTATCCATCCATTTATACCTCCATCCATCCATCCATCCATCCATCCATCCATCCATCCATCGAATGGATGCATCTCTCTCTCTCTCTCTCTCTCACTCTCTCTCTCTCTCTCTCCCTCCCTTTATATTTTACATCCGTGTACACTCAAAAGCTGTTGTTCACTTGAGCTCTGGGTGATTTTAATTTGTCAAAACTGTTTACCAGCACTGTGCCAGGCTATTACCACTGTGTCATCTTGGGAACAGATAGGTAATGAAAGACAGACAAAAAAGAGAGAGAAAAGGAGACAGAGGACGGCGAGGGGGGTTCATTTGGTGAGATTCTGTGGGGTGGGGGGGGGGGGGGGGGATATAAAGATCAGGCACAGATTCATTATTCCGTCTTTTCCCTCAAAATCAATTATGCTTACATGCAAATCAGGCCAGTTTTCTATTAGTAATGAATTATTAAAATATTTACTGGATGTGTGAGAGAGGACATCATCGGCTGCGTCAATTAAATGCTCTGAAGTAGACAGTGTAGGTCTAAAATCATACATGCTTCTTTCAGTACAGCCACATGTACAATTTCTGTATGTAAATTAAGTTACAGAGACTGATGTTAAGTCTATCTCATATGAGATGTAAACACTTCCTGTTGAACATGTATTTACAGAGTGCAACATCAGATGTACTTTGATAATTGTATTACTAGTGACTTGGGTTATTCTTATTGTTTGCTTGTTGCATTTCTAGAGCATAAATTAGAACATAATTATTTCTGTCATGATAACTCTCAGAGTGTTTGGCATGGTAATGGATATGACAATGTTAATTTGTTTAGTCTTGGTGGAATAGATCTTATACGCTGCTGCTGTTATTTATTGTTGTTGCTGCAGAGCAAGTACGGGACTTGCTACTGTCAATACATACACAACACACTGCTGTGAGCAAGTCAGACATGCTGCTGCTGTACAATATAGCGTACATGAATTACCCCTCAACTACGGTGGCCGAGAGAGCTCAACGCGCTGCATCTGAAGAAAACACATGCAAATAGAAAAACATCCGCAAATTAAGAAAACATCTTCATCAGTTTTACAACACATGTGTGCTCCAAATACTCACAACACAACCAAATACAGAAACGCGCTGGAAATAGGAAAGAACACAACGGAAATGTTTCCAAAGGAACCCAATAAGTGACGAACCCGGCTGGGACGTGCTTACTGCTCATGAGCATCCCTATGCCCTACTCCCTTCGAAGGGCAGAGCCCTTGAAGTGGGGACTTTGGAGTGAGCACGGCACTTGTGTGCCATTATGTAGCCGTTTGGAACGCACTTGGTGAAGGGAGCAACGAAAGAAAACGTAATTTCCTCAGTATTTTCATCTGGGATGTTCCCATGACAACACAACATGGTGTCCGTCAGCTGAACAGCTCTTTATACGACAGACATTTCTTATTATTGCTGTTAACATAACTGTTGCAAATAAATATACATTTTATACAAAAAAGTTTTTCAAATATGCATTATATATGTCTGTGTGTGAGTGTCTTAACTTTAAAACTTGCCGTCTCATCTTTGGACCCTGCATTACAGGGCAGCCCGGTCTCACCCCAAAATGTCACATACTGACGCGTCTTGACCAACCGGCAATATACGACGAAAAGGGTACCCCTAAAACGTCCATATGAGACGAAGACATAAGCGCACCAGCAGCGCCTCTTTAACGCATACCTAAACCTACCCATAACCCGAATAGTCACATACGGACGTTTTAGGGGTACCCTTTTCGTCGTATATTGCCGTTTGGTCAAGACGCGTCAGTATGTGACGTTTGGGGGTGAGACTCTTATGAAACTTATTTAAAAATAACATGACAAAATTTGTGTAACTGATGTATAGATTAAAATCTTACCCTCATGTTCTTTTTCTCTATCTTTTTTTTTGTTTTTTTCTTTTGTTTTCAGCTCATTGTTAACTCTTCTTTTCTAATTTGTATTCTGATGACATTGAACATATTGTAGGCTATAAAGTTTTGTGTCATAAACATGTAATCTCTGTATGTTTTGCAAAAAATAAATAAATAAAGACTTTTATTAGAATAAATAAATAGTAGACTTTGAGCTATGAGCACGTCCCAGCCGGGTTCGCCACTTATTGAGGTCCCCTGGAAACACTTCCGTTATTTCCAGCATGTTTCTGTATTTGGTTGTGTTGTGAGTATTTGGAGCACACATGTGTTGTAATACAGGTGAAGATGTTTTTTTTAATTTGCGGGTGTTTTTCTATTTGCATGTGTTTTCTTCAGTTGCAGTGTGTTGAGCTCTCTCGGCCACCGTACTCAACAGAGCAGGTGACAATGAAGATTGAACAATACAAGCCAAGTTTACATCATGCAAAAATCCCCCAAAATGCTGGAGACAAAAGAGAAAAGAGAAGACTATTCACTGCTGCTGCTTCATTAGAAGAGCCATTAGAACAGCATGTATGCTAGCAATGTGTATCTTAGATATAGAATTTAAGTGGAATTCTGAAAAGATGCTGCATATTGCTACAGCAGAGGCTGACCAAGTATTTAAAAGTTGAGCAGCAAACTCATTGGCTACTGATACAGCAGGAACCAATCAGCTGTGCCCTATAGAGAATGATATGATTGCAAGCAGTTTAAGTTAAAGACCTATCAGCCTGTGCCATCGAGTTGTTGGCAGAACTTTGTATTTTTTACTTTGCTACTGTGCCTTTAAGACAGTTATGTAAACACTATCTATATATGTGGGTAAATCTGGGTTGTGTTTTCCAAAAGCATCATAAGTAGATTGAAATGCAGCTCTGGGTGGTCATTTTTGACTTTCTGACTTTGCAGAACTTTGGAACAAGCCATTTTTTTAAAGCTTACTTTCAATAAACTCTCTTTTTGGACCAAGGAGAAAGTTTTCAGTGTTGAAACTTAGATTCAGATTTGAAAAGATCTGAAAAAGTTTAAATCAATGCATTTTAACTAACTTCAAGTTGTAACCGTAGAGTAAAATATCACAACAACTTCTGTGCCAACGCATTTTATTTTTAGTCTCACTAAGTGTTCTGTGGCAACAACGTGGTCACATAATTTAATATCCCATAAATTATTCCACAGGACTACACATGGAGTCTCTTCTTTCTCTTCCCAAATTCTCACTCATGTCCCTCTCTGGTGTATTTTCATGGGGGGTGCATTAAAACTTTATTTTCTCTATTTTTCTTTTCTTCTGATCAGTATTAACATTTCTACTGTAGCAACTAGATCTTATTTTCAAGCTGCCAGCTGTCTGTCGATGTTTTTAAAATTCGGTAAACTACAGCATTTTTGGGTTAATGCAAACTGTGTATGACCCTCTCAACATCAATCTTTCATATAAAAACATTGCACTAACCTGTCACAATCCAGTATGCTTGTAAACTTCTCAAAAGTCTTTTTCTTCTCTCTTGTCTTTTTTAATATACAGCCTCACCCTGACACCCGTTCCTCCTATAAACTCACAATGACTTTGACAAATTCCACAACCCGAACTGTCGGCTCCTGGGCCTGGTGCCCGACAAGACTTGTCATGCTTCTCTGGCCTGTACGGCGCCGGGGAATCAATCGCTGTCCCTATTCATAATCCATACCTCACTGTACCCTGAGCAGCCATTTAAATCCTCGTTTGTCCTCGGCATCGCAGAGGTGAAAAGTTGATGAATAAGGAATTATTTGGATTGCGCATTCACACCAGTCTGAGCGCTGATGTCCTATTTTTGACAGTATCGTAATAAGCTGCTGAATTCTGTCATTTGTCACCAGGACTCCTCCAGTGAATCTGGGGCACTGAACAATACAATTTTCAGCAGTTTTTTTTTTTTTTTTTTTGTGCTGCAGTTATTTTAAGTGTATATCATTAACCACCCGATGTTTTGTGAATCTGGTGTTGTATTTGAAATATGACATAATGAATTGTTATTTCATGATAGATGTTGCCTTTTCAAGATAGTCGAGAAGTAGTTGTTGCAATGGTTCAATAAGACAGCGAGTTGAGGTCACCTGCCTTAAGGGCAACCAATGAACAATGTCAAAATCTTCTCTGACCAAAACATCCAGAATGCACAAGTTTTGACATTCAAAACTAATGAGACCATAATAAACTAATGAGACCGCCCAGAGGCTTTCAATGAACATGAGGAGCACACAAACAAGTTGCATGTAAATGTCAGCTAGTTCTGTGTAAAAACAAGACTGTCTACTCATTAGCACTGATCTGGAAGTACTCTTACTCGGATCAACTCTAAAGCATCAAAATGCAAATCCTTCCATCAGCACATGCAATCTCGCATCTCGAATCTGAAGGGTAAGGCGACAACAGGCTCGTGTTGTACTTTCACACTGACAGTGTTTCTGCTGTTTAACTGAACTTCAGCTTTATACAGAAAATAAATTATAAAACGGTTATCTGGAGTGTGCCATTAAGAATTATTATTACCAACATGATCATCAGGAAATCTAATTCACATCCAAATGGTAATTATTCTACATAGAACGGAACCCAAACAGGCTGTAATCTGTTTAAATAATCAGAATTTAATCAAATTTGCTGAATATAAAGTGCTGTTTGCTGTCTGTCACTGAATGAGACTTGCATGAGACTTCCATCGAGCCTGATAGATGTTGTTTTTCAAACTAGGGGAAGAAGTTAGCTCTATTATTTCATGCATTTTAATTATGCTATATATAGTGTATTGAACTGGACAGAAAATGTAGCAGTTGTAAAAAAATATTGTTGGTTTAACTTTAAAAGTTACCTGGTTGCCTTAACATTTTGATAAAATTTAATAAATAGAAACTCAAAATATTATGTTATCTGAACCACATTAATTATCTAAGTTGATCTGACAAAAGATTAAAAGTTGTGATAACAAATCATGAAAATAATTTTTTAGAGTGATTGCTATGATATAAAAGACTATTGCAGAGATATGCTCTTTGAAATGCCCATCGCCAACTTCCTGTCTGTTTCAATAATACGATAACACAGTCAAAAACTGCATTATATGGAGTCTTTAAACTTTATCAGTGTTTTTTCTAAAATTATTATTTTTTTAAATTAAAACATTATTTGTTAAAAATTAAAGTTATTTGTTCATGCTGCCAAATAGAAAATATTTTTAAAATAATCATAATTAAAATGAAAATATTGTTATAACTATTTAATATATAAATTTAGGATCAATTTAATAAAAACAAACAAAATGGAAGTCTATGGCACTATCCTACTGAAGGGTTTAAAGCATAAATCTGAAGCTTGCATTTTTCTAAAAGCGTTTACCTGAAATATTCACATCAAAATTGTTTATTAATTGACCTGTAAAGTTGTCATAATTGTTTATTTTGAGGTAGGACTACTTTTCTATGTGGATGAAGATCTGATCATTAATGCCGTGTTTAAGTTGAAATGAAAAATGTTGTCGATAGTGCTTAAGTTGTATAACCCAGATGTTCCTTTAAAGGGGTGGTTGATTATGATTTCACTTTTCTAACTCTAGTTAGTGTGTAATGTTGCTGTTTGAACATAAACAACATCTGCAAAGTTACAACGCTCAAAGTTCAAAGCAAAGGGAGATATTTGCTTTTAAAAAAATGGCTTTTTAAGGACTACAACAAACGGCTGGTAGGGACTACACAAGCTTCCTCCCGGGTTAGTGATGACATCAACCTTAAAATTTACATAAACCCCGCCCCTGAACACAATTTATATAATATGCTAATCAATGACTAGAAGATAACTACACATAAGCTACATAAATTCATCAACTAACCTTTCAGAAATGTTGTCTACATGTTGTCATTTCTACTTGTTGTCACATCTCTCCATCTGACTTCGGTTTGAACATAAAAGGCTAAAAGTTTTTGAAATTTTCAGTGCATGTCTGTGTGAGGGAAAAGGACACGCCCCCTGTGCTGGGAGCTGCAGCTCATTTGCATTTAAAGGGACAGGCACAAAAACGGTGCATTTTTGCTCACCCTCAAAAAGTGACAACTTTAACATGCTATATAAAAATATCTGTGGGGTATTTTGAGCTAAAACTTCACATACACAGAAATTTATTTTACATCTTGTGAAAAGGGCATTATACCACCCCTTTAACAGCTTTCATATTCTTCAGCTCGTGGGATTTGTTTGTACTGTATTGTGCAGCGAGGGGCCTTTGGTGGCACGTGTTATAATTTTAGGAGGTTAAGAACAGACAGGAAAGGTCTTTTCTGCAGAAGAGCCACCATTGACAAGGACATGCCCATCTTTCTGTCCTCGTTTAAATCCCATGGAGAAGGCCACCGCACGGAGTCAACGTTCATTAGCATCACTTGCTGTTATGGAGGGGAATTAATTGGCCAACTCTTAATGACAGGGCACACTAATGCCTAACAATGATCGCCATCTGTGTTTAAGATCTCGCTCGGATTGCACACCGTGTGAAACATCAGAACTGTCCCTACAGACATTGCTAGTACAACATTTACTTATAGATGCTGGGATAAATGTAATGAGGAACTGTGGGGTTTTATTATGTTATAGAAAAAATATTTTTCAAATTCTTCAAAAGTTTTCAAAGTCAAGTTTTGACTTTATCAGTGATAAGAAATGTTTTTTCATCAGAAAGTCCTTACAAAATTAATCTTCACACAATAAGAGGTACAAATCTTTCATTTATTATTTTTCACATACTTAATAATTATTTACCTTTGTGCTGAGCTGACTTTTTTTTTTAAATTGCCAATTAGCAAGGTTGTGCACTATTGTTAGAGTTGTATTCAGAAGGACTTTTGAATTTTTATGCAATTCCTGACTTTGAACTGAGGAAGCGAATGCAGAATTTCAAGCCCATTGTGAATGCAAAGTAAAATTAAAATGAACTGAAGTTTAAAAAAATGTAACGTAATTACATATAATTGTATTTTTTTTTTAGAAAAGCAAGGTCTATCAAGACAAATGTTTGAATATCTAAATATGTCACTTTTAGGAATTTGTAATTAGTTTAATAATATTGAGTTATTCCTGTTCCAACTTCCTGTGGGGTGTGGCTAAATCAATTAAAATTCACACACATGATTGAAAGGGAGTCAATTCTTCCATTCTCAATTATGTGAATCTTATGCAGAAAGGACCAAATTGTATGCATTACTATCCATTACATCATGTTATTGCATGATGTTATCGTTTTAATAGATAATCCTAAATGGAGTGTACATGAAGTTTTATGTATTACAAGTTGTGAAATTACCATAATCTATAAGACAGGATGCAGAATTTGAACATCAGTAGAGCCGTCCATTGTGCAAGTGTCATGAAGAAATACATGAACTACAACATGATGCAATTTCAGCAGCATAATGCCGCAGAAAGTTACTGACACCATCAAAGCAGAGCAGAGGCGTCCGAAATAAGTTTTGAGGTAGAGACGACTGGCATGGAAAACGGGAGGAAGAAAAACATGACAGAGAGGTTAATGAGAAAAGAGAAATGGAGAAGGGCAGCAGCATCGCTTGAACCAGCTCTTCAGCAGTCGGTTAATCAGGTCACGTTCTCTGATATGATAATCCCAAGGGCGCTGCATGAAAGGAGAGGCTAACACCATGCTGACAGTGAGGGAGAGGGGAATCTGATAGAAGGAGCTGTTTGGGAGGTTCCTCTATGATGTCTCCTCTCAATCGTGTTCAGGAAGCCTTGTAGTCCCACACTCGCTCTGCCTTCAGGCGTGGTTGGGTATTTAGTTGTTTGTGCATTTGGTCCACCCAGATTGACGGCTCCATCCGTGGGGAAATGAATAGCAATGAATCGTGCTGCTGATTGTGTTTATTTGTACACGTTGAAATTTGAGACAAATAATAGAGGTCACTTGGATATTGGCAGGGCTTAAATATGAGGATTTTTTCTACTTGCCAAATCAGAATAGCAGTTCAGATTTCTACAGTTTTTTTCCCCCTGTAACATTTTCATTGAAAAAAAATAAATATATATATATATAATATGTGTGTGTGTGTGTGTGTGTGTGTGTGTGTGTATATGTGTATATATGTATATACACTCACCTAAAGGATTATTAGGAACACCATACTAATACTGTGTTTGACCCCCTTTCGCCTTCAGAACTGCCTTAATTCTACGTGGCATTGATTCAACAAGGTGCTGAAAGCATTCTTTAGAAATGTTGGCCCATATTGATAGGATAGCATCTTGCAGTTGATGGAGATTTGTGGGATGCACATCCAGGGCATGAAGCTCCCGTTCCACCACATCCCAAAGATGCTCTATTGGGTTGAGATCTGGTGACTGTGGGGGCCATTTTAGTACAGTGAACTCATTGTCATGTTCAAGAAACCAATTTGAAATGATTCGAGCTTTGTGACATGGTGCATTATCCTGCTGGAAGTAGCCATCAGAGGATGGGTACATGGTGGTCATAAAGGGATGGACATGGTCAGAAACAATGCTCAGGTAGGCCGTGGCATTTAAACGATGCCCAATTGGCACTAAGGGGCCTAAAGTGTGCCAAGAAAACATCCCCCACACCATTACACCACCACCACCAGCCTGCACAGTGGTAACAAGGCATGATGGATCCATGTTCTCATTCTGTTTACGCCAAATTCTGACTCTACCATGTGAATGTCTCAACAGAAATCGAGACTCATCAGACCAGGCAACATTTTTCCAGTCTTCAACTGTCCAATTTTGGTGAGCTCGTGCAAGTTGTAGCCTCTTTTTCCTATTTGTAGTGGAGATGAGTGGTACCCGGTGGAGTCTTCTGCTGTTGTAGCCCATCCGCCTCAAGGTTGTGCGTGTTGTGGCTTCACAAATGCTTTGCTGCATACCTCGGTTGTAACGAGTGGTTATTTCAGTTAAAGTTGCTCTTCTATCAGCTTGAATCAGTCGGCCCATTCTCCTCTGACCTCTAGCATCAACAAGGCATTTTCGCCCACAGGACTGCCGCATACTGGATGTTTTTCCCTTTTCACACCATTCTTTGTAAACCCTAGAAATGGTTGTGCGTGAAAATCCCAGTAACTGAGCAGATTGTGAAATACTCAGACTGGCCCGTCTGGCACCAACAACCATGCCACGCTCAAAATTGCTTAAATCACCTTTCTTTCCCATTCTGACATTCAGTTTGGAGTTCAGGAGATTGTCTTGACCAGGACCACACCCCTAAATGCATTGAAGCAACTGCCATGTGATTGGTTGATTAGATAATTGCATTAATGAGAAATTGAACAGGTGTTCCTAATAATCCTTTAGGTGAGTGTATATATATACTGTATATATATATGTGTATATATATTATATCTAATTATACGATTTATATTTCAGAAGATCTTAACAAAGCAATTTACAACAGATTATTTTTCATTTTCAAAAATAGCTCAATAATAGAAAACTATATAATTGATAACACACCCTTTTTTGCTAAAAGGGTATTTCTAATGGATACTTCCAAGTCATTCCTGAACTTTGCAAATTGTCAAAATTTTATCAAAATTGTATCTACATTAGTCATTTACTTATTTAATTATTTCCTTGATATGTCACATTTCCTGGTTACACTTTATTTTGATAGTTCACTTTAGCCATTCTACTAACTATAAGCAACTTTGCAACTATGTCAACAAACTCTCATTAGAGTAGTAGACTGTTAGTTAGGGTTAGTTGACAGAATGGGAGGACCATCAAAATAAATTGTTAGATATTAAGCAGATAGTCTACTAATACTCTAATGACTGGCAGTTGACAAAGTTATAGTGGAGAAAGTCTAAAGTGGATTATCAAAATAAAGTTACCCATTTTGTAAAGGCATTGCATTTTTGAGTAAAACATATTTTTGTATGTATACTCTTACATCATACTCTTACAGCCCCCATTTGAAAACCCCTGAGCTAGCTAACATAAAGAAACACATTCAGTGCATAACAGAAATCATAATGTTTAAGTTGTGAGGCTTAAAATTGATCAATGAACGCAAAATGTACATACAACACTGAACTGTATCAATAGAGCCAATTTTCCTCAATGGCCCCAAGCCATCGGCCCATCATTTTTGTTGAGCCCTAATTTCTAGCTTCGCCACTAGTATGCATGTCTGTGTAAGTAAGTAAGTAAGTTTTATTTATATAGCACCTTTCACAGGTATAAGGCCACAAAGTGCTTCACAACAAAAACATTTATATCATAAAATACACACAATAAAAGCATAGACAGAACATGATCATATCAAACCACAAGCAGCTAATTAAAAGCCTGAACAAATAGATGAGTCTTTAGTCTGCATTTGAAGGCATCAACAGAGTCAATAGAGCGCATAGAAGGTGGGAGGTCATTCCACAACCTAGAAGCAACAGCCTGAAAAGATCTGTCACCTCTCGTACGATAGCGAGTGCGCGGAACCGTCAGCAGATTCTGATCCACAGACCTCAGAGCACGCACAGGGGTGTAGCGCTGAATCAGGTCACTAATATAAGAGGGTGCCTGACCATGCAAAGCTCTGAAAACTAAAACCAAAATTTTAAAATTTATCCTATAAGACACTGGTAGCCAATGAAGTTCTTTTAGGATAGGGGATATATGAGACCTCCTATTAGTACGTGTCAGAATTCTAGCTGCAGAGTTTTGTACTAATTGCAGTCGAGAGAGCTCCTTCTGGTTTAGGCATGAAAATAAACTATTACAATAGTCTAAACGCGAAGACACAAAGGCATGAATGATAAGCTCCAAATCATTTCGTGAAACCATATTTCTAAGTTTTGAGATTTTCCTTAATTGAAAGAAGCAGTTTCTCGTCAGCTGCTTGCCGTGTGTGTTTGTCTCGGTATGTATGAAAACACAACTGTGTCAGGCTGTATTTTCTGCCATCTCAATGAATCAGTATGAATGAGGCGAGGGATGAGCTGCACTCTTCCACCTCAGCAGTCAGAGAAGTGTGAGATTCAAAATGAATAAGATGCTTCCAGCTGTGTTTGAGGGATGTCAAGGTGTCAGAACTCGAGCTCGGCCAAGTCCTGCTGAAATTCACTGTGCAAAGACGTTCCCTAAGGCTATAGTAAAGGGCCGAATGCTCAAATGTCAACGGCTGACTCTTCCCTTCAGTAAAAACAACACCTACTACTGATGAAAACAGCTATAACCCTCTCTGGCTGGCTACATTTCAGTGGACAGAACTTCCCAACATGGAAGTCACTTGATGTAATGTACTGTATGTATGAGTCGCGATGAGCTACAGAAGACAGCTCAATACTACTGGGCAGGGTTACTATACTATTCAGAAAATGTTTTTGAACTTTAATTTTCAATTTCAGTTTCAGTTTACTTAAAGTTGCAGTAAGCAATTTCTGAGAAACTAAATTGAAATCAACACCCAAACAAACAACTTTGTGAATATTTGTTAGATGTCTGTTCTCTGTGTGTGCTGAAAAAAGAAATATTGTGTTTGTACATGGCCCTGGCTGTGTAAATCGGAGGAAAAAAACCCAGAGTGCATTGGGACAATCCAAGGAGCACCAAAATAATCATATAGCTAATTAGCAATAGGCGACATACATTGTATACGCTTATGACAGGGGAGGAGAGAGAGTGAGCAAGCGGGATATTTGTAGAAAGACTAGAAAGAGAAATGGCTAAGAGAAAAGGTCAGAGGAACATAATTGGAAAAATAAGGGTTATGATTAGGCAAGAGCAAGGACCTGTGTTCATTTTGGAAAAGATGTTGGAGTGCAGGGAGGCCTGAAAACGATGTTGCTTTGTTTCTGCTCGATATGTGAGCAACATTGCTTTTGCTGTTTTACAGAACCAAGACATGCTGTTGTTGTTTTTTAATCACAGCTGATTCCTTCATTTTTGAGCGAGCTGTCTGATGCGCCAGCTGTTAGTCGTGGCATGTGTTGCATTGCATGTTTGTTATTTTGGGGGCGGAGCAATGAAGGTAGGGGTGTGTTCAAACATCAACAGAGCTTAATGGGTTATCTGTGTCTGTTTTGGGTGGGTTTTGCATGTGTTTTAGTTCTGTTTCCTGTGTTTGTATACATTTCCAGTGTCTCCCATTGTTAATTTGCACCTGCTCTCTATTTCGTTGATCAGTACGCCCTGGTATTTAAACCCTGTGTTTGTTCCGTTCATGGTCCGTTCATGTCGCATTTTACCCGGTTGTTCTGTTCCTGTTTTGGTGTATCATAAATATCATACCAAGTGACATCTGCACACAAATTATGCTAAAGTTTCTGAGTCACTTTTTAAAATATTTTTAATCAACTGATCTTGATGGGTAACATTCGTGTGGCATTAGTTCATCTCAAGTTCACACAGAGTTCATCACATTAAGAACATGTTCTACAAAGTTTGACAACCAGTAAGTGATTTTTTGTCCTCATTTAGATGAATGCTTTATTTTTTGAAATTTAACTAACATCATTTTGTAAATGTAAGTTTTAGTAATATTCCTTAAAAATAATATGATATCATTATCAATAATATCATTTTAAAATAAAATGATTCAGCAGCATGGACCGAATGCGCTCAGGTGTGGCGTCAGATGTCCCGCACCAGAGAATACCTACAGTAAAGCTGCTGGATTTGAAGTTCATGGTATAGAATATCATATTCAAAGGTTTAGCCACATTCTGGTTTGTAATTGTTGCATCATTGATTTCAGATTAAGATTTCAGATTGATTTCTGTCTCGTACAAAAAAGCAAACTGTAGTTAATATGTTGATCAGATGACCCTGCCTATCTAAATTGGGCAGATTTTGGACAGAACGCACCAATAATCTGAAGATAGGCTTGAATTTCTCTCTCTCTTTTTTTCACTGCTAGTCTTCACCTTTAACTGAAATAGTTTCCCTAATAACTTTGCTATACTGAGCCTTGATAAGTTTTCAAAGAATGTGTCCATCTAAAACGAGTTAAAGAAATGGCAGTTCTGATGACTCAGGGTTACTGAGTGCTGCCGCAGAAAGAGGAGAGGATAAGCCGAAGATTGCCAGTGAGAATTTCATAAAGAGGCCTCATGCTGCTCGAAGGAAATTGAGAGGGGAGACACTGAGTGTGGCGTCATGCTGTCGCAATCTCAGATGTGTTAGACCATTTACAAGAAGAGCGTCACAATCGGGGTGGCTTATACAACCGGGGCATAGATGAGCGTTCTCCATCCCAGCGTGAAAAGACATTCAGTTCGAGATATAATTGAACCCTGGAGCTAATTGGAAGCTTTTTATTGCTATCTTTTCTAATTAATCATGACTTAAAAAAAAAAAAATCCTCAATGTCCACATACAAAAAAAGAAGTAGGATGATGCAAGATATGAGGTTGTTTTATCAGGTGTTTGTGCAGGCTGAAGAATAATACAAGGCCAGGGAGCGCTGTCATCTAATCAAAACGGTGTATTCACTGACATTTGGGACTCCGAGCTTCCTATACCACTAGGGCCTGACTTTGCCAGTGTGACATTTAGATTGAAAGGAAAACTTTGAATGTTAGATAGTGTGCTTTACATCGCACAGCATCAATCAATCAAAACAGGGTTGTGCACCATTAAAAACAAAAAGAAAACAAAAGAATGGCTTTTAAATTACAATTTTCTTTTGAATTTGAATGGAGGAAGTCTATACTGTATACATATATACTGTATATATCTATCTATCTATCTATCTATCTATCTATCTATATATATATATATATATATATATATATATATATATATATACTATATAATATATACATATACATACATATACATGTTATTTAATATGGAAATGTTAATGTATTTAGTTTGGGTGGACTATATCTGCTACGCTGCTGTTGATTATTTCTGCTAGACTTGCAACTGCTAATAGATACACAGGCACGCTGCTGTGAGCATGTAAGATATGCTACTGCTATGCTACTGGGGAGGTGGAGGGTTTCAGAGGAACTCTGACGCTGCACAACCAGCTTACACCAGACTATTTAAAAAGTGAGCAGCAAGCTCATTGGCTGCAGTATTAGCAGAGACCAATCAGCTTGTCCCATGCAGTAATAATATGATCGCTTGTAGATTGCGTGTAAAGGACATTTCAGAATTTCATGACGGAACTGTGTCTGTGTGTGTGTGTGTGTGTGTCTGTATTTGCAGTAACAAGTCTTACAATAATCATCAACAGCAGCAGAAGCAGCGTAGCAGATCTAGTCCGCCAAGACCAAATACATTAACATTGCCATGTTCATGCAATTGTATTTATTTTGTAAAATGTATGTATGTATTCCTGCAATAAAAAAAAACAAAAAAAAACATTGTTATGTTCAATAACATGCCAAAAACTATTCCGATAGTTGTTGTGATGCATTAACTTTCTTTAGCTTACGTACAATAAATAAGGTCTATTTGGAAAGATTCATATGTAGCAAATGAGGCAATTTTGGAAACCAACAGTTGTGGAGTTTAGGGAACCGCTGAAATGTATTTGAAATTCAAAATTAAGGGAATCGTTTGTGGTGGTCTCGGATGTCTCATTGAAGCACTTATTGATTGCTCATTGAAGTGAACCACAGATTAGATTACATTTTTGGTGTCTATCTTTAGTATTTGGTCTTATGATTAAAACAGAACTGCTTTTATGGCATCAGGGATGGGCTTCGGGCACTTAACACCAACTGTTTTTAGTAAAGTCCAAATGTTTTTGTTTATCACCTTGTCTTTGCCAATGAGTTTTTATGCATAGTCTGTTTTGAGTATAATAAAACTATTCAGATTTTTTAAATACGGTTCTGTTCTTCAGATGTCACAAGACCAGCATAATTCTGCAATTAAAATTAAATGTAATTTAAATGACGGCACTGCAGTCTGTTCTGCAGACAATAACGAATAGATTAGCTGTGTTTTGTGAATTTTGTGAATAGTTTTTTCTCTATATACACTGTAAAACTTTTCACTGTAAATTTACAGTAAAATACTGGCAGCTGGGTTGCCAGCCACATACTGTATTTTTACAGAACTAGTACTGTAAACAGCATTTACAGTATTGTACTGTAAAACGTTGTACTGTAAATTTACAGTAAAATACTGGCAGCTAGGTTTCCAGCCACATACTGTATTTTTACAGAACTAGTACTGTAGACAGCATTTACAGTATTGTACTGTAAAACATTGTACTGTAAATTTACAGTAAAATACTGGCAGCTGGGTTGCCAGCCACATACTGTATTTTTACAGCACTAGTACAGTAAAAAGCATTTACAGTACTCCACTGTAATTACCAAATACAGTATATACCACATACTTTTACAATATTAAACTTGTCTACAGCAATAAATTGTATAGTAGTCACACTAGGAAAAAGAAAACAACATTTTCTGGGTTTTAAAACATTTATTTTGGTTAAAAGCAAAGATCAGAAAATTGCCTTCTGTGAACATGTTGGCTGAATTTTTTAAACATAAAATGCAATTTTAACACTTAACAACAAACAGGTAACACTTAGCACTTAATTAAAGGGATAGTTCACCCAAAAAATTAAATTAGCTCAAATTTACTCACCCTCAAGTCATCCTAGGTCTATATGACATTCTTCTTTCAGACGAATACAATCGGAGATATATTAAAAAATGTCCTGGCTCTTCCAAGCTTTATAATGGCAGTGAATTGCTGTTTCTGTTTTGAAGTCCATACAAGTGCAAACGAAATCCCATTCAAAGTCTTCAAGTTTTCGCAGAAGTGAGGACACCTGTAGGCTTACAGTGTTCTTTTTTTGCACAACTTGGCCAGTTTTGTTTGAAGTTACTTGTCCTTTCTTTGTTTTTGATCCACGTTCAGGATTGATGTCAGGAAATCGTCTAAAAGGCAGAAAAGAAAGGAAAAAAAACAATGAAATATTATGGACTGAGTTTATATATTTTGACAGAGAGAGACAGCACAAAAGATGTGTAAATAAAAAACAGATACCGGTTTTAACGACTAATCTGTTTGGATAAAACTGAACAACATAAAAAAAAATGCAATGTTGGATGTTGTGATCAATAACTGATATTTTTTCTGCCCTGGTTAAAATACATCAACTCAATGTGTCTGTTTACATGCGCACTGTCAACTAACTAAACTTTTGGAAGTGGGGTTGCCAGATTTAAAGTTTTATTCTACAACTTTTAATATCATCCCCTCATCAGGTCCCATCAGAGTATCAGTGGAAAGGCAGCCATAGACTCTGTTTATATAGAGCACACATTGCCAGAATCCAGCCCAAACCTTTGTGACAGAAATAATTTAACTTTAATTGCAAGCCTTGCAATGTTTATTGCATACATGACTACATGATAATGTTAAACATGACATTTACCAGACTAAAATGCATGTTTGCACCCAAAAATGAAAATTCTGTCATTATTGCTCACCCTTAAGACTTTCGTTCATCTTCGGGACACAAATTAAGATATTTTTGATGAAATCTGGGAGGTTTCTGTCCCTCCATTGACATCAATGTCATTGCAACTCTCAAAGCCCAGAAAGGTGGTAAAAACATTGGTAAATAGAACATATAACTACAGTGGTTCAACCTTAATATTATGAAGTGACGAGAATACTTTTTGTGCGCAAAATAACCCCAAAATAACCTCTTCTCTTACATGTCATTCTCCTACACTGTTTTGTGAGGATGAGTAGGCCGGAGTGTATTAAAGGGTAACTCTCGCCAAAATGCAACCTAGGGTCTTTTTGTTAATCTACCAGAGGCAAACTTTCATTTAAAAGCATAATTAGGATGGAAACGCCACTTAAGTTTGACCGTATTTTCGTTTTCGGTCTAATTGCCTTTTGAATGGGAGTGCTTGGACTATGATAGCATTAAAAATCGCTATTTTTTAAAACACTAAGGAGGCTCGACACAACATGAAACTGTGCTCGAAGTATCACCAGGGGCTCTACACATGAACTCCAGAGCATTGAGAACATTGTTTGTGTACACAGAGTTTACCAAAAATAAAGATTTTGAACAACTCACGGAAGCTGTGTCCGCCTGCATTTTGACAGTCAAAAATAGTCGATCTAATAACTTTATTCTAGAGCTGCTGTAAAGCCAAAACAATCTATGTTACTGTAATTTCCTATTATCACTGTAAAGCTGCTTTGAAACAATCTATATTGTTAAAAGCGCTATATAAATGAAGGTGACTTGACACTGTTTACACTACGTCAACAGCGTAGGAGAATGACGTGAAAGAGTAGAGATTGTTGAATAATGTCGTTATTTTGTTTTTATTTTTTTTGTGCACAAAACAGGTTGCACCACTGTAGTTGCATGGATTATTTAAACAATGTTTTTACTACCTTTCTGGGCCTTGAAAATTGCAAAGACATTTCTGTCTATGGCTGGTTCAGAAACCTCTCAGATTTCATCAAAAATATCTTCATTTGTGTTCTGAAGATTAACAAAGGTCTTACAGGTTTGGAACAACATGAGGGTGAGTAATTAATGATAGAATTTACACTAATCCTTCAACTGAAAACAACTTGCACTGACATATCTTAAATATGTGACTGCCACTGTTTTGTCTCAAGATGCACACCAGTAATGTTTTTTTTTTATTAGACATTTTTATAAAAGCTGCTTAAATACCCTAATTTTATTAAGGCCTAGACCTGTCTTAAAGGGTTAGTTCACCCAAAAATGAAAATGATGTCATTAATGACTCACCCTCATGTCACTCCAAACCCGTAAGACCTCTGAACTCTTCTGAAGACATCTTAAGATATTTTAGATTTATTCCGAGAGCTTTCTGTCCCTCCATTGTAAGTCAATGGACGTGTCACTGTTCACGTCCATAAAGGTAATAAAGACATCATCAAAGTAGTCCATGTGACATCAGTGGGTTATTTAGAATGTTTTGAAGCATCGAATATACATTTTGGTCCAAAATGAACAAAAACTACGACTTTATTCAACATTGTATTCTCTTCCGGTCTGTTTTCCATCCGCATTCACGAGTCCATATTGACGCACCAGATAACACGTCAGCAGCGTAAATGTGGACTCGTGAACGCGGATGGAAAACAGACCGGAAGAGAATACAATGTTGAATAAAGTCGTAGTTTTTGTTCATTTTGGACCAAAATGTATATATTCACTTACAATGGAGGGACAGAAATCCTCTCGGAATAAATTTAAAATATCTTAAGATGTCTTCAGAAGAGAAACGGAGGTCTTACGGGTTTGGAGTGACATGAGGGTGAGTCATTAATGACATAATTTTCATTTTTGGGTGAACTAACCCTTTAAGCTAAGCCCAGTATGGAAACCAGGGCCATATTGTTCATACCAGTAGTCAGTCAGCTTAATAAATACTGTCAAGACAAGTCACAATTCAGTCTAATATTTATATGAATGGCAAATATGCTAATGACTAACCTCTGAACAAACTCAAGGTGCTGCCTCTTCCTGGTACTGCAAGCTGAAGTTATAGGAGGAGGCAAACAGCGCTGCCAGGCCAGCGATGAAGTTAGGCTGTGATCCTTTCCACACACACCTTGACCTTCCAAATGTAATGTCCAGCACTGGTTGCTTAGAGATTGACCTGTAATTGAAAAAAATAAAAAATAAAATGAATTAATAAATAATATTAATAATTAAAATAACTATTGTGGGTTCCACTGTGGTTCGATGTAGTTGTCTATCTATTCATAGTTCTATAAATTAAAATTTTCACCTAAAAATTAAAATTGATTAGGGTTAGAAGAACACTAAAACGCACTGCCATATTATTTTGCTTGTTTTAAGCATAAACTCACTAAATTTTTACTTATTCTTTCAGAAAACAAGACACTTTTTACTTGTCAATTAAATGCTTCTTCATGTAAGAATTTTAGATATCTGGACTGGAAACAAGAAAAAAACACTAATTAAGAAAAACATATTTTGCAGTGGAGTGAGTAGGCTAAATGATGGCTTTTCATTTTAGGTTTAAACTTAAACCTTTAATGTTTACATACCAGGAAATAAGGCATGGACTCTCTGGCAAATGTAGATTGCTGGACATCAGCGTTGCAAATTCCTGAAACAATTTTTAAAAAGGACAGCACAACCATGATCAACAGAACCAAAACATAAAACATATTACAGATTAATGAGATTTGTTGAATATCATCTACTTATCTGCTTGAAGGATAACACCGTCTAACTTCTCTTTGAATTGTTAGGCAATTTGTAGGAACATATGGCATGGCAATCAGGAATACTACATTTGAAAACAGCATTAACATGGATTTTTTTATGCTAGCAAAATTGAAAATTCTGACAACGATTCAAAAGCACGATCACAGAACTGACAGCATTTGATAGCATTTTTTATTTTATTTTACCACATAGACTATAACTGTAACACTACTTAAAAGCACTTACATTAGCACTGGACCGTCATCAGATTACAAAGCCTGAAACGAAAAATATATATCAAAAGCAGGTCATGCAAATAACATGGTATATGTTGCCTATTATGTGAAATATCGAAGTTAACGTTAACTTACTTGGTAAACAGGTGGAACAGAGTGAATTGTTTGCGCGGCCGCGGTAGAAAACCGCGATCGCAAAATCAAACCAAATAAGCATTTGTGAAAACAATGTAGAAATGCGAACGCAAAAAAAACAAAATATATTGGCTTACCGTATCACTCAGTTGAACAATTTTCCATCTTCTCAAACTCTAAATCCCACTAATCGTCACAGGCGCAGGTTATTCAGATGACAAATTCTTCCATCCGTCTTCATGTAACATTAATGTCGCCCATTTTCTGCTGCGTCACAGACAACTAATGTTTCAAACACGAACCGAAGCTCACAAAAGCTTAAAAATTGCTCACAGATTCGCAGACACTGTTTATCTTGTTAAAAGGAATGATTATTCTGTTCAGTTGAATCCCGCTGACAAATCAAGTTTGCCTGTAGTAGCTACTGTCGGCTCGCGTCACATTTGAACTGAATTGAGCGCGAAAGAAATCAATCCCACAATGCAGTGCTTTTACAGTATGATACTGTATTACGAATTTATCGGGTTGAAAACAGAAATGTGCTGTATATTTACAGCTGTTCTGTAAAATATACAGCCTAATACTGTATTATGGAAATACAGTACAATTCTGTAGGAAATTCGCTGTAAATTTACAGTAAAGTTTTACAGTGTAGGTGTATTCAGAAAATGTATATGCATCTTGCTTTTATTGTGATCAGATGACCTCCACCACTGCTTCTGCCGCAGCTTTACATTAAAATCTTCCCGCTCCAAGATGTTAGCATTCAGCCACATGTTAATGTCACCTATTTCCATTTGAAGGGTACGACACGGAGGAGGTCAGGACATGCGCCTCTTCCATGCAACGTGGAACCTCAGGTGCACAGAGCTGAAAATAGGCTTTACCGTATCAGATGCCTACATGCCTGGGCCTGCGAGCAGCCATCTTGACCTTTTTCACTATTCATTCCCCAATCGCATCAGCGGTCCCTTAGCCAATCAGAGGGTGGGGAATTTGCAGGTCAGCGCAACCACTTCAAAGGAGAGGTGGCAGAGTGGGAGGGGGAAGGTCGAAGACCTCTATGCGGTGCCGGGCTTATCTGACAGTTGAAATGAGATGCGATTTCCCAGTGAGGGGTAAGAGCAGCTAGGGCGGACTAGAAAATGGCCCGTCCTCAAACAAGCTTTAATGTCAAGTAATCTCATTGTGTGGGGAAATTGTGTTGTGGGTGTTATTGGGCAGGGCAGTGAATATAACACTGAGCTGGCAAAGGTAAAATGAACTGTGGTAAATATGAGGTGTGAGGCCTTCATTGCTTGTTCTCCTCGCTTTCCTATGAGGTGAAGGAGACATTCACACTTTTGTGTTGTTAACTGAATTGTATTTTTTAAACTCATACTCCTATATCATATAAATATATATGATCAATAATTATAATTCATAATTTGTCCCTTACTCTTAATATTTTATTTATTTATTTTTTGTATTTTATTTTTTTAGTATTAATAATCAATAATTCACCCCATACTCTTAGATAATACTCTTATTATTTATGAGCAAAATATGAAAGGTGAAATATTCCTTTAAAGGGGTGGTTGAATATGATTTCACTTTTCTAACTCTAGTTAGTGTGTAATGTTGCTGTTTGAGCATAAACAACATCTGCAAAGTTACAACGCTCAAAGTTCAAAGCAAAGGGAGATATTTTCTTTTAAAGAAATTGCTTTTTAAGGACTACAACAAATGGCTGGTAAGGGACTACATGACATTCCTCCCGGGTTAGTGACATCATGAACCCTAAAATTTACATAAACCCCGCCCCTGAACACGATTTATAGATTATCAAGACAGAATATGCTAATCAAGGACTAGAAGATACCTACACATAAGCTACGTAAATTCATCAACTAACCATTCAGAAATGTTGTTTACATGTTGTCACTTCTTCTTGAGTCTCTCCATCTTACTGACTTCGGTTTGAACATAAAAGGCTAAAAGTTTTTGAAATTTTCAGTGCATGTCTGTGTGAGGTAAAAGGACACGCCCCCTGTGCTGGGAGCTGCAGCTCATTTGCACTTAAAGGAACAGACACAAAAACTGCGTTTTTGCTCACCCTCAAAAAGTGACAACTTTAACATGCTATAGAAAAATATCGGTGGGGTATTTTGAGCTAAAACTTCACTTACACACTCTGGGGACATCTTGTGAAAAGGGCATTATACCACCCCTTTAACACTAATTTCACTTTCCCAGTAGAGGTTTTGCTGTTGTCCCAGGTTTGTTTGTATGGTTTGATTAACGTGAAAACCACTTTCCTCGTGGTTGATATGAATGTGAACCAGAGGTGAACTGTTGATTACCCATATTTTGCAATCAGTGCATAGGTTTGTATCCGTAAAAATAAAAATAAAAATCAGATTTAAAAAAAAAGTTGAATAGCTTGTTGCTCGATCACATCATGTTAGTGTGAGTGAACACTTTTGGTCAGAATAAGCTGCTAAGTTGACCAGACTTACCTGTATGTAAAAGTATGACTCTGTGAGACTAGAGGGAGTCAATAGTCAGTATTAAAAGGAACCTGCAAGGCTGGATCGATCCAGAGAGTAAGCTGAGTCAATGGCTCCCTACAGAATCATATGTGGGCTGTGTGTGTAGTGAGATGACACAAGTAGGCATTTGCTTTAATCTTTGAGATGCATATGCCGGGTCATCCTGTGACACGGAGCTGTGTTGTGCATTCAGATACACACTCAAGCTCAAACCCTTAGGCAGTGAGGCAAATCTTTGGGCCTTCAGTATAGTCAAGGATTAAATCAAAATGTGAACTTATGAAATGTTATATCAAATATTTTAAATATTTATACAGTATGTCCACTAGTAGACACTAACAAAAAAGGACACTGTAGCAAAAATGCTTGGCAAGGCAAACATCACTTACTATTGATCATGCTTAGTTTTAGGGGGGTTTCGAAACCCTTAACCCAAAGTATTAAGCTTTGACAAGTAACTCAAATCATTTGTGTTTGTACCTTTTTAGGAATTCGGACGGTTTTCGCCTACCGATAAAATTGGTGAGATTTGCATACTTACATGTAAAAAATATACTTAAATTAGGCATTTTCGTTGACTTTGCCCATCATCTTGGATGAAAGGATAATCTTGTGGCAATACGTTCTGGGATTACATTATCTATGAATATATGATATACTGTGATACTATGATATACTCAGAGCTACTTGATCATCTTGGCATCATTTTGTTGTCTACAGCTAATGTGCAGACCAATGAAGCCTATAATAATGTTATTGAGGTTGGCAGCTTAGGGTTTAAAACAGAGCATGCTGTTATTTGTTCATTTTCCTTTACCTGCTCATCATTTTGTAATGAAGCAGGGCAAACTGAATATAAAAAGGAAAAGTGGCAAATGCAAAATAAATATTATTTTCTGTTTTAGATTGTCTTCATCCCCCATAAATAACTTTCTTTAGCGCTCAATATCCATATCCATATCCATATCCAACATGCATCCAAAGGAAAAAATAAACTTGAAGTGGTTATTTGGCCCAAAGTTTTTGGAAATAACCTCTGTATCTCACAGAATGTGTTTGCAATCCAAACATTTTAGCAGCCGTTTGAATCCCGAGTCCTCTGAGACCGCCATATATGAAGCGAGTCCTCATTTTGAATTTCAAATACATTTCAGCGGTTCTCAAAATTCATCCATAACTTGGTCTCTCAGGGACAAAGCAGTTGCTTTTGCAAACGGCCCCATATGCTCAATATGAATCTCAAATGACAGTCCATGGAAATGTAAGTCCTCGTAGGGCAAAACCGTAGCATTTTATGTAAAATTAAATGATTAACATTTTTCAAGGAGGTCAAATGATAAATAAAGGGAGCTATGAAACTGAATAACCCTCATTATTTTTGTTTCATGCTAGATTGTCAGTATTTATCTTTCTTTTTTTCCTTCTTTTTTTTTTTTTTTTTGCGCACATTCACTCTTTTAGCAGACCATTCAAAGCCTTACCAAACAAATCAATACATTAAATTGGAATAATGCTCCTAATGGCTTCCATTCAATGCTTGCCATTTGATTTCAGAGGGGAGACAGGGTGGGCCTGCTTAGCTACACAAACACAAATGAATAGGGCCCAAATTGAAAAATCCATTGTGTGCTTCTCTTCTGCCACGATTTCAGTCTCCCGCTTCCTTTGTGATGCACGTTGTCTTAATTGAACTCATACTTGAATGAAATAAGCTACGTAAGCTATTTCCCCCCACTACATCCTACTGTGCTGTATTTCGATTGAATTTAAGGCCTCATACTTCCTTGTTTCTCACAGGTTGCCATTATCTATTTTGTGGAAATACGTTTAAATAATAGAACGTGGGTAAAAGAAAAAAATTTAATATAGCCTGGTCTAATGCTATTATTTTCAATAATAGAGCCAAATGTGGTTGTGTAAATAAGCACTGCACCTGTTGGAAAGAGAAATCACATCTCTGTAATGGCTAAATTTGGTTTTCTTATAGCAAATGGAGAATTTAGCTGAAGTCTCCCGCTTCTCCGATTGTTCTCATGAGAAAAAGACCCTAGTAATCTCACATGTGTCTCCTTTAGAGTTTCAGAGATCTCAACAAAGTCGCCATGGAAGCGGCCTCGCAATCAGAAGGTTTGATGTCATATTGACGTATTGATCAGCATCGAGGTAGTAATCCCTGCTGAAAGAAAAAACACAGCGCATTGAATGTGATCCGTTATTGGTGGGATTTGAAGGTGACAGAGCAGAAATCTGACTCCGCTATAGAGCCCTCAAGGGGAAAACCGGCAATTATCGCGTCTATAATAAAGTGTCAAGAGTCCAGAAGACTATAGGACACATGTGGGTCATTCCTACTAATGCTCTGATGCTGCACTGATTCTGTGTAAATATAATGCTGCATCAGAACAGCTGTATTGTTGTCATAACAACGCTAATATTTCATAATGAAAAATTGAAATTTCACATGTTTCCATATAAATAATTTCATATTTTAAACCATTAAATTAAAATAATGAAAGCAACTTTTGTGCCTCTTGCATTAGTTAATTTTCTTTTTTCACAATATCACAATTGTAAACAAGAGACAAGAGTAAATCTTAAATTAAATAACTTGCTCTCTGCAGATGCTGCAATTTTGTTTATTTTATTTTAATTTAATTGCAGTTTGTGTTGTGTTCCTGGCTTCCTCACTAATGTCTAAAATGGAATACTAGTAATTTATTAAGAAATTCCTGGTGTTTTTGCCCCCTTTAGCTAATTGAATTATTTCAAAAAAATGTTTTCTTGTAATTATATTTTAAATCTTTATTCAATTTGTTGTATTAGTAATGAATTTGATGATATCTTTATATATTAACTGGTTTGTCTCATTTGTTGTTGGGGGTACGCATTAAAAGTAGCGCGAGTTCAAGTAGCTAGAAAAGTTGCGCATTACTTTTAAATTTACAACAAAATATTTGAGTTACTTTTTCAAATAATGCAACTTTGTTTGGTTACACTTTATATCGATAGTCCACTTTACACATTCTACTAAATCTAAGTAACTTTTCAACTACATGTCAACTCTAATTAGCAAATATTAAGCAGACAGTCTACTAATCCTCTAATGAGAGTTAGTTGACATGTAGCTGCAAAGTTACTTATAGTTAGTAGAATGTCTAAAGTGGACTATCGAAATAAAGTGTTACCCTTTGTTTTCCCATTTATTAACTGATCATGCTGAGAGAAATCATGAAAGAGTGCAGAGTGCAGCTGGAGGCTTATTAATTTCACTTTTGGTGTGAGAGGGCCTTTACATTTGCCAAAAATGTTGTGTATTCTGTTATTAAAAAACAAACCATCATGCCCAGCCCAGGAGAGAAAAAGTAACGGAAAAGTAAACATTTTACTTTCCATAAAAAATAACTAAGCAATTAGTTACTTTTTTAGGGAGTAACGCAATATTGTAATACATTACTTTTAAAAGTAACTTTCCCAACACCGGTCTCACTCTAAAACATTCAGTGTTTGAAATTACATAAATTAGGATGACAAAATTCCAAAAGACAGATTTGACAACCTAATGATAACTATTTATTTCCATCCTATTCATTGATAAATTTGACAAGAGCATGTTTCTGAAGCCTGCTGTGACCTTTTATAGAAATACTTCCTGAAATTACCACACAAGCATATTTATTTTTAGGCACAGAGCTGGAAACTTCTGGCACTGCATAATTAGAATGACAATACAGCGGATGCTGAGCCTTCCCTCATGTAACCCTGAGAGAGTGACAGTAGCCGCGTTTCCATTACCCTTCAAATTACGCAAATTGAAATTGCAAATTGAAAATACGGCCAATGGAAACACGTCAATTTCGCAAAAACTCCCATTTATCGGAAAAAAGTTTTTATGCTCGCAAAGGTGGTTTTTCAGGCAATTCAAAAAATAAATATTTCGCAAAACTGCAATGGAAACAGTTTTTGTGCATTTTCAGGTCAGCTGACGTAGATGACGCAGTATGTTTGGACAGATTACGAGACATTTCTTTATTGAATTCATAAAAGACAAAAAAATTACAGGAATACTGGATTCTAAACCTCAAAGAAATGCCACAATCAAGACCTCGAAGCAGATATGAGGGAGAAACACCCAGAAACACCTCATATGTGCCGCTCTCAAGTATAAGGGGCTTTCCTTGCCATTAATGATTGGATAACACACATACAGTACTTACTTGGATAACACACATCGTCTTCTTCGATTAATAATAATGGCCAGTGCAGTGGCTGGGATATACATAAACCTACCTATGTCCGTTGCCATGATTTTTGGAATGACTTATCGTGAGTGGAAAAAATAAAGTTTTAGTCGCATAACATCGGTTAATGGAAACGGCGTCATTTTGCAATATTTTTTTTAAAAAACGCAAAAGTTTTGCACAAATCTTCAATGGAAACGTACCTAGTGAGTGTTGGTAGTGGCCACTAATTCTCTTCCTCCTATCTCTGTACTTAATCATCCAATCAATCTTGCCTTTGACAAAGGCTCCTGTGATAGAACATCTCTGCCTGCAATCTCTTCTCCATCTCTGCTGCTCTCAGGCCTGTGGGGAAAGAGAGAGAAGGACTGTGCGGAGGGGGTCTTAATCTACTCATTCAATTCCTGCCAATGCTCATCGCTCTCTCTCCGTTTCAAAGGGCAAATGGAGCATGCGGCCAAAAAACACCACCACCAAATTACATTGTCTCTTCTGAGTTCTCTTTCCTTCTCTCTGCACTTTTTCTCTAGATTTCTCGCTCTTTCTCTGTGTTTCAGTGACAGTGGCCGGCGTTTCAGTTCGATTTGATCATTACATGGTTTCCAGTTTAAAGGTATATGGGACAGCATTTAGTTGACTCTCTCAACAAGTAACTAAATTCTATTCTTGTGCCTTCTGAACTCCTTTAACCTATGAAAAAAATAATATGCTTCTATTAAGGCAGGGTCTTTCAGGTCAATAGGGTAAAATATCACCACACTTTCCAGGTGATTAATCACAGTACATTAAGACAATTGTTTTGTATTAGAAGTTTTCTGAAAAGTTATTTTAAATATGCAACTGAGGCATTATCTTATTAAATATTCAGAATTATGGACAAATTTTGATACATTTTGAGAAAAGAAATGATTTATGATGGAAATTTACAGACACAAATAGATAAAGTGTAATAAAAGTGTAAACACAAGTAAATAAAGTGTAAAACTCTTCAAGTGTGTTGCAGAAATGTCACGGCCCTCACCGTATCCATCTCATCACTAATGCAGCTCAGCCAGGCCTTGTCCCTTTATTTTGCGAATTCCTTGTGCGGGAATGATTTAAATAAGGCATATTGTGATGTGTACATTCCCGGAAGAAAACTCAAGACTACAATCGAGGCGTTTCAGGGAGTTCAGAAACACTGCGCACTGATATAGAGATATAGTTAACTTTGGAGTGACTTTGTGCTTTGTAACTTTGCAGACCTTTTTCATGCTCAAACAGCAACATTACACTCTAAAGAAAGTTGAAAATGTAAAAAGGCATAATAGGACCCCTTTAAGGGGAGTATAATGCCATAGTGGATTTATGCTCAGGCACTTAAACTAATATTGAGTATAGTTCTCATGCTTTGCCCATTATTTGCATCACGTGGTGTTCATTAAAAGCCCAGCAGTAAACGGGTCAATGACATGACGGGTCATTTTTTTTGCCTTAATAATAATAAAAAAAACAAATATATAACATCCAAAGTATGTAAGGTAGTACAACTTGATCTCTTTTACTGAATCCAAAAGGTTTTAATTATATTTTACTACATATAAAGGTATTTTAAAGATTTTGAAGTGTCAAAAGGTCATTCGGTAAAACCGATATAGTAAATATTTAAATGGAATAATATTGTTTTTAATAACTAAAGGAACTACAATAATACAAATATAAAGCAGATAAGGCTCTTTTTTTACATTTCCCCTTTTCTCCTTTCCCTGTCAAATGTTTTACTTGAATATGTTGGAGTGTTTAGAGTAGTCCAATAAATGATTACATTTATGAGATCAGTGATAATTTTTTAAAATATTTCTTCTGTGGTACACACTATATACTATCTCAACATCAATGTCAAATCAGTTTTTAACTTTCAAATCAGTGGTTAAACCGAATGACTTTTTGGTGACATTTTTTCCATCTTGTAAAAAATGACAAAAAACAGTGTTAATTGATTGTACAAACCACAAAATCTTATTGTTAACACCTAGGTAAACTAAAAAAAATGGTTTCAAATATAGTTATATCTCCATTCTATTTTCTTACACTTTTAAAAACCTTATTCGTCAATGACCCAAACACGTTCATTGTTAATGGTCGAGAACATTTGCTTTTTGCTGTTGGGTAAGTTATACAAAATCGAATAGATGATGTGCCAACGGATTTTATTCTGGCCATTATTTTACGCTGCCACTGTTTTATAAGCTTTATTTGAGAAAACAGTATTTTGCAGAATTACCTGTACATTTACCAACTCACCGACCGTGAACATTTGCTGTAATTCTGCATAATAGTAAAACTTTTCCCTAAATAAACCATAAGTATATCACAATCTGTTACATGCATTTAATCGTCTACTATGCCAGTCTAATGTTGTTATTTATTAGCAACATTGGCTCCAAAATGCCACGATTGATGTTCAGTGTCTGTGATGTGGAAATGTCTAGCTAATTTGCTTTGGTCTGAGTGCTGTCATGATGTGTCGGCTTACATTCAGTTTGGTTGGTTTTGTGTGGCATACGTTTTGCAATCCTGCCAGTTGTCACCATATCCCGCTGAAATGCACACACCGATTGTGTGATGATGCAATTATTTGTAATGAGGATTTTCATTTTATTACATTTTTGTTTTATTTTGGTGATAACTCTCAAAGTCACCGTCCTGATTGCTTGTTGCATTTCTTGTCAAAGGTAACTTGTGCCGTACTATAGAGGAGGACTTGGTAAGCTTGGCTGATTTTTGGCTGTTTACTTTTTTTCCAGACGAGTAAAGGGAGTGAGAGGGCCAAGGCCAAAATTCACGGTTCGCTACTGAGCTTTCCACCCCCAGCATCTCTCTCTTTCTGTCTCTAAAATGGAGCTCTTTGAATTCCTCTCTGATGTGAGGAACTTGTAAGATGTGGACGGGCTCAGTAAGAGAGGCTCGATTTGATGCAATGAGTTTGCTTTCAAGATGTCACTCCATCCTTCTTTTTTGCTTCCAATCTTTCTTTTTCTCTCATCTCATGAAATCTGGCCCACTTGCTTCCCCTTGTCTCACTCTGTTATGTATGCACACTCACTCTCGTGCCACATGCGCAAACATTCATTCAATATTATATTTGCACAATTATTACATAGGGCCTCGTAGGGTTCCTTAGCACATAGCCTACACTCGAATTACCAGCAAAACAGTCAGTCCGACAGAAGCACCTTCTGTGTGTATTTTATGTACAAGCATGTTGGTTTAAAGATGATGCGTGTTGTTACTTTCTTATATTCCAGGTTAAAACTGAGGTGCGTATTTTCAGCAAAAAACATTTTTTTATTCTGCTGAAAAATGCAAACACTGTGGATTTGTAGTGATTTTAAAACAAAACATTCTGTTTGAGAATACTCAGCCCAGCATAGCAACACTGGCTTAACCAATGACGTGAGTTTGGGGCGGGGCTAACTCTTTTGTCCGACCAATGGCTGATATGGGGTGTGTTCTAGTAACTTGATTTGAAATCAGCGTCCAAAATCACGCACTGTCTGAGTAGGAACTACATTTGAATTTGAACTTCACGATCGTTAAAAAAGTATGTTCTATATAGTTTGAATGTGTGTAGAATTAATGTAATCCAGACACACATCCGCCATGTTGTCATTATCATGTGACCTGCGTCAGTTGCGTCGCTTCACTGCCATTCACAGATCCTTTCCTCTGGCCTCATGGGATAGTGAAGTGTCCATCGAATGTGCACTTCAGAATATGGGCGGAAGTAGTAGGTCATCCGGGGACTTTTTTACGTACTGTTGCGTACTGTTTTTCGAATGCTATGTATTCAGACATACTACTCTGTTGGCGTACTGTTTTTTGCAAATATTCTATTTCGGACGCAGCAATTCTTTTTTTTTTTTCTTTGCTATTATTTTTGTTCATAAATTATACACTTCGGATTTTAAATGATTGTAAAGCACATAAAACAAATCCCTGATATGCATCTACTAATTTTGGTTTATTAAAATAAAAAAAAGTTTGTACTCAAAACGAAAAAACGTGGCCACCAGACCAATAAGTCATACTTTTTGATAAATGAATTTAAGATAATTTGAACACAACAAAACAACAAAATATTATACTTAATTATAACCTAATTAATATTCAAAAGATAAGCGTTAGTGAACCTCACCACTTTTTAAAATAAAGTGAGTGACACTCATGCATCAGTTTAAGGAATCTCTCTCTCTCTCTCTCTCTCTCTCTCTCTCTCTCTCTCTCTCTCTCTCTCTCTCTCTCTCTCTCTCTCTCTCTCTCTCTTTCTCTCTCTCTGTATATGTATATTTTTTTTCCTTACTTTACAAAACGAAAACAAGTCAAATGAAAATGAAGCCAGGAGTTGAAACAGTAGAAGATCCAAATGTACTTAAAGCAAATGTTTTGACAGAAACATGACATACTACCAGACAGAGATATATTTACCCGACTTCTACTGTCCCGCAAGACCTCTAAGCACTTCCAGCTATCAAGCAGCGAAGAAACGTCCTTCTCTACTCAGTTTCCGCTTCAGACGGTCCACCCACGGTCCACCCACACTCCCTTCACTGACCGCCTGATGTATATTGCTCACAAAACTGGAAAGCAGTTTCTCCATCTGGCAAGATCTAAGGTTTTGGCTGGCTTGATGCAACCTCCAGGAGAAAGGCTGCACAGGTGTGTTTTTATCATTCTGTCTGGAAATAAAGTTGTGTGCAATGAGAGCTTTTGACGAGGAATTAATCACTGGGGTTGCCAAAGTTTGCCAGGTTAGTGGCATAAACTGTTTATACTTTGAGACAATAAGTAGCAAGGTAACTAGATATCCACGAGTAGAACTTAGTTTTCTGAGTCATTTTCCTTCTTCACTGACAGACTACTAAATCTTCCTGTCGACTTTGGAAGAAACATTTCAAACATGATCAAAAATGTAATACAAATCTGTAAAAACACTTGATAAATCAATGACATTATCTCACTCTATCTCACTCAGTCTCACAATAATAATGTTATTGCTTTTAAATGATATTTGATGTTATTTATTTTCTTTAGTCAGAATTAATGTGTTTAAAGCGAAACACTACATTATAAAACCTGAAATAATTAAACAAGTATATTATCCAGTTTAATAAAATATAATGATCAGTTGAACAGTTGTCAAGATACCATAATTAAATAATGGTCATTACATGTTTGAAACTTTCCTTGAAGTCATATATTTAATTTAATTTAATTTAATTTAATTTAATTTAATTTAATTTAATTTAATTTAATTTAATTTAATTTTTCATAACTGGTGTTGCAATTCCATGTGACTTCATTGGTAAATATTATATGGTTGTATAATTCCTTTTTTTGAACAGCTATTTTAAATGGATGGATGGATGGATGGATGGATAGATAGATAGAGCTCATGTCAAACTCTATAGAGAGAACACAAGATATAATTCTATAATGCTTTCTAGGTAGATTATGCAACTGAGATATATTCTGAGATTTTGTCAGCCTGCTTACAGTGAAGCAACCTTCTGAGTTTAACGTGTGATACTGCGGTATTTGATGTCCTCAGGATATGACAAGCTCATCCTGCAGGAAGAAGACAAGAACTGTCTGTACACAGCACTTTGGAGAAAAACGTTGAAATCCGCTTGCTTATCATAGTGTACAGTAATGTTCTCAGGTAACCTGTAATCAACTTCCAAATGACAGCATAAAGCAGGAGAAGATGCAGAAGTGAGCGGTGTACGAACAGTGAATTCACTCAAAACCATCTGCTTTCTGAGAGCGACGAGGTGTTGTCGTTAATTACTTTTACCTATATTTACTCGCCCATTTTGCTCTCACAGATCAGTTGACATCATATCTCACTGTCTCAGGTGAGAGGTGAGAAAACAGTGTTAAATTTAGAATATGAGCATACAATCTGAAACATGCACAGTTAACTGGAATGGAATTGGAATCATATTTTCACACATATTAGCACACAGGAGTGTTATATAGCCTGTTCAGTGTTTGTTACTCAATTAGCATGCTTTTCAAATTCATAAACATTAATGAAAGTGACATTTTTGAGCCTGTCAATGCCAAAAATGTACTAATTGCAAGAAACTGTTATTTCAAAGCTGTATTAAAATAAAACCTCAAAATAAAATGTGTATAAAATATTTTTGATATTTTAATGAAAATATTAGATAAAGCATTAAAGATTATATTTTGAAGTTGCAGGAATTTAGAGAAAATAATTCTCAATGGCATAGTTCACCCAAAACTTCTGTTATTATTTTGTATTGCATTGAGAAACAGTTTAATACAATTTTCAGTTAATATATATAGACTAGGCTACAGTAGAAACATTTGGTTTTCATGGGATGCTTTATTTTATCTATTGCATCATTATTCACAGTAGATTTTAGATCTATGTGTGTGTTTACGCTTAAATTTCTGTTTTTGTTCCCCTTGTGATTTCCATCTTCCTTAACTTCTCCATTCACTCTAAATGTAATTAAAAACTTTCGACCCAGCTAAGCTGATGCCTGTTAGGTAATAAGTCCCACTGGATTGCACAGTGGGTTTGGCACAGCCAGAGAGAAAGAGAGAGTGTGTCCAACTGTGAAGAAGTCTCCTCTCAAAATGCAATGTAAGCTGTTCAGCAGAATTAAGTGCTGGAGAACAAGAACTTTGGTGAAACAAACTAGCACAGGTAATAGAATTGTTTAAAGATTTAATTATTACGTGGGACTCTAAAATTCTGCAGTTCATTATTTTTGTGTAGTGATCACTAAACTGTATATTTGATAATTTCCTATATAGTGCCAAAAAATCTCTTATGCTCACCAAGGCTGCTTTTATTTACAAAAAATACAGTAAAAACGTTAATATTGTGAAATATTATTGCAATTTCAAATAACTGTTTTCTGTTTGTATATATTTTAAAATGTAATTTATTCATGTGATGCAAAGCTGAATTTTCAGCATTACTCCATTCTTCAGTGTCACATGATCCTTCGGAAATCGTTCTGTGACGATTTGCTGCTCCAGAAACATATGAATAGAAAGTTGAAAATAACAGCATGTGTTTGAAATATAAATCTTTTGTAATATTATAAATGCCTTTACTCAATTTAATGCATTCTTGCTGAATTCCTATTATTTTTTAATCTTGTCTTACAGTCTGTAATATAAAGTTCTATAAAGTTTGGCCACAGATCTGTGTGATTTCACTCCAGGATTGCTCTGAGGGGTTTCTCTCTCTCCAGTGAGCAAGGAGGGGAAAAGACCCGGAATGGAGCTGGAGCGGAGTGATTTAAAAAAATCTTTGTTGCTTCGCTCCACTTCTGTCAATCTATTTTTTGGTTTCCTTTGAAACTTTTTTTTTGTTGGTTTAGAAAAACAAAAAGAAGAACACAACCAAATTTTGCACGGAATTTTGTCTGAAATTGTGTGAAAACCCATGTTGCAATGTGCTCAGAAGTATACAAACTTGGTGCACTTTTCAAAAATACACTGAATTTCTCAAAAACATAGTGGTCCTCTGCTATCAAAGAACAACTGGTTGAAAAGCTCTGAAAATCCTATCTATCCGCTGTTCCGAGAAAAGCACTATGGCTTCCCCGGCTCCCATCAGAGTTTGACCAATCGGAGTTGTCCAAACCCTGGTGACTCAATAAAGCAAGAGGAGACCATCGGTAACTCCCACAAGCCTCTGTTTGACAAATAGCAGAGTCCTTGAGCTGAAGCAGTCGACGCTCAACGGATTAGCAAGCTACTGTATCTTACTCCCACAGCTGGAAGACGCGACTAAGAGCTGCTCCAGTGCCTTTTCTAAGCGATCTGGCAAGGGAAAAGTTGCAAAAGATGTTAATAAGAAACTGGACGTTTAGAAGGCAGGAAGGAATAAAGCTGGTCACAGATACATTGGAGCAGTCCCTCAAAGCTGTTCAACAAATTAAATTTGCCTTTAAGCATCTTAGAGATCCATGTTTTGCAAAAAAAAAAAAGGAAGTCTTTGGAGTTAATTTGTCAAGGGTAGGTGGAAATCTTTTTATAGGACACTATTACTAATGTTCTCACATACTTGGACAGGGAAAGGCCATCTGACATGTCAAGCAACCAGCCGCAGTTTTTAATGTGTCATTTAGGGTCGGTTTATCTGAAATAGAAGATACCACACTAATAAATGTAATTTAATTAATGGTGCAGCAGTATGCAAATGGTTATGTAAGTAAAATGTACACACAAAAAATGGTGTAGTAAAAACTAATAAGAATTTCTGCTAATACAAATAAGTACACACTATTTTACAGATATACACTACCGGTCAAAGGTTTAGGGTCAGTACGATTTATTTTTTTTAAGAACTTAGTAGGCTACTTTTATTCAGAAATGATTAATTAAATTGATCAAAAGTAACAGTAAAAACATTTATAATGTTACAAAAGATTTGTGTTTCAAATAAATGCTGTTCTTTTGAACTGTCTGCATGTTCATCAAAGAATCCTGACCAAAAACAAAAAAATAAAAATATATAAAAAATAAAACAAACAAAAACATTAAGTGTTTTCCACATTGATAAGAATAATAAATGTTTCTTGAGCAGCAAATCAACATATTAGAATCATTTCTGAAAGATCATGTGACACTTACGAAGTAATGATGCTAAAATTCAGCTTTACTATGACAGATATAAATTACATCATAAAATAAAAAAGTTATTTTATATTGTAATAATGTTTCACAGTATTACTGTTTTTGATTGTAGAGCATGCAGTTCTTCCCATGGATTTCTGTCTTTCAAAAATGAAATAACTTGACAGACTTTGGCAAATGCAATGATAGTCCTTATTGATAGCAATGATGAGCACTTATTCGATCAGCCAGATACTTTTAAAACACAATTTTGTTTTCAGATGGAAACTGCCATTACAGGCTTAGAAAAGATGCTAACCTGCTTCTCACCAGAATCCTTTGACATCATCTTGTTTCACCAGTAAAAAAAAATGTATTGAATTTTCTTTGTAATTTTTTTCCACTGGTCTGACAAAGAATATACGAAACCAAGAGTGGTCACTTGATAAATTGGACATTGCCCTGGTTGGTTCAGATGCACTAGGCAATGAAGGTGATTATTTGTCACACAGGCCAGGGAACCAAGCACCAGATGGACCTTGGCTCTACTATTACCGGCTTGCATCTGCTTGTTTAGTGGAGGGGAAAAAAAAAGCCTGAGGCTTCGCCTGTACCAAATTAAGTCCCAACGTCCAGAGCGAAATAACACAGATACCCAGGAACAGCTATAACAAATATGTGTCCAGATCAATTGGGAAGAAGTGTTTTGACAAACGGCCCTCCAATGCAAATTCCCCAAGAAACATGCTTGAGTCTATTCACTGCTGTTGAGTATGTGGCTCAGAGCCTAAAGGCACCATTTGAGGATCGAATTTTGTTTTGCACGCATCCCAAATGTTTTGTGGGCTGTATTAAAAATGTTTTATGCGCATACTACATGTGTAAGACTTGCTAAAATTGGAAAGCAGCAACCTAAAAAATGGAACTCCAATGAGAGCTGTCACTCAAGATGACTGACAGCTCTCTGCCTCGGGTCAGTAGTGTTCTCTGTGTTTTCTCTGCTTTACTGACTGCAAGTGGAGAGGAAGATGCAGGATTGGAATTGTGACAAGCTAAAATCAACAATGAAACTGTTCTGCGTCTTGACGGATATTGCTCTCAGTGAAAACATTACATCAGACACGGTTACTCATTAAAATCTCGGCGCTGACGCACAATGTCTTATTTCTGTCATTTGTGCCATGATTTTCTTGGTTCGAACTTTGAGGAGCTCACTTGCAAAATTTCATCTGGAATTCTGTTTTAATTACACAACCAGAAACAAATTGATTTTCTGAAAACATTACCATATTTCTAGTTAAAGGGATACTTTAGAAAAGAAAAGGACAATTCTGTATAATATATCTTGTTCTTTCTTACACTACCATTCAGAAGTTTTTGAAAGTCTGTTACGCTCATCAAGGCTGCATTTTTTTGATCAAAAATACAGTAAAAACTACAAAATTGTGAAATATACAATTTCTATTTTAATATCTGTTAATAAGTAATTAATATCTGTCATAGTAAAGCTGAATTTTCAGTATCATTACTCCAGCGTTCAGTGTCACTTGATCCTTCAGAAATCTTCTCAAGAATTATTTCTTATTATTATCTGTTGAAAACAGTTTTGTGGCTTAATATTATATTGTGGAAACGGAGATACAATACTTTAGGGTTCTTTGATGAATATAAAAAACAACATTTATTTGAAATATGTATTTTTTTGTAACAATGTAAAATCTTTACTTTCTTTTTTTTTTTTTTTTTTTTTTTTTTTTTTACATATCCTTGCTGAATTAATTTCTTAAAAAGAAAAAAATCTTACCGACCCCAATCTTTTGAATGGTAGTGTATGTGTATGTGTGACACACAGAGCTAGTAAAATGTCAAGCCTATTTTTTTTCTATACAATAAAGTAGCGTAATATGAGAAAAAACATCACAAAAGTACACACACCTTCTGAAGCCATATGATATTCTTTATGTGCGATAAAAAAAAAAAAATCTCAAACACCTTGCATCATGGTTGCAAGACGCAAATGAGATTTCACAGCTATGCTGGAGGGGAAGATTTTCAGCAAAAAATAAATAAAATATATATATATATATATATATATCACAGTGAGGTAATTTTCCTTTAATTTTCCATTCGGATGAGTTAGTATTTCCCTACTCAGAGTGGCCAAATTCAATCCTTCAAAGGTTCAAGGCTTCCCTCTCTGAGTGATTATGAAGGTGACCCTCATTTCCTGTAGAACCACTTACAGCGCTCCATTGGGATCTGGCCCCTCAGCACTAAATCCCTCAAGTCATGTCAGCATATCCCAGAGGCACCCTGCAAACCATAAACACCCCTGGAATCTAGTACCTCGGAGCGCTTTTGCCAGCCTGATGGGAAGTGATATTCCTTAAAAAGATGGGCGAGCTGCACTCTATTTATCAAATATGGCGCATAGAGATGCATGAATGCATGAAAAGTCCCTGTAGCTGCATATTGACTTATGCATCAATAATCCTAATGTGCCTTACATAAAGCTGAATGATACCCAACAGTTCCACACGGAAATTCATTATTCTCTGAAAATTCTGCATTCTGCCGCAGCCCTTCAATCTCCATATTTTGCATATTCAAAGATGCTGCGTCACTTTTAGCATTTTTATTTGTTTATTTGTTTTCATTGCATGGGAAATAGCAGCCTGAAACTTCCTTTCGCGACCCATGGATGAAAGAAAGCCAAACTGATTTGGAACTTTAGAGTAAATTATGACAGATTTTTCCTTTTTGAGGGAACTACCCCTTTAAATATTTATTTTTTTAAGCTCTGGTGCCTCTTAATATGGAGTTGTTTTTGCAGCTTATATATATATATATATATTCACACACACACGCATACATACATACACACACACAGTTACTGGTATACCGCCCACTTCTAATGTGAAACATTACATCAATACTGCCACTTGATTGCAATCAAGAAAAACCCTGAGAGTGCATAAAACATTATTATGAACAGGTGACATGTTAAATCAAGTTCAATTTCCTAGTTCACACATAAGAGGAAAACACACAAAGTACTCAAGTAAAGGTTAAAGGTTGACAACTGTATAGATTTTTCCCCCCTGGAACAAAGAAGCAAGTAACCTATGGTTTACAATCATGAGCTACAGGATGTCCCTCAGTAAATTACACTGCTGATTTCCATGTAAATGTTGCCACGAGATTTATGAGCAGCACAGGCAGCATGCTTACACCTCCTATAAGCTCTTTGGGTATGTTTTATGTCAGGGTCACATCCATTAGTTTAAAGACTAGTTTATGAACCTTTGATCGGTCTAAAAATGGTCTCTATACACTCTAAAAAACAAGACATTTAACTCAGGTTGATAATAAGGGAAAATTTTTTGGGAAAATATAATGAATTACATTTTTTAATTCCCCCCCCCCCCCTTAGCTCTTTCCTGTCATGTATCACATTTTTTACTTGTAGCCTTAAAAAACTCAACTTGCACAGTTGCATTTTTAAAGGGGGTGCTTCGCTGGCAAAAATGGGCTTTCAATAAAACTTGGCTGCCTGTACATGACAAGAGAAAACAAAACAAAAAATGGCTTTTGTCGTCTCTTTTGCCAAAATAAGTAGTGGAAACTTCAACACCCATAATGCACTGGGCATGTTGCCAGCCAAGGCCACTCCCCTCAGTCTGCTATGGATACGCTTACCAGAGTAAAATACCACCTTGCTTTAGCAGGAAATACCCATTAGCAAACTTTTAGTCATAGTGGTGTCAACTTGTTCCCGGGTGCAATAATCCAAAGATAGACGTTTAGCGAGAGTGTGTTCCTTTCAGTTTCCAGTGAAGGATCCAGTGTGTAGGCAAGTAAAGGCTCAGAGAAAAAAAAACTCATTGTTTTTAGTCAACATCTGAAACTGGATGCCCACGATCACAGTTGCTGCGTCCGAAATTGAATACTCCCCTGTTATAGTATGGCTATGCGAAAAACAGTACGCCAAAAGAGTCGTATATCTAAATAAATAGGCCGTTTCTCAGTTAGGATTCTTAAGCTATCTTGCATTCTTGTCTTCTCGTACTATCATCAGCCATTGAAGTTCAATTTCAATACTCAAGAAGTACAGAGAACACATGAAAGTACTCAGATGTGTTCTTGGTAATGAAAATGCATCGAATGCAGACTTGAGAGAATCAAACCGTTAGAAATACCAGAGGACCCTGCGGGAGGACCATGTACGAAAGCCTGTAAGCTTTAAACTTCTCGTTCTCACTTAACACATTCCAGCTGCAGGCTTGCAAATATGAAAAAGAAACATTTGTCCGTTTGTTTTGCTTAATTTTAATAAAGTGATAAAGACCTGAAGAAAGCCTGCAGTATTTTTATAGGCATATTAAAAAGAATCTTAACATTGACAAAGCATTACTTTTTTTCACAAACACACTCATAAAATAAAATGATATAAAATAATATGACAACAATGTCTATAATAATTTAATAGAAATGTTTTAATTAGTTGTGACATTTGTTTGTGATGTTATGTTGAATTTATTGTGCATTGGTTGCTACTTATGATATGCTGGGACGGTCAGTTGAGCAACAAGATCGTTTTGTGTCCTTGCGTCCTTCCGACTTCCTTCTTTCAATGTAGCCTGTCAAGACCGGTGTCTTGTATTCAATTTTTCCTTAAAGGGGGGGGTGAAATGCTCATTTTCACTCAATCTCCTGTTAATCTTGAGTACCTATAGAGTAATATTGCATCCTTCATATCTCCAAAAAGTCTTTTGTTTTATTAAATTTTTAACAGAAAGATAGACTGTACCGAGTCTTTCCGGAAAAAAACGAGCGGCTGGAGGCGGGCCCTGTGGGCGAAGCTTAGCTGTGCTAACGCGCCAAGCTAGTGACAACACACAGAGACATTTGTTCAACAAACAGTTTTACTCACCGTCCGGTTCCAACGCACGACCGCGAACCTTTATCATTGTGACTGCTCGATCCTTAAGCATTAGACGATCTGCAAATCCGTCGATATGGGCTTTGTTTATAAAACAATCATCGTCGAAATGCAGGGAACAAACAGTCTAACAGTTACACAACTCCGTTTAACGTTATGCTCAGGAAAACAAACGCTGGGTTCTTTGGGAATCTGTGCAGGGTTGTCTTGCCCTGGCAACCAAAAACACACTTCTTTGGTGACATTGACTTCCCAAAAGCCGGGCAGGGCGCTTTGATGGCGAACTGCTTTCACTCTCTTGCTCTGGTCTACGAGTGCGCGCGCGGCCGCGATCTTACCGGAGAAGTGCCCTTAGGACCCATATAAGGAAATTCCGCCCTATCTTACGTAAGACAGAGCCATACTCGAAAAAAAACTTTCCGAAACTTGTGACAAACCGGAAGGAGTATTTTTGGAACAAAAATACTCCTTCAAACGTACAACTTAGTTTTTGAAACTTTGTCCATGTTTAGCATGGGAATCCAACTCTTTACCAGTGTAAAAAACTCAGTATGCATGAAATAGCATTTCACCCCCCCTTTAATGCTTGTTAAAGAGTAGACAAAGTACAATACAATTTTCAGTGATAAACCTTCCCTTACAATATGTGTTTTGTTGATCCGACTGTCTGTGGGCGTGGATAAAAAAATCTGGAAGTACAATCTGTTGTTTTCACAAAAGCACTGTATGTCATAAATCCGCCGGATGATGCGTTTTGTGAATTTCTTGGTCAAGGTAACACAGAGAACGAGTAAACGTTGTTCATTTACATACATAATGTACTGCCGACATTGTAATAATACAAAGCAGGTTGAAAATGGATGCAGTTACACTTTAAGTATAGTTTTACTGCAAAACAACACAACAATACTAATTACGAAAATGATTTTTTGCAGTGTAATGATTGATAGTTTTGTGATATGAATTTCATTGGAAATGGGAAAGCAAGCAAAAATAGTAGGCTGTCAAACAGAAAGGTTCAGAGAGGTGAATTTTCCTGGTTCTGAATCGCTTCACTGGGAGGGTTTGGAGAGGAGGTTTATCTCCCCGTGAAGACACTCTGGAAGGGTCATTGGAGCGTAAATACATTGTGGGTGGGAAAAAATAAAGTCAAGGTTTGCATTGTGTTGTTTTAAAGGCAAAAGATTTATTTGTCTCTTTGTGATTTTGTTTTGTGTTCACATGCAGCACAGCACACTGGGAAAGGAAAAATAGCCTTAGACTTGCTGCTCTGTTGAGCTAATGGACAACTGAAATGAACTGAATTACTGCTGAGGGTTGGCTGTACGAAGGCTGGGCTTCTTGGTGAATAAGGTTTGTTGTAGTCAAAAAAGGCCATTAGAACCATCCAGGGAATCTCTGAAGACCATGGAAAGTCATACATTAATTTTTTATGGATAATGAAAATTAAATGGGATTCCAATGCCATTTTTACACAAAAATGCACTGCTTGCACTTGACCATAAACATAGGAAAAGCCTAGCAGATGCCACAGTGACTCTCTCTCTCTCTACACAATATCATGTATTCATTCAAGCACACACATATGCAGATTCTCATACTCGTTTAAGACAGCTTAATACACAAATAGATTTTTCTAATTAATCTTTGCACATGAGAACATGAAACCTTAAAACACTAAATGGAAATACAAAAACATACATTTAATCGATGTATTGCTCGCTCCTGCTCTGCTTGTGCATGAAATCAAAGTAACCTGCTTTCTTTCTTAAATGAATTTGCTTTTCAGCTGAAGCATCAACCCTTTTTTAGCGGATCGTCTGTTCTGATATGTCATGCCCATTTCCACGACTCAGTTAAATCCCATTATGTTGCTTGTATACAATAATTCAATAAACAAAAAGTTGTTGAAATGTTGAAAAACGAACATGTTCCTACAAAAACCAACACAATCTGTGTTATTTTGGTATTAAATGTTTACTCTTATAGTATTTATTCATATTTTGAATCAGCTTTTTTTATATTTTCAAATTTACTTAAAGAAGATTCTATTTTGTTATGTGCTGGTTATTTTTATTTATATTATTTACTATTTCTATTAAGCTTTAATTTATTTTTATTTCAGTTTTAGTTTGAATAATTTACTAAATTTAGTACTTAAAAACGTTCTTGAAAAGACCTACTTATGTAACTTGAAAGAGTTGCTGAAATGCTTGAACTAACTGTTGCATAAATATATTGTAAAAAAAAATTGTATGATCAACAAGTTATGACAACATGTTTTTTTTTACATTGCTTTAATAAAAATACTAGCCTGGCTAACGTCAGACCTCTTCTCATTGAGACGTGGTCTGGGAACCACATGTTCATTTTCTCGTGTTTGAGGCGTGGTTTACGAATGCCCAGAGCCGTTTATTGGGCGCTACGAATGTCTATCAAATGCGCCTGTACGTAGCTCATAGCCAATCGTTTCAATTATACCAGATGACGTATGTAGAGCGACAGAAATTCGACGAGGAAGAAGACGAAATAAACTTGCGTTCTAATACTTAGAACACTATCTAAGGCTGCATCGAAAGGTAACTTCGCATCTGCTGCCATGTTGGATCCATAGATATAAACAAACTGCTTCGGTGTGTCGCATAGACGTCGTCATCGTCTTGCTGCTCCCTCCCCGTTCTGTGATTGGTTCCCTTTTTGAGGGGAAAATCTGGTCCATGGTATCCAGGCTGCCTAGCAGCGTGAATAAAATCGCGCTGCGCTCAAGGCAGCATGGGGAAACCCAGGCTATAAAAATACTGTAAGTTAAGCAATTTTCAATCTTATAAAATATTCAACTCATTTTCTAAGTCAGGTTAATGTCATTTAAGTTGAAATGACATAAACATCCAAGTACTTGAAAAATGAAGGCAACCTTGTTTTCTTTTGTTTTCTTTTTACAGTATGTATTGTTCCGATTATGGCCTCTAATGTATTACTGATAAAGTCACAAAATATGAGGAAAGGCTCTTTGCAGAACTCCTATTCAGGTCACAAATGTCCACCTCAGTTGACCCCATGCTTATTGCCTGAACCCCAGGCATTGTTTCAACAGTTTTCAAACGCTCTGCGGTCTCCTACTATCCGAGCCTACAGATGAGCACTGCAGCCTCCATTCTACCCCTGCAGAGCATCAGGAACTCCAGCAAATGAATTTCCATTACTGAGCAGTGACTGGCTCAAATAAATCATCATAAAAGTGCTTCTCTGGACTGTCATCTCTGAGAGAGCAACAGAGACTTGTGGGACCATGGAGGGACCTCGCCCATCACATGACTCAGTGAAGCAGAGACAATGGAGAGGAGCGTTTGGGGAGGTTGCCTGAGCCGGAGGCGACATCCAAGCTAGCATCACGACATGATTAAAATACATCACGCTTTGAAGTCTCCACTTCAGATTTGTTGTTTTGTAAGTGTCTTCGAAGAATTGTGTTTATTAATAATTCTTATGTAAGGGTTAAACCCACATGATGAGAAACAGAGAATTATGGTAATCAGAAAACTGTTTTCCATTATCGCACAGGTTCTGTAAGAAATGCTTCTCTTCAGGGATTGCAGTCTGGCACATTATGGGGAACTATAGTGTATTTCATGCACTGAATTCTGATTGTTTTCTTCAACTATACAATGTTGTATAAATTGTGCCGTTGTTATTGCTCATACTTAGGGTTATTGTTCATAGTACGCACTAAGTGATGTTTTTCAACCCGATCTCACGGCAATCCGTACGAATTTTACAAGGTGGCTATATTCGTATGAATTCTCAGCCCGCTCTCATCCCAAGGCGTCATATACTGACGCTTTTGACATTTCGTCTACATCGAACGCACATGGCACCCTTTAGCGTCAATATGAGACGCAGATAGATATGGGCCAGAAGGCGCCTCCTAGCGGTCTAACCCTAACCCTACACCAGACCTAAACCTACCCATAACCAAACAAAGCTCTGTGCGTGTCATATCGACGCTAAAGGGTGCCATGTGCGTTCGATGTAGACGAAATGTCAAAAGCGTCATATGATGCACCCTAGGATGAGAATGCGTTGGAATTCTTGTACGAATTTGTACGATTTTTGCTAAATCGTTAATATTTTACGAGTTGCCCAATTCGTATGAGTTAGTACGAATTACCTACCCCTGACCCGGCCCCTAAACCCCATCACTGTGAGATCGGGTTGAAAAACAACACTTAGAAGAGAATAAAAAAAAATACTATGAGCAAAAGACCCTATAATGCCCTGTCTCATTAGTACACAAACGTTGTATAATCACACTTTTTAAACCGTGACAAGTGAGCAATAACCATGTGCACATAGCTTACACACCTTTTAAAAAACATCTGTTTTAGTAACACCTGTTACTAAGAATGCAAAATCGTTGTCAGCCCTTCAAGTGCATTGGTATGCAAATTGTATGCATTTCAGCAGTTAATAAGACAGACTAGTTTCATGTGCTCACTTCACCTGCAGCTAGCATACATGTATTATATGCTTTTTTCTATAGCTGCTTTCTCATTATTAAACTATAGCATCATTAATCTTCATGCTTTGGTTTGTTCTCGGCCGTATATCATAGTTTTTCAGCCTTCTCTAATTGTTCTTCTTTCTGCATCTTATGTAAATCTTGCTGTTGTATTGGATTATTCATTGTATCTTTTTTGAACACTGTTGCCCTAATCTAGAGTTTTTAGTGCGTTTGAATGTGATAAGGTCAAGTGAGCAAAAATCCTCCCACTGCAAGCAAACGTTTTAAAGAATCTGTAATGCTGAAGGTTGAATCTCTAATGAGCCCTTCTAACAGACCTGCCCAATCCACCCCCTTAAACTAATGCAGTGTCTTTGGCATAAATAGCAACACTGCTAAGGATGCCCTGACTGCAGACTCCCTGCCTTCTGCCTGTAAGCATCCTAACCCTCGTGGAAACACATAAGTGACGGATTTGGATGCTGTAAATGCATTTGATTCTAGTAGAGTTGCTAAGCTACCAACATGAGTATCAATCTCAAGCACCAATACACCAGCAACTGCGTGATGCTATCCTGCCAATGGACCAAAATCTGGGTGGAATGTCTGCCATGAAGAATTAAGGCAGTTCTGAAGGCAAAAGGGGGTCCAACCCGGTACTAGCAAGGTGTACCTAATAAAGTGGCCAATGAGTGTAAATGCTGCCTAGACCTAGCAACTTGTTTCGTTAAAAACATGAAGAATAAAAAAAACATACACAGTAATTATTTAATGAAACACTGAGACTTTTTATCAGTATCGTCTAGTATTGATAGTAATAGTAATGAATAAGTTTATTAAGCGATTTTTGAGAAACACTGTGGATATTTGAAATCAACCCAAATAAACACGAACACCCAACGCATTTGGCAGATGCTTTTATCCAAAGCGACTTACATTGCATTTCATGGTACACATTTTATATTCTTATCAGTGAACCCATGACCTTGGTGTTGCAAGCGCCAATGCTCTACTGTTTGAGCTACAGGAAAGCATGCAAGCAAAGCAATGCAAGAGTGGATGTCTCTTTATCATAGCTCAAGCAAAGCTAAATAATGCTTCGCAAAAAATAAAGCAAAGAGGACGAACGAACAACAAGGAAGAACAAAAAATGAACATACAGTTCACAAGAGTATACAAGCAAGATTTCTCTGTTAGTCACCAGCAGCTTCAGACAAGCAATGCCACTCAAAACTGTCCTGTTGTTACTATAGCTACTGTAACATTACAACAACAGCATATCTCGGTTCTGTGAAACAGCAAAAAGCAAAACTACTCACATATGGAGCAGAAGCAATGCAACCTCTGTGTCTCTTTTCAGGCCTTCCCACTTAGGTCTCTCCAGCGCTGGAAAGCTTTTCTAATATTAATGCTTTTGCCTGATCATACTTTTTTTCCAGTGATATTCCTCTGACCTTTTCTCTCAGCCATCTTTCTTTCTACAGTCTTTCTTCAAATCTCCCTCTTGCTCACTCTCTCTCCTCCCTCTTCATGAGTGGACACGCCCCCTACTGCTGATTGGCTAAAATTGTGGTTTCTCAGAAATCGCTTACTGCACCTTTAATACTCTCGCCCTGTCTGCCATCTAGGATATTGTTCACTGAACTTGTTGCAGGCCATGTTTGGATTGCAATCTAAAGTGAATGATAAATGTGATGCTACAATTTGTCTAAAATGATTCATTACAAAAAAAAAAATCATTTTGTTTCTTTTAGTTTGAGCATGTTTCCTCCGAATTTCCTGTTCCCTATATAAGACATGCGTCAAAACAGAAAACTGCACTCATAAGGTGATTTATGTGAAAAGGTTTTAAAGTTGCTTAACTTTTAAAGCAGCTTCAATGTGGTATCATCTATGATGCATTAAATGCTGTCTCCGTAGGTACTTTGTAGATTTTAGAAATGAGCAAGAAACATTACACTATATGTAAAAGCCATTGCAGTTTCTTGTGTCAGATGCGATAGCTGTTTGAATTGTTTGAAGAACGCAGTGTTACGGGAGAATGCATGCTTCAGAGCATCTTTTTAGATCTGTCATTTATGCACGGCAGGCAGTTGTCGAGCCGCTCATTGAATTACAGAATGCACAATGCATTGAGAAACAGAGCACTGGAGTCTTTGAAGCGAACGCATGAAACAACTATTTTAATGAGACACCAATGACAAATACGCTGGGAATGTTTGTTCATTTGCAAAGCACTAGTGGGCACTAGCCATGGCTGTCTCAAATTACCATTCACAACAGGGCCACACTAAATGATCCATGGTCATATTGTCATATTGGTCACTGTGGCCAGCTAATTCGAAGCTCTAATGGTCATTTTTCTTTATTACTTTATTACGCTTTTGTCGCATGCTACACCAATATGCAGTACATTGTGTGTATCCCAACATCTGATAAATGAAATGTTATGAGCTCAGTCTCGCCTAACCAAGACCCACTGCACAACACAGTGTTATTGCATTTGCTTGACTGATATAGGGAGTGAAAGCAGGGGAAACAATCATTCACAAAAAAGGGGAGGGGGAAGCAAATCCTTATTTTGTTTCCAGATTACACGTCTCTCTCAAATGCGCAGCTTGTAATAATGTGTGAATATCTGCATTTGAGAGATGAGGCGCAGCATTATGATCAAAATCTATTTCTCCTGTGGGTGCTATCAAAAGCATGTTTCGGTAAATGCGACGCCGAGGACTTCCTGGTGCCAGTGATCTGCAGAGGAACATAATGTAATGTTTGACTGGATGAGTAGCGAGAGCTTGAAATGCTTCGCCTGAGTGACCTGCAGGGCCACGGTTTGTTTCTCTTTTTGTCGTCAGCGTGAATAATTGATGCAGTGTCGGAAAAACAATAACATGAAAAACGTGTCAAGGTTATGAAATATTCCTGAATTTGTCTCAGTAGGAGGGAGAGACGTCTGACGTGTGAGATGCACCTTGAAAGAGTCTTTCTGTCTCTAGTTCTCCACATTATTCCTCCTTTACAGAATAAACACACATTCAGAATTATCATAAATGTTCTGAGCTTTGTAGATGGTATGAATATTTTACTAGAGATCAGCAACTAAATGCAGTGTTCTGGGTTGTTGCTTACTGAAGTAAATCATAGTCTCATCAAAATTAGTATTCCTGGTAATATTTTAATGACGCCAGTAATTGTGCTGTGTTAAAGGATTACAATCTCATCTAGATTCAAATCAAAAATGTAAACTCCTGCATAACATGTCACCACAATTCAAAGCTGCATGTTTTGGGTGGTTGCCAACATATGTATAGACGCCACATTCAACTGCTCCTGACACTTAGACACGGAACGGTTAACATGATGTGTTCATCACTCATACTAACAAATCTATGAATTTTCATCGAAAATGTCACAGCATTGTGCAGCCTGTGGCTATAAACTCCAGATGAAATGGGATAATCTTTCAGATGTGAAAATGTGCTGGTTTGTGTTTGTATGTATAACTCAATAGTATATGCAGAATTATCACATTAATGATAAACTAAATCATCTGCTAATGTATATCGCAGAAATGATGCACAGTTAATTTGATCATGAGTGGTCACAGAGCTGTTTCAGTATGGTGGGAGGTGTATGCATAGGAGCCCATAGAAACAGACACCAATGAGGCATCTATATAGGCTATTTCTATGGTTGCCAAAGTGTTGCCATGTGGTTGCTAGGGTATTGATGGTAGTTGCTAAGTAAAATCAAAACAAAAGTCTGATCACTTAGAGAAGTAAAAGCACACCTTTTCTACATGAGTTGCATGATTTAAGGAATCATTCGCAGCCATAATATGTGTCAACAATTAAAAACTGCATATAAGTCATATGAACTATTTTTATGATACTTTTATGGGCTTTTTGGAGCTTGACAGTCCTTCACTATCCTCCTATCCCTCATTCGTCTACTTTTGTGTTTCAAAGATGGGGGGGAAGAAAACAATCACTTTTGTATGAAATATTCCTTGAATGTTACTCCTGCAAAGCTGTATCGTTTTTAATGTATTTAGGATATTTTAAGTCATTTTCTATAAATAAAAAGTTTATATGTTTTTGCAGTATATTTTTTCAATGAAGAGTATAACATTTAATTATTTAATAAAACTGCAAAAACTAAAATAACATGTTGTTTTGTTTTGTTTCTTTTGGCCAATAAACTTTTTATCGGCCAAATGAAACTTTTTTTCATTTGGCCAAATCTATCTATCTATAAATGAATAAATATAAATAAGTATAACTTTTTTATTAAATGCCAAAACATTTAGCAACAATATCGATAGACAGGTCAAATTGTGGTTGAGGACCCAATAAGTTTTTCTAGTTTCAAAAGGCAGTGTGACAAAAAAAAAAAAAAGGTGAGAATCACTGACTTAGACCCATGCTTAAACATTCAGAGAGAGAGAGAGAGAGAGAGAGAGACGGAGGCCTTTCACCTCAAGTAGCGGTGAAGGAGGCAGAGATTTTCCTGGCTGATCTGTGCGTTGAGCCCCTTTGCTTGGGAAGCTCTTTGATATGTGAGCTAGTTAATCCCTCTGGCTGCCATGTCTTCATCTTCCCATCCAGATGCCCTTTTATTAACCTTTGACTCTTCCCAGCTCCCTGTTTGAAGACGCCAGCATTTCATTGGCTTACCCTCCTCAACGGTGTATACACAGCGGAGCCTGTTTCCTTTTCCCAAGCCCTGTGTCTCGTAATGCTCTGGGGGCTCAGCTAGGCCCTTTTATAAATGGGTTTATTGCCAGGTCACATATTCCCTCCACTTGTTGGGGTGGATAAGCAGTACACCTTCACCTATTGGCTGACTGGTGTGTTGGTATTATGGTTTTACTCTTTAATACCCGGCATTAGGTGACTATATTTGTGAGGAGCAATTAAGACGGTGGAAATAAGGAGCTTTATACTTCTTTGGGTTGGGAGAGAGAGCGAGTGAATTATTTCCCTGGTGATAGAGGGGTTCATGATTACTCTCTTTGCCGTCTGTAATCCCTCTCATTGCACTAAGGTCAGCAGGATAATTCCCCTAATAAAGTGCTTTTCATTTCCTACTGTCCATATACATCACCCTTTGACAAAAGAGCTGTTTTGGAGACTAGCATCACCTCCCTGCAAAAGCTCCTGATCACATGCATACTAACATGCTATTCAGCCATAGACAGCCCAGACATTAAGGTGGATCTGTCAGCTTTTAACACCTGATAATATATTATTTGAAATGCTATTTTAGCCTCTGTGTTTCTCAACCTAAATCGAAATAATATTTAAATGTACCCACTGGTTAGCTGATGGTGTGTTCAAGTCCTCCCGGGAAGGTCGTATTTATGAGTTGGAAGGTTCTAATTACGACGTCAGGTGCGTTCTCTTAATTAACTACACAAAAACACAGCAAGGCTTTTTAGCTCTAAGTAATTTATGAAAAAATTACTCGTAATTACAACTTTGTGGTGTTCATGTGTGTTCAACTCGTAAATACAATCTTTGTGGTCACGTGGCGCTGCTCAGCGGCTGACACGCACACGGGAGCTCTGATTGTTCGGTCAATGTTTGTTATAGGTTGGGTTTTTTTTGCAATTGGATGTAAACAATGGACGGTAACATGGCTTACTTGGAACTCTTTCTGGCGATCACGCTACTCTCTTTACTCCTGTCTACGCCGAGCCATTCAGGATAACCTACATCAACTACTTCAGCTGGGCCTAACAACCCAGCTGCAGCGGACACCTCCAACGGATTTTCCCTTGGAATGCCTACGTCCAACTGAACAGCGTCTTGTCAGGACAAAGAGGAAGCGTGGCTCGAGAGGAGGAATTAAAGTCTGCATTCGTGCAAGAGGATCTAAACCCCCACTACCAACTATGGTCCTCTCTAATGTGAGATCGCTAAGGAACAAATTAGATGAACTCCATGCCTCTACGCAATACCGGTATGAATACAGAGATAGTTGTCTGTTATGTTTCAGTGAGACTTGGTTAAACCGTACAGTGAATGATGACAGTCTTTCCCTACCTGGCTTTGGTACACCGTTAAGACTTGAAAGAGAACAACAAGCTACGGGGAAATCAATTGGTGGAGGACTATGCATGTACATTAACACCAAGTGGTGTAGAGACCATATCATTAGACACACCATCAATTCCCCAAACCTAGAACTCTTATCAGTTTCCCTAAGACCTATATATTTACCATGAGAGTTTGGGCAACTATTTGTATGTCTAGTGTATATTCCCCCTGACGCAAACTACAAAGCGGCTGCAGATGCGATATATCACCACATACAAGAACTTGAGGCAGTGTCCCCAGACACTCCCAAATTTATTCTGGGTGACTTTAATGGCTGCTCTTTGTCATCTGCATTACCCCACTATCAGCAATATGTGAATTGCGCCACGCGTGGATCAAAAATAATTGATCTATGTTATGGCAACATAAAAAATGCTTACAAAGCAGTCAACAAACCAGCGATAGGCGGGTCAGATCATAACACTGTCTTTTTATTGCCCTCTTATCGACAAAAGCTGAAAAGGGAAAAATCTAAAATCACATCAGTGCGTGTGTGGGACGATGACAGTGTGACAGCTCTGCAGGGCGGTTTTGACTGCACAGAGTGGAGCGTTTTTGACTGTGTAGATCTCGACGAGCATGCGGATGTTGTCACGCCATATATTAACTTTTGTGTGGATAATGCTACGCATTCTCATCCTAGGGCGTCATATACTGACGCTTTTGACATTTCGGCTACATCGAACGCACATGGCACCCTTTAGCGTCAATATGACACGCACAGAGCTTTGTTTGGTTATGGGTAGGTTTAGGTCTGGTGTAGGGTTAGGGTTAGACCGCTAGGAGGCGCCTTCTGGCCCATATCTATCTGCATCTCATATTGACGCTAAAGGGTGCCATGTGCGTTCGATGTAGACGAAATGTCAAAAGTGTCAGTATATGACGCCCTAGGATGAGAACGGGCTGGATAATGTGATCCCGACAAAACGTGTGAAACAGTTTGCTAATTCAAAACCTTGGATTACAACTGAAATTAAAAAACTGTTAGAGCGTTTAAAGCAAATATGGAGGAAAGTTGATTCAGAAGGAAATACAGACGAATATCAAACAGGGCAAGAGACAATATAAAGACAAAGTTGAACAACATCTTAAGGAAAGTAACTCACGTATGGCGTGGAGGGGTATTAAAACTATCATAGGTCAAAATCACTACTCTAACACCCCGGAACATACAGTCGAGCAAGCAAATGCCCTGAATGAACACTTTGCGAGATGGGAGAGTGACGTGCCAGCCAATCCAATAAGCCTTGATGGAAGAGCAAGTGCCTCAATCAGGGTAAGCTGTGAGGAAGTGGGGCGGATCTTCTCCCATATAAGGACAAGGAAAGCTGCCGGCCCTGACAGGCTGGAAGGCACCATCCTAAAGAGCTGCAAAGAACAACTGAGTCCGGTGTTCAGAGGACTGTTTCAGAAATCACTTGACACACATAAAGTCCCAAAGATATGGAAAACAGCGGAAATTTGACCACTTCCTAAGAAACCCAAACCAGTTGGACTGAACGATTTTAGACCAGTAGCACTCACTTCTGTTGCTATGAAGTGCTTTGAGCGGATCATTTTAATTCATCTCAAAATACAAACCAAAGCTCACATAGACACATTACAGTTTGCTTATAGGGAGAAAAGGGATGTGGAAGATGCTGTCACAAACATGGGTGACAAACATGGGTGTAAACCTCAATCTTGTAAAGTGGATTCAGGACTTTTTAACAGGCAGACAACAGTATGTGAGGGCGGGTCACAGCCAGTCTAGAACCATCATGACAAACACGGGAGTGCCACAAGGATGTGTTTTATCACCATTGTTATTTATTTTATATACTAATGATTGTGTCAGCCACCATTCTAACTGTTCACTGATTAAGTTTGCAGATGATGCTGCCCTAGTCGGTTTTTTAACAAATAATGAACATGACTGCAAGACTGAGGTTGACCACTTCCATGAATGGTGCAATCAAAATTCATTAATTTTAAATATTTCAAAAACAAAAGAAATGGTGATCGATTTTAGGAAAAGGCCCCCTCCACTGCAACCTGTTACTCTTCAAGGGACAGTTATTGAGACTGTGAAGGAGTATAAGTATCTGGGCACTATTATTGATCACAAACTTACCTGGTCTGCCAACACACTAGCAAGATACTCGAAAGCACAGCAACGGTTCTATTTTTTAAGGAAAAATGTGTAGTTTCAATGGGGGGGGGGGGGGGGGGGGGGTTCTAGGGACATGCTCAGTCCAGAACAGGATCATGCTGGACAAGGTGACTAAAATGGGCAGGAAAATGACTGGATCTGATATTAAAAGCATCTCCAATCTCACAGATCAGTATATCCTCAATTTGGCTCTGAGGATACTGGATGATCCATCCCACCCACTTTGCTCAGAGTTTTCCCCCCTCCCCTCTGGACGTAGATTTCGAATGCCCCTAACAAAAACCAAACGTGCCATTACATCATTTGTGCCGAGGAGCATTCAGTTGCTGAACAGATCAGACACAGGCACATAGACATTTTTAAATGTGTACTATTGATTATTTATATAATTTTTTATTGATTCATTGTAGTGATTGGATTGATGATTGTATGTCACCATCATTGCTGTGTTGTTGTTGTTTGTTTCGTTTTACTGTATCCTCTATGTTATCTGTGTTAATGTTCAATGTGGCTCCCTTGAGCAAAACAAATTCCCCTCGGGGCAATAAAGGTTTCATTCATTCATTTGTGACATGACTTGAATGCACCATGAGACTCTTGCTTTCAGAGAAAACTGTAATGAGCATTTTATCAGCCCCTTTTTTGCATTCAATTGTAATAATATAGACCATATATGTATATATATATATATAGCCTACCTGTACAGTACATACATACATCTTAAAAATAGCACAAGGTCAAAGACAACTGTCTGAATTTGACTGGTTGTAGGGCCATGTGATATGTTATTTTCAGAGATGCATTGCTGTTTCCACTTGGTATTAATGCTTTTCAAATGAAGCCACGATTTTGATCATTTTCCGTGTGTTTTTGTACAATGCGGGGAAGTTTGAATCGCTTGTTTCGGTACACTTGCCCACATCCCAAAATAATCATGTGTTATGTGAATAACACTGATGTAGAAGCATCTTACCCTGGTTGTAAGTCTAAACTTGCCATAAACTCTAAACGTGTCCCTCAAATTTGATTGGTTGATTGGAATGTTGTTCTGGGATCAACAAATATGTTGAACCAGGAACTTGGGATACTTGATGAAATCAGGTTCTGCGTGAGTGGGCGGCTAGTATGTGGTGCTTCACTGCGGTCGAGGATGCATTCAGAGCAGAAAGCATTTCCACTACAAATATCATGCTGTCACATACTTTGATCCAATCACAAAAACATTTTAGACTCTGTAATCCCCAGCAGGGTCTGAACTAATTCAGATCATGGTGCATGCTGCAACTCTTTCTTTTTGAACCCAAAGGCCAATGACTATTTCTCTGAAATAAGGAACAAATCTCTGTGGCACATGCCGTTTGAGGTCTTAAAAACTGAATTGAAGTTTTGTTTATAATGAGCGTGTGAGCTATAATAGGGTGAATCTCACAAAAACATGCTTTGGTCACACTTTACCCAAATATTTTTGTGACAATGTTTTCCTGACAATTAAGCAATTCATCCATGAAAATCATTTATTTATTTATTTTTACTTTAGACATTATACTATTTTAACTGTATTATACTGATTCTTTTACTTATAATAATATAAATACTTTTGAAAAATGTTGAGGTAATGAGAATTGGGGGTGCTTAATTTTCATAAAAAATAATGTCACTATGCAAAAATTCTTAAAATATTATTAAATATTATTTAAGCAAAATATAATTCCATTTTGTATTTATTTATTATGGGATACAATATGACATTCCTGGCAATTTTGGACATGGAGATCTCCTTCTGTCAGCCACAGCCAAACTTCATGAGCATTTAAATCATCAAATCAAAATTTAAAAAAAATGTGCCTTGAATTATTATGTGAAGGTATAGGCGTGCAGTAATATCCACTAATCTGTCATGAGCTAAGCTTTAATGGAAATGTATAGAATGAACAGCATAATGCACAATCTCAGTGGTCTTCAAACCCCCGTAGACACCCCTCAAGGGGAATTATATTACTCTGACACACAGTGCATATGTTCATAAATCAAATCCAACCTATGGAGAATGCTCTGTCAGTTCTTTCTTTTTCTTTTCTCCTCCTGAGAGTGCGTTCATTTGATAAAACTAAAGTTAATCAGCATGCTCATTAGGGATCTGACTACCCAGGTAACATTGCAGATTGTCGAGGGTCCTGGGAGTTCTCTGTGTTTCTCTCTTCCTCTTGTGATCCATTGCTATTGGTTTTCATTCAACATCAACTTCCATCAGATCTCTTTGTTCCTTACACATTTAAGAAACACCCTTTGGGTCAGAAGATTACTCTGAGTAATCTAATTATCAGTAAATGTGAGTTTAACAAAATGCATCTGATTTACCGTTATGATATTATACCATGTACATGGCTTTTAATTTAATACTTCCTCCTTAATGCAATGCACTGCATGCTGTGATATACACAGTTGTTTGAAATTCATTATCATGTAAATGATTGAATCAGAGAAAGTCCATGGACTCCATAGTAGCAAGCAATTACATTTTGCTTTGTGCGAGTTTCTGAGGTAGATAATGGACGCACACACATTTCTACCTCAACATCTTATCATCTGCCTCAGGAGGTGTCATTCTGATTTTTTTTTTATACCCTTGTACGTTGCCGTAGAGGTCGCCTGAACAGACTGGCGAAAAAAAAAAAAAAAGATTTTAAACACAGAGATTAGCTTTTCACTTTCACGCTGGCTGTAGGGCCTATTAACAGTGGCATTGACAGTTTTTGATTTACTTTGAATCTCTGAGTCACCAGACCTTTGAGCACAAACTGGTTTTGGAAAATTATTGTTCCTCCATTTTCATTCTCCTTTCCACTCCACCTTTAACTTGCCATCAAAATTTGTCACACTTTCTCTTTCAAACATCCCTCGCCGCGGCGGTATTCTGATCATGTTCCGCTCGAGAGTTCAAAGAAGACTATGAATGCATTTGTAATGAGCATGCTCACTAATCATGCCATAGCATAACTGGCCTCTGAGGAGCCAGCGGAGAACATCCTGCTCGATGCCTCAAAGCTCTGTGCTTAAGCATCCCACAGTCCTCCAAGGACAAACTTTTGTTGGGCATATCAATACGGAAGGTGGCCCAAAGGCCTATGTTTACTGAACTGCAAACCATGAGAAGAATATGCACCATAGAGAACATCTCTTTTGTCATTGTCTGCTTTTTATTTTTATTAATATTTGTATTATTTGATTTGATTTAAATGTTCAAGCTAAATTAATAGGAAAATATAATTAGCCTATGTCTGTGTTTCTTCAAATTGGCACTTTTGGCTCCATGAATTTGAACTTTTCACACCCTCGATAGTTTAGTTAAATCGCCTGTTAACCAACAGTGAATAGACAAGCACGCCATAAAATGTATCATTTTTGCCCTTTTCTTATCCAACAAATGTCATTACCACCACATCTAATAACATGCATTATGATTAATAGCATTCAATGGTGAAAATTACATTTTAACCATTTTAGAAACATTATGGCCAACTCCTTTGTCTTAAAGGCTCATTTCACAGCAATCGTGTTATGCTAGCCAAAAATACGCAATTAAATATGATTGAACTCTTTTTGCTTAACAAGATAAAACTACAGTTCGATTGGAAATAAAAAATCTTCTCACATCTTCTGCAGTCATTTTGTGCAAACTGCCTTATGGATGAAATGAACTAATTTAATAATTGATGATCTTTACAACAGATCTGACTTAACACTGAATTGACTTCAGCTGAACAACAGCCGAAATGCATTATTTTCTTGTTATCACTATAAAGCTGCTTTGAAGCAATTTGTATTGTATAAAGCACTATATAAGTAAAGGTTACTTGACTTGACATCTTAATTAATCTCTTAATTGACATTTTCACACAATAAATACTGAAATGTTTCATGATTTTTTCACATTATAGTTTCAAAATTTAATAATTAAATTTTTTTTTTAGAATAGATTTTCATATTTTAAGAATGAAAGTCTAGGACAAGGATACAATAATACAATACTAGTTCCAAAAAAAAAAAAAAAAAAAAAAAAAAAAAATTTAAAGGCTAAGTAGACAGCTGTGACCTTCATATAACCATTGAAATGTGTTAGTTTTAATAAGAAATTCAAACCCCAAAATCATCTATACTTGAAGAAACACCCATACACGTATATTTTCTGTTGCCTTAAGGGAAAAATGAACTTGCATGCTCAGTACTGACAGCTGTAGAATCCTTTTAAACTGCACAGACATGGAGATTTTTTTGCAACTCCAGGCACAAGTATGCCCACAAGTGTGGCATGACCAGAAAATCTTAGTGCCCCACTGCCTTGAAACTTTTTATACATTCAGTAAGTTCACAACGGTCAATGAGGGTGGCCGGGATTCCTGTTTCCCCGGTCTAGATGCTACAGCAGTATTACCTCCATACATCACATAAAATTAGCAGCAGGGGCCCCGTCAGGTCCGACATTGCCACTTAATCTTAGCTTTTTGGCAGAGTGTTGCCATAACGGGTCAAGTGGTGGCCATTAATCAAACATCCCAGGTGCAATGGAAGCGGTGAGTGGGAGGGGGTTACGATGTGTTGGGGGGGCATCTCAGAACGGTGCAGAAACTTCTCTGGGAATTAAGCCCGGTCATAAAACCTTACCCGAGGAAATAATCCAGTCTATTCCATAAAAGATTAAACCCCTTAAAGAAGATGGATCGCCTTTTTTACTTTATCTTGCAGGTGTAATCCTAGATTATTGCAAGACTACTTGAAGAAGGGAATCTGGAAAATATATAGGGGCTGAGAAATCCATCCGCATGCCACTTGGCAGAATATGTGAACAGAAAGTGAGAAATGAATTGCCATCGTGCCTCCGCTGAATGTCACTTACGTAGCTTCAGTAACACTTTAGTTTGGGGAGCAATTCTCACTATTAAGTTGCTTATTATCTTGCATATTACTATCATATTGGCTGTTTATTAGTACTTATAAAACACATATTAATGCCTTATTCTACATGACCATATTCTACATCCCTTATTCCTACCCCATACCTAAACTTAACCACTACAACATCTACATAAATCATAGATAATTGTGAATATGTGTTCCCCAAACTAAAGTGTGACTGAAGCTTCCATTCCTAACCAGCCTGTTCTTGTTTACCCTGGATGAATGTATGTAATTTGTCTATGAAACATTTGTGCACCACAATCTGAAGCATAGAAATGAAATTGTTTGTCGTGCAAGTAAACAAGAGCCCATCATGAATACAGAAATATGTATCAATGTATTTTTTTTTACAGCAAAACCTGACACTAACCCTGACAGGCTAATGTTGGAGATAGTAATAGGTTTGTGACTAATGAATGAACACAAACCACTTTTAATTGTCATTCTCATTCTATAAAAATCTTGTTTTAAAGTTGGCATGAAACGGAAGTTGCGATTATATGTATATATTAATATTTTGACCTTATTGCTTCACTGTACCATTGAGTCGTGACTTGGGTTCTGGCAGGTATTGGCTGAACCGCTCACAATGAATAACTTAACCAAACAGTTTACTTTAATATGCTGTAAATATGCCCCATGTCATTATCTTCCGCAGTCTTGCATAAGTCTCATCGGTATCGAATGGTTTCTGTTTTTCCTGCTACCTGATAAAGAAAGTTGTCAAACGTGGAGCTCCACCCTGTCTGTGAGTACATCTCCCGTAGTCTCCTGGATTATGCTTAACTCCTCTGAAATCTTGCCCTGGTGCAACATCAAAAGAAAAAAGCACATGGGAGTATCACGAAACTTATTAGAGGAGCCCTACGCTGTTTCTCTCTGTGTTTAGCTCTATTTCTTTCGCTCTTTCGCCATCAAACGTCTCTTTTTACGCACTGAGTTGGCAGATTTGATTTTAAAGTAGTCTTGAACCACCTGCAAACTTGAAGGTAAAGTTTCATGTCTTCATTAAAAAAAAGGTGAACCACTTTACAATGTGCAGGCCTACAGCAAATCCGTTTAAAAATCATAAAGAATGACTCTGGATGTAAAACCTTCAATATTTATTACTTTCCTATGAACTGAATATCAAAATTTTATAATTAACTGACAAGTCCGAGTCTACATTTAATAATAAATCACATTAAACAAGTGTCTTACAGTCAAAAAATGTTTATGTACTGAGAAATTTTATGAGTAATGACCAAATGGCTTTTTTTTAAAGGAAGAGTTTTATGCACTTTTTTCATGTTTCTCTTTCCTTTTGATTTCATAGTATGAAAAAGAACATGCAAAACATCTCATTTTGTGTTCCACAGAAGAAGAGTCATCAGGTTTAAAGCGACATGAGGGTGAGTAAATAAAGACAAATGAAGTAGTCACATTAAGCTATATAATGTGTTGATGAATACAGACAGAAATTGTGCAAGGAAAACTGTTACATCTACGCTGTAAGTGAAAATAATGTCACCTGCAAAAATAGTAGACCCACAATATATTACTATTTCTCAGTTATATATCTCATTCTCAATTACTGTGTGCTTTTCAATTTTCAGTCGCTTACCGTTTAGCAATTTAAATCATCTCTTAACATTCTGCCAGAAACAGAAAGCCTAGAATAGGTGTTATAAGTAAAACACCTGAGAAAAAGTGAGAAACAGGGAGAGGTGAGCGTTAAGGGAGTGAGAGAGAGATTGGTGGTGGTTGAGGCAGCAGATGAGAGAAAACAGCAGCATCACTCATTTGGAGGCTTTGCATGTTTGTTCACATGTGCCCACCTCTCGACATTGCCAATTGTCAAATGAAAGACAGCTCAGACTGCAAAAACCCCCCAGCACTTTGATTTCGGCCTGTGACAAATTAGAGAAAGAGAGGTGAGACCAGGATAAAGAGCTGTGAACATCCTAATGCCAACACACTTACAAAAGCAACACTCCAGCGACTTGTATCTTACAACACCAAAACGTGTTGAATTCTGTTTGTTAGTTAAAGCTGATGGGTGTGTAATTGAACAAAAATAATGATTCCATCCGCCACCGGTTGGACACACTTATAGTTCCACCACAAACACATGCTATTGGTTGAGCCTGTGTCGGGCTGGTTTGACGTCAGTGTTGTCAGATGCCACTAGCGAATTGGTTGAGTGAATGATTCACTCATTAAGACACAAGCTGCATCCGAAATCTCATACTCTAGGTACTTATTTTGAATAAGTGATTACTTCACGACCTCTAAAAAAGTATGTTCTTTATAGTAAAGTGTGTGTAGTATTAATGTAATCTGGACGTACTACATTCGCCATGTTGTCATTATCATGTGACCTACCAGCGTCAGTTGCGTTGCTTCACTGCCATTCATAAATCCTCTCCCGTGGCCTCATGGGAACGTAAAGTGTCCATCATATGAACACTTCAGAATCTCACCGGAAGTAGCAGGTCATGGGTACTTTTAACCTACTCGTTTATGAGTATTGTGAATTCGGACATACTTCTTTTGTCACATATTGTTTTTTGCCTACTATATAAGTATGCGATTTCGGAAACAGCCGTATTACTGAATGAATCAATGATTTGAACAAATTGGTTGAATTAGTTATTTAAATGACTGAATGAAAGGCAGTCACTTAGCGCCACCTGTTTGTGTAATGATGTAACACACAAAACAAATCACTGAGAAATCCCGACTACTACTACACAGATTTAGCTCTAGCTTTAAGACTGTAAATTGTTGTGTTTGAGGGGAAGACTATATTGGTTGTTCTATTGATCAAGATTCCAATCAAATTAAATGTAAATTGGCTGACAATTCCCAAAGTAACGCTTCCTGGGGCTACTTTTTGTGATGAGAAAGCACTAGGTGTTGGAAATGGGGAATCACTAAAGTTAAAACCAAATCCCCAACAAGAGAAATTGAAAAAACTGTTGGAAGAGAGTAATTTCAGCACTCAATAGGCAAATAATGCTAGATAATGAATAATAATGTCCACATTCATTTTACAAAGCCTACATAAAAGGAACATCCAAATAAACCTGTTAATGGGGAAAAACAACAAGCAGGACAGGCTATTGAATCAGTGCCAAGATTAAAGTCTTAGGGAAACTGTTGGCTGCCTGGCAGCGCCTCCTCCTGCCCGACCTTGCCCGCAGCGAGAGTGGCACAGGGGGCATCGCCCCCACCAGTCTGTCTGCATCTGTGTGATTAGATAAACCATAGGGGAGCAACTGGGGAAAAGCACACAGTGCCAAAAGAGCGCTTCAACGTATGAGATCCCAAGAAGCTCCCAAAGCTGTTAATGAAGTCTGTCATTCAAAAGCATGGCCGCACAGAGAAGAAAGAAAAGGGCAGCTCCTGATACTGAAAGATTGTAATCGGGTTCCTGCGGGGAAGTGTGGGAATTCTGTTCAAAAGGTATTAACAATGAATTTGTATAGGAAGGAATAATATTGGAGACTTTTTAAAAAGGATTGTAGACTCTTCAAATAATTCTTTAAAATTGTGTGCCTTAAGGCCAATTTACAATGTGCCGACAGGGTTTGTCGGGTTTTATCGGATCAGTGTTAGTCCTGTCGGCGTCTGTTGGCATTGGTCAGTGCTTGTTTTTGCCGATTGAACATGTTGAATCTGCATTTGTTGGGTCTTGGAATGTCTGAGAAGTGACGTGCTGTAATTACCGTTGGTCAATGTCTGTCGATGCAGTGTGAATTGGTCTTTATCTTTATTTCACCAAAGAAAGTGTGTGATAGTGGTGGAATCGCCTTTAAATAAACTGTTCAATCGAGCTATAAAAAATAAGTCGAACTGGATTTTTGTGTGTGTGTGTGTGTGTGTGTGTGTGTGATAGCATATCTTTTGATACATACTCAAACTCTCAATGTATGAGCACTTTATTTTTTTAGACGTGCTGTTTTGGATGCTGCTGTACTGGCATGACCACCAAGGTTCTTGACTAGCTTAACCAGCAAGACATCTTTGGTAAAACAGCTCCATCAAAAAGCCCATGCAGCTTGACCTTCGTCAGCATCACTGATGGACATTCATGCTGATTAAAGTATTTTTTTGGTAGGATGTTCTTCTGTTGATTAAAGTATAACAATGTTAGATATTTCAATTTTACTATACCATGTTTTCCCTAAAAGACATAAATTAATCACAAATTAATTGAAAAGATTTATGGATCTTGCCTGAATTCAGTCACTTTTTCTGTGGTGAGTCACATTGGGCATCTGTTGTGTGGACAACGCTGATGTCATTTCTCAGTTTCTGATGAAGTAAGAAAATGTTCCGCACCTTTAAGCGGCTGAGATAGTGCTGTCGTTCTTGCTGCATGACTGAGAACTTTTCTTTCTGCATTCCCAAGTCCTTGTTAATGAGATGCAGTGAAGTGTCATACACTGCCCGGGGCCTTTGTCTCTCAGAACAGCTCCTCAGCAGCTCAGAGGGGAGCTGTGCTTATGCATTGTGGTTGGCAAGAACAAAAGAGAGACCCATTCCTATAGTATAGGAAGTTAGTACCAGCTGCACACTTTTAATGTGAAGCACAAACTGCTTATCACTATTATGTGAAAAACGCATAGGCTATATGCTCCTTTAATCATTTAGATCTCAACAGAGTTTGCGTGTGCAAGATGTGCATAAACTGCGATGAAAACACATTCACTGCACAAAATCTTATCTAAAAATCATGTGATTGATGATTGGCTACTATTAATTACCAGAATCCTGCTTTATTTGCGAATTGCTTTTGCGATAATCGCCGTAATTTAAATTCACAACATAACATAGCTATAGTTTCAATAATAAAATACTTTCTCCAATCCTAGCATAATATCCAGATTTGTGATGATATTGAAACACAAATTAGACACTTACCCTTTAAAGGAATAATTTACCCAAAAATGTAATTTATAATTTACTCACCCTCAAGCCATCCTACTGTAGGTGTACATGACTTTCTTATTTCAGCCAAACACAATCTGGAGTTATATTAAATAATATCCTGGTTTTGTAATGGCATTAAACAGTGTCCAAGTTTTTGATGCTCCAAAAAGTGCATCCATTTATCATAAAAGTAATCCATACGGCTCTAGGGGTTTAATAAATCCCTTCTAAAGATGTTTTTTTTTTTTTTTGCGAGAACATTATCCGTATTTAAAACTTTATAAACTATAATCACTGGCTTCCGGCAACAAGAGTCGAGTTCCGGCGGAAGGGTGACCTCTGACCTGATGTAGGACATAGCTTCTTTTCTCTTAAATCGAAATTGAAAACAATTTTCTAAAACTTCTGGTTTTAGACTTCTAATTCTCTGCGCTTCTGCATTCCCCAACGTTATTCGTCGGGTCAAAGGGGTCACTCTTCCGCTGGAACTCGACTCTCTCTTGATCACGAGCTCGGCCGTTGCTGGAAGCCAGTGATTTTATAAAGTTTTAAATATGGATATTTTTCTTACAAAAACCCATCGCTTCACTTCAGAAGGCCTCTATTAACCCCCTGGAGCTGCTGGATCCTCAATCCCCTGGATTACTTTTATAATGGATGGATGCACTTTTTGGATCTTCAAAAACTCATTATAAAGCTGGGAGGAGCCAGGATAGTATTTAATAAAACTCAGATTGTGTTTGGCTGAAAGAAGAAAGTCTTATAGATGGCTTCAATGTGAGTAAATTATGGGATAATTTTATTTTTGGGTGAACTATCCCTTTAAATATATCATGTTGTAAACTTAAAACTGTGGCTTTTCTTGTTTACTTAGAATGGTAATGTAGTTTCAGAAGTCCAATAGTCAGCTGTTCGAAACAGCATATGTTAGTCTTACTGGTTAAGTGGATGTCCTGTTAAACATACAAAGCATTTGTTATAGAGATATATGGGTTTAGGTAAATGAGATGAGCAGAGGATCATTGCATAGAGTGTTGCTTGGTTTATAAATGAAGATGGGAGCTTTTTTAATACCATGGTTTCCTTGTAAAACTGTTCTTTTTCTTACCTTCTCTCTCTGCAGATAATAAATATTCCAGCCCTCTCCTCTCCGAGCGTGTCTTCTCCACAGCTGCTCTTCCTGTTTGGGTTGACTTCACTTACTTAGCGATGTCCTTTTTAGAGATAATAAAACAAATGACCATAGATGAATTATATTTGACAGTTTAGTTTCCAAGTGTAAGTATCAATTTCCTTCAGGGCCTGAGATATCAGAGAGACAACTGAAAGAGCCCCAGCTGCACTTATTTGGCCTTCGAAAAGCCAATCATCTCCCCTTCCGCCGATAAAACACTGTCTCCTTGCATTGCTCTATTCTCCTGATTATTTGTTGCTCTGGGAGTAAATGGTCACATACATACACCCCAGATTTACTCTGTACCCTGCTGGACTAGCAGCAATGGTGTTAACCTGCAAAATTTAGCTGGTGAAGCTGCTCGATAAGTAATATTTTCTGATGTGGTTAGTTGTTACAAGGACATCTAAAAATGTGTGCTATAACTGGCAAATGTATTTGTTTAACCTTTATTTTAGTTTTTAACCCCTGTGTGATATGTTAAAGTGAAAATGTAGCATTAGCAATATTTGCAAGCCTGTGTGGAATCAAGTATTTTTGTCTTATTTGTTCTTTCAAGATACATTTTCAATACTGCATTAGATATTAAAACCATTTTCAGAGAATGCATCTTTATTAAAAGATGATTTTGTTACTTTCACTCAACTTGTAAATATCTAGATACATTCTTTGAAAACAGTTCTTAATATCTTAATATCAAGTAAATTTATCTAGACATTTTAACTGCTAAACGAATAAAAAAAATTAACTACTAATTAAAAACTCATTAAGTAGTATTTTTTTACACTTTTTTTAGGAAATCAACCCTGCTAACTTATATTGTCTCAACAGATTAAGCTGGGATGCAACAAAGTATGTTAATGGTGAAAAAACACCTTTGAATAAATAGAAAAGTAATAAAAAAATAAAAACGTTTTGGAGGGAAATTATTAAATGAATGTTACTTGCAACATGTTACCCCATCATTGATGTATTTTAAATGTGGAAACTGCGTATTTTGGTGGGGTTGTTCCTCTGCCCATTTGGGGCCAAGGCTGAAAAAGCACTTTTCACCTAATTCATCGATGAGGCCAAAGATTAGATATGGCCAGCGAATTATCCGCTCATTACTTACCATGATAAACTGTGCAGGACTAGCATCAATAAGGGACTGTGTTGAAGCAATCCAATTAAGACATGAAAACCTGGAGCCTCATTAGAGTGAAGATCCATGATGATGCTAATGGTTTCTAAGCGAGATCCTGTCTTGAATACTGATGACTGCCGCACGTCACCTTGCACAGGTGAGCTCTCAGAGAGGTCATTTTATTGTCATCCAGCCATAGTTTAGCATTCAAAGGGACGGTCGCTGCTAAAAATCAAGCCTGTATAATCAACTTCAATTAAAAATTCTTGGTCATTTATGCAAACCCACTAGAGAAATCAGAGCTGTTGGTAGAAAGATGATTAACTGATAATAAGATTCTAGTCATCATGTTTTGGTTATGAGCACCAGGAGCCGTATTCAACACCAAGCCTTTTCCCTGAGCCTTTCACTTTAACATATCGTCTCAAACACTCAACGAGTGTTGTATATTAAAGACACTCTCGGTGATGTCACAATCAATTACGTTTTGAGTGACCGGATGAAAGACCTCTGCTATTCATTTGGCCACAAAAAAGGTGTTTCTTTTTGCAAATTAGACACCTGAATTAGGCATTCAATGTTATATGAAGTAGTGTTCAAAAGTGATGCCTAGGAAAATTGACATCTTCACCCTTTATTTAAGTATTATTAAAACTTTGTTAAAGATTTTGTAATCATATTACAAAGTTTTGCTTAAGGAGTCAATTGTTTTATTTGTGATAACACAATGAAACATGCCAAATCAGGTGGACATAATCATTGGCCAGGCTGTCAAAAACAAGAGTGTAATGTTAGGTTTATGTTCAGTTTTGTCTTTCTATGTTGACCCAGTTACCTATGTGTCAGTTTGTTTCTTTGATTGAAGCATTCCAACCCGATCTCACAGCAATTCATACGTATTTTATGAGGTGGCTAATTCGTACGAATTCATACAACCTCACTCGATTTTTGCTAAATCATACATATTTTACGAGTTGCCCAATTTGTATGAATTCATACAAATTATCTACCCCTGACCCCGCCCCTAAACCTACCCATCACTGGGGTTTAGACAAATCATACGAATTCGTACAAATTGGTCGTAAGATATCTCATTAGTTCCTCTGTGTATTTATACTCCCTGTTTGGTTCTGTTCCTTGTCTGGTGTCGTCAGTGTGGATGGGTTAGCCTTTTCTCTTGTGTTTTCCCTGCGTGGATTTATTAAAGACTGTGATTCTGAATTCTCCTTTTAGTCCAGTCATTTTAAGCCAAAATGGGGGTCAACCTTGAACAAATTGCAACAGAGGCAAACTCAACTGATTTTGTATCCTCAATATGTCCTGAGTAAGGAAAAAAAAGCCCAGAAGAATCCCATTAGGGGAAAGTTTCAAAAAAGACCAAAATATAGCCTATTCATACGCCTATTCATTCTTTTTCTTACATGAATAGGGTAAAAATGTAACCTTTAGATATCACCATGAAAATTACTGAGTTGATTACTTGCATCAAGACAAACAAAAAATCTATTACAAGTTTTTTGAAATGGTTTGTTAACATGGACAAACGGTGCATAATCTAATTACGTATGTGCAAATTTGCATAAATACCACAACAGATCTAAACATTGGGTATAGCCAGGTGAAAATGTCGTGTTGAATCTTGTTGACACATAACAGTTAAATACTTAATGTTAAGGTCTGAATGGAACCCATTTAGGCTACCCATGAGCATTAATACATAGAGGCAGGAAGTAGTACTTTAGAAAGCAGCCTTTATTAATTTTTAAGAGAATGGGTTTGGGGCTGGGTCCGTGGGACTGTTTCTGGGGGACGAGTCTTAGGGAAGAACAGGAGACAATGGTAAGGAGAATGCAGAAGACAAAAGGTAGGCAAAATAAAAAGTGAACCCCCAGAAACAGTCCCACGGACCCAGCCCCAAACCCATTCTCTTAAAAATTAATAAGGGCTGGTTTCTAAAGTACTACTTCCTGCCTCTATGTATTAATGCTCATGGGTAGCCTAAATGGGTTCCATTCAGACCATAACATTAAGTATTTTACTGTTATGTGTCAACAAGATTCAACACAACATTTTCACCTGGCTATACCCAATGTTTAGATCTGTTGTGGTATTTATGCAAATTTGCACATACGTAATTAGATTATGCACCGTTTGTCCATGTTAACAAACCATTTAAAAAAACTTGTAATACATTTTTTGTTTGTCTTGATGCAAGTAATCAACTCAGTAATTTTCATGGTGATATCTAAAGGTTCAAATTTTTACCCTATTCATGTAAGAAAAAGAATGAATAGGCGTATGAATAGGATATATTTTGGTCTTTTTCGAAACTTTCCCCTAATGGGATTCTTCTGGGCTTTTTTTCCTTACTCAGGACATATTGAGGATACAAAATCAGTTGAGTTTGCTTCTGTTGCAATTTGTTCAACCTTTTTTCATAAAATGACTGGACTATTTGTCTTGCACACGTGACAACCTCAAACAAGTTTAGTGTTTTCTTTTTCCTTCATATTTCCTCATGTTTTGATGGTTTAATCGCACTTGTAGTACCCTGGTAATCCAGAGTTCTCGCGAGAGCACAAGTTGAATTTGCTCAGCGAGTTACTCTGGTGTCGAATAATGATGCTCATTAAATATGCCCCTCGATCTGAGCTGCACCAATCACATCGGGTTATCTGATATAGGCGGGCCAGAGGCAAGCTAAACAGATGACGACAGCGCTGTGACGTCGAAGTCATTAGCAAACATTGCAAGATGGCTATGGATGAACACCAGTTGTTTGAAACGGTTTTGGCCGCTACAATGAACGAGTTAGACTTGGCCTTTTATCTAAAACAGGAACAAAAGAAGCCGCTCGAGACGTTCCTTTGCAAGAAGGGCGTTTTTGCTGTTTTGCTTACCGGATACGGTAAGAGTTCAATCTACCAGTTAGCTCCGCTGGTAGCTAAGTGTATGGGGTTTATTGTTGTGATTGATTGGTCGTAGTGTTATCCAATTGCGTGCAGTGAGATTTTCAAATGCATGCTTGGTGCCGCCACTCGAGCTGGGCGATTTTCATTAGTCGACGCCAGACCATTAATCTTTTAGATTTAGGTCTGGATTTCCAGGCTTCACTTGTAGGGTCATAAAAAACAAATATCACTTTTCACTATATATATACCAAACAAGCCAGAACTGCCAACACCACCTACACTTTGAGTTCTACAAGTGCAGAAAAAAACTTCTACAGAAAATGTACAATTTTATGGGTTTTTTTTTTTCATCCTGACATTTTGATTTTTATGTACCTTGGTAGAGCAAATTATCTTTCTCGACCAGATCTGACATTTAATCTCATTACGAGGATAACATGTTAACCTGTTGCTATGGTTGCCAATATTATCATGTAGTCGCTAATGCAACTTTTTTGTGTAACTCACCACCAAAAGCTATCAACCAAACATAGAAATAGTTCAAGTGACATGGCTGAATGAAGAGGGAAATCACTAAGATTTGTGTGGTGTGTGCATTGTTTTAATGCCCTAAAGACTAATTGTTTTAATTCACTAAAGGAATTCTGCAATTTAAGTACTGTAACATGAATATACTCACAAAATATGTTCTGAAAACAATTCGACACTGCAATATTGCACCCAAAAACTGTGAACAATTAGCTACAGAGGTTTTGGGGAATGTAATGAAACAAAACTTGTCAATAAATGCCACTCCCATCACTTTCTTGCTGAGTGCACAGTAAGAGGTGGGCAGAGGAGTGAACTCATGCAACAAAGATGAAAGCTGACAGATAGTACCCTCTGTGGCATGTGAGTCAGTTTGCTGCTCCCCTCGGCATTTACACAACAGCTGTTGCAGTCCTTTCGTGACTCTTCTGTGTTGGCGACTCAAAAACACCTATTATGCTCACAAAGAGTTCAGGTGGCCTTAAATTACTCTAAATATGCTTACCTCTACTACTATTCAAAGACTTGGCAGATTATCAGTGACAGTTATGGTTTAAATGTTGTTCAGTTCTTCCGATAAAGCTATTTAATGGTTTTAGAGAACTTAAGACTACACTATAAGAATATAGTGCATTAGATGTATGTATTACTTTTATGTGTACGTGATTATGTATACTTTTATGATGTTTCTTTGACCATTTTGGAGCTTGACAGTACAAACCACCATCCATGGAAATGGAAAAGTGGAAAAAAGAAGCTTGGCTGTTTAAGTAAATTTACATTTACATTAAATCATTTATCCAAAGAACTTTGAGTCACAATAACTGCAGTACACAATTACAAGTTTAAGTATAAACTAGATTAGTACGCATGCTTCACTCTTAAATTATTATTATTATTTATTTTTTTTAGCAATACAATTGAAAAAAAAGTTGTTTTTTTTCTTGGTGTGAGAAGCTTTAATTATCTAAAGAACATTTTTCCCAATAAATAATTTTCGGAAAGGTTCTATGGATCTCAGAAGTTCTTCATGGAACCATCGATATCAATAAAGAACCTTTATTTTAAAGAGTGTATAGAGCAGAAGTGAAATGCAGAAAAGAAGAAACAGAGAGAAAATATTTTTTTTCTCTATATTTCTTATGTCCTTTTTATATAGCATTTTTGAAAACCTAGACCACTACCCACTCACAGGCCACTGGAGGTACTGCAACTACAAGGATCCTCATTTAAACAGCAGTGCATCATTTCTAATGCTACAGAGGTTGCAGCTACTAAACTCTAAATCTAAAGTCTGTGTTCAGACATTTCATACTGTCTTTAATTACAAAGTAATCTCTTAAGATGGATGAAAAAATCCAATTACAGTTACTACATCAACTTCAATGTAATCAACCGATTACTTTAATCATGTTTTGTTTGCTATGCAAATCAGCTCCAAGTTGAGATCCTTGCATGAGGTCTTTAAGTCCAAGGACTGAACCCAAACTTCAGGGAACAGCAGTCAATTAAGCCTAGGTTTCTAAATTAAAAAAAAAAAAAAAACACCACAGGATAAATAATCCATGTTATTAGCTGTAAAGCTAATCAGGCTGTTTTCGTTCTCAGACATTTTAAAACCGAAACAAAATGCTCTTACAAACCAACAAAGCTGTAAATCTTATTACCAGAGCCTGTAATAGTGCCTCTGCAGTTCTGTCTGTGCACCACAGGACCTACAAATCATTTTAACTGAAACAAGGCACAGAGGAGAACGAAGTAGTGCATGTATGCAGTGCTGTATGTTGATGGCATGGCTGCTCTGTTCTAGCATGTGCTTGGCTGCGCCTCAGGCCAGCGCAGGCCTCTAGGTGTTCTATCCACTGAAGCAGGACCTCAGCCTGTGTCTGGATGCAGAGCATTGGCACCCTCACCCAACAGCATCTGCCAAACATTATGTGCCTATAATCCTGGGCAAGATACACTGCAGGGGGGACCAACCATTTCTGGTTTTATTTTCGGGTCAGTAAGGGGTTAAGCATTGATTTTTAGTAGGACTGTCAGTTGCAGTTTATTTCGATGGTCCATTTTAGACATACTACTACCTATAGGTAGAATGTTAGTAGACTATTAGGTTTGGGTTAGGTGGGGTTCGGGTAAGTTGAAGAAGTTAACACGTAGTAGCAAAGTTACTTATAGTCAGTAGAATGTCTGTTGGGTGACCATCAAAATAAAGTGCAGATATTAGCAGACAGGAGAGTTGCAAAGTTACTTATAGTTAGCAGAAAAGTGGACCATCGAAGTAAAGTGTTACCGGATTGTCTAATAAAATAAAAAATAAGATAAAAAAATATATATTTAAATTATGAGATGCTGATTAATTTAGCAAAATAATTGCATTTAATTGCATATCTCGATATTTTCAACCTAAGATTCTGGGATAGGCTTCAGTGCTACCACGGCCCTACAGAGTATGGAAAATGGATGGATATTGTTTTATAAAGCTAGTTTAAAGACAGATCCATTTCTGTAATGTTATGGCATGGTGATGGATGTGACAATGTTGATATGTTTGGTCTTGGCGGAATAGATCTGCTACGGTGCTGCTGTTATATAGAGCAAGTGTGGCACTTACTGCCAATACACACACAACACGCTGCTGTGAGCTAAGACATGCTGCTGCTGTACAATATAGCATACGTGAATTACCCGAAGCATATATATAGTGGAGCTGGGGAAGGTGGAGGGTTTCTGAAAGCGCGCTGCAACTGCAGCAGATGCTGACCAAGACTTTGAAGGTTGAGCAGCAAGCTCATTGGCTACTGATACAGCAGGAACCAATCGAATTAAACAATTAAATAGATAAAAAAGTGGATGTCGAAATCATATATTGTTTGTTTTATTTCCATATCATTGATCTTAAGCCTATGACTGGCCTACAGTCCACAACATATCAAGTTTGACAATTTGTCTGAGCTAGACTTATAGTAGCAGCCATTGACATCTTTGTTATTTTTAATTGTTTATATTTTACATTACATTTATTTTTAAAATAAATTTTTCAGTATGCCTTTTCCTTAGGAATCAAACCCATCATTATCTAGTTGAGCTTATTGAGCAATTGTTGGTCTATGTACATGTAATTTTCTCAAAAATATGCTTTGCATTTTGGTGGTTGAAATTCTATTGGGTTCAGGGGGGCGTAATTAATTTTGTGTTAATTATTTTAGATCTCATTATATTTTAAATAATTAATCATATCAAATTAACATGTTAAACTGACAGCCCTAATTCTCACGCACCTAGTTAGAGCTAATTTTCTAATTCCACTTCTCCGCTTCTGTGTTGTCTCTCAATCACCCGTCGTTTCGAGACTCTCATTCAACACTTCTCAATCACACATGCATATTTCAGCACTTGAGTGCGCCTCTATCAACGCTTTTGCCATGTGCTTCTGAATGCATTTCAACATCTAACGTCTTCTCAGTTATTTTGATGTGTTGGACCAAAAGAGCATTTTTAGTCTGTAGGCAAATTTAGAAACACAGAAACTGCAAATAATTCCCCACTCTCCTGATCTCTGAGCATCATCTGAGCTGTTCATTTGAATTCTACAACATTACCTTCCTTGTACTTAACATGTCTCCAAGGTTAACATTTTTAATTCAAGACTAAGGGATTCCGCAGAGCTGCTCCTTTGAAGTTTCCTGTTTCTTGTGGCAGCAAGGCCGCTGAAAGCCAGTATATGATATTGACATAAAAACTCAACACACAGAATGATGCCAATTGAAATTTCATATTCTTTCCTTTGGGAGAAAGTATGAGCTGGCCAATCCAGTGTGACATGAATAATGAAGCTAACATTCCATCACCATCTCACTTTTTCTTTTTTCCTCTCTACTCTCGCCCTTTATTCTATATTCAGGGTGGAACTCTTTTGTTGCTCCCTGGTGCGCCATGAGACTGAGGTGAGTGTATTAAAGATGTAAAGGCTAAGGGGAAACATATTTTTTGTGTGTAATGCTTGGACCTGGGCATAATAGGTCAATGTTTGACAATTAAATATAAGAAGAAAGTTCCTATACTTTAGGGCAGTGATTTTCAACTGGTTTTGCCTCAGGACCCAGATTTTACATTGGAAGTGATGATCCAGTCGACACACAACAACAATGTACTAAAAACAGAAAAGTTTTTCCTCCTCCTGTGTTTTTGAAAATTCCACGTACAGAGAACAACGGTGTCAAAACGATCCCTGTACACGCGGATCCGCTAAAATGACTATAAACGCTGTATTATGCTGACAGGCCAGTAGTTGGCGATGTCACTTTGTAAAGAAACACTGCGCCACGCATTCTTTACAGAGCGGTGAATACAAACAATCAAGATGGTAAAAGCATCGAGCGATTTTGTCTGGACAGACGATGAGGTTAGTTTATTACTGAACAAGTAATATGCATGCGCATGGTGTCACCGTTTTCACAAATGTTTGTAGTTTACACGTAGACGATAATGGTATGTATTCAAAGACTTCCCCTTTAAAAACCCGTTTTCAAAAGTTGGCTGCTACAGGCCTCCAAAACGCCACTGTTGTGTAAATGAACTGTTTTGAAAACACTTGAAAGCTTGAAAGTCTGAGCAGTAGTCGTGGTATCAAGATGACACTCATACTCCCACAGACTCGATCGCATGCACAGCTCTCAATCATTTCATTTGAGGTGTAATTATATTTTTTAGTTTGTCGTTAGTTTAGGGCGGGGTTTATGACCTATACTGCAGTCAGCCACCAGAGGGCAGTCAAAATGTTTTGGCAGGCATGTGTTGGAGGTAAGAGGTAATCTGTTCTTAGGCACACACTAGCCGCATTTCCATTACCCTTCAAATTGCGCACATTGAAATTGCGAATTGAAAATACGTCCAATGGAAACACGTCAATTTCGCAAAAACTCGCATTTATCGCAAAAACGTTTTCAAGCTCGCATGAGGTGGTTTTTCAGGCAATTCGAAAAAGAAATATTTCGCAAACCTGTAATGGAAACAGTTTTTGCGCATTTAAATGTCACCTGACGTAGATGACGCGGTGTGTTTGGACAGAATGCAAGACAGAGTTCTTTATTAAATTCATAAAAGACAAAAGAATTACAGGAATAATGGATTCTAAACCTCAAATAAATGCCACAATCAAGACCTCGAAGCAAATATGAGGGAGAAACACCCAGAAACACCTCATATGTGGCGCTCACAAGTGGGTCATTCCTTACCATTAATGCTTGGAAAACACACATACATCTCCTTCGATTAATAATAATGGCCAGTGCAGTTGCTGGGATTAGTACATAAACCTGCCAACGTCCGTTACCATGGTTTTTGGAATGATTTTACTTATTGCGAGAGGAAAAAATTACGTTTTAGTCGCATAACATCGGTTAATGGAAACGCCGTCATTTCAAAATATTTTTTTGTCGACATTTAGAAAAAAACGCAAAAGTTTTCCGCAAATCTGTAATGGAAACGCGCCTACTGATTGGTTTGGAGAGGAAGGAGTGTTTGGGAAACTTGATTGGCTATCAATAATTTTGCAATTCTGTTTGGTGCCAAATCCCAAAAGTAAATTCCTAACAACTTTTTTTAGGGAATCCCAATCTTCCCCTAATTCTGCTTGGGTTCTCCAGTGATTCCTTTTTTATTAATATTATTATCATTTCATTCACATCTCACAACTCATCCCAAATCATGCGTCGGCTCAGCGCATCACCTGAATCCCTTATATTTGTATCTCTCACGCTCGCATCCCAAAAGGTTAATAACCTGCCGAAATGTCAAGGGCACGTCCTGGAAGTGTCAGAGGCCCTGCGTGCTGGGGAAGCCAATGCATGGCTGGAGTATTGGGATTTGATTTAAATAAATGCAAGTGACCTCAGATAGCCACACTTCAATAAAAGGAGTTGAGAAGGTTTACTCCAGCTTCACGAGCTCTGATGGTGGATTAAACATAATAAGTTTTCTCTCAGTTGACAACGAATGGTATATGTTTGTATATTTGTCAAATTATAATCTGATTCTATAGATTCTATTATAATTTCATATTTTAGCTAATATATCACATCATTCCTCCAGTCAGTGTCACATGACCCTTCAGAAATCATTCTAATTGATTAATTTTGTGCCCAAGAAACATTTCTTATTATTATCAATGTTGAAAACAATTATGCTGCTTAATATTTTTGTGGAAACATTTTTTCAAGATTATTTGATAAAGAACAGCATTTATTTCGAATAGAAATATTTTGTGGTATATGTAGTATATTACATCCTTGCTGAATAAAATTATGAATTTCTAAAAAAAAACAAAAAAACAATTCTACTAACCCCATACTTTTAAATGGTATATATTGTACTTTATATATTTTTTTTTTATATACATTTTTAAAATCCAGTTCAAGACCTGGTAATACGAAACAGCAAACCATAAATAGCCTATTTTTTTAATGCACCTTTACGTGTTACGTGTTTCTTTGCTGGCATGTCAGTTAGGTTCTAGTGTGCTTCATAGCTTCCTTCATCTGTGTCTCACTGGCTCATCAGCTTTTTCTGTACCAACCGGAGACCTGAGCGGGTTAATGATGTCATTCATCATCCACACGTCTGGTCGGCACAGGTTGGTCTGGCATGAATTTAGACTCCAGGCTGCTTTCCAGGCAAAAGATATTTATTTGTTCATTACCTAAATATTAATTTGTTTACTATCAATCAATCTATCAATCTATCAATCTATCAATCTATCTATCAATCTATCAATCTATCAATCTATCAATCTATCAATCTATCTATCTATCTATCTATCTATCTATCTATCTATCTATCTATCTATCATCCCTCTGCACTGATACCAAAATTTGGTGCTTTTCTGCATTTGGAGACTCAATTTGTCTGTGTGTGAGGGCACTCATTATAATGTGTGACTCACTTCACTGTTCCTACTCCTAATTCCCAGCGGTTGTCCAGCCGAGAATTGTTCTCTCGCAACATGCACAATCTCACAATTAACTGCCTAAAACCAAACAAAACCTCTGAAGTGCAGAGTGTGGGTCACACACACACACACACACACACACACACACACATGAGCAAATACACACCCAGACCTGTAATATGTCTTCCACTGGCAATCCTTAATTACAAAGAGCAATTAAAAATACATTTCACGACTGGCAGACAGCACCTAATTCATCACTGGCATGAAATCCACTATCAGGAGATTCGTTGATTAGTTATCCTGCCTTTTCCTCTTACCATGCTAATAAAGTACCATGAACAACTCACATTCTGTGTTTTCTGAAAGAAATTGTGTTTGTACTTCATGTGAGACCTCACTTGGTCTCCTAAGAATCCATATCAGAAGTCAGACAGGAATAACCTCTCCTTAGCATGTGTGTCGGGTATTAGATGATAAAATCGAAACATCCGCATGTTTATTAATGAATGTGAGCTAGTCCACTGGGTCAGAGATATGATTTATGGACTCTAATATTCACTAACAATGAAATTTGTAATATCAAATCTGGTATTGAAGCGAATGCAATCAGCCAACAATCCTTTCAAATATGAACAAACTTGAAGCTTATCTCAACTAAATGATTGCATCATAAATTCACTCTGCAGCAGATTCACTAAACAGTTTTGAGCATGATTTTAAGCACAAAACCTGTTTTATTCACTAACCTGCACTTCACTTTAATCAGATGCTGCCTGACTGGTATGGCGCTACGTAATGCATATTTAAATTAAGTAATTGTCATTCTTTACATTTCTCTACCACGCTTCCTTTATATGCAAATAAGGTTTATTATAGATTACGCCTTATTCATAAAAGTCATGAGCGTTGTAGTCGAGCACACTTTCTGCATTTTAAAGAGTCGATTCAGATGCCTGCGCACATTTTTGCGACTTGATTTACATAATTCCTTTAGTGAACTGGGTGCTAAAACAACTAGTGTGTGCAAATAAAAAAAATAAAAACTTTATCAGCGAGCATACTATTTTTAGTGAATTCTCCTCATATTGTCTTAAAGGTGTACCTGTGTAAAATCCATATAACCTTCACATGAGGGATTGATTGACTGAACGTTTGAGTCTATCAGTGTTAGAGGAATTGATGTCTTAACCAAGATAAACGCAGATGATAGCGGGTGATCAATAGTTTTTCCAGTCTCAATCCCAATAGACTGAAGGACGAGAAATTAATCAGTGAGACGATTACAGGCGTGCCTCTTAACTATCACACATTAATCATATTAATGTATGAGTATTTGGTGACAAATAAATGCCATCAATTGTGGCAAATCAATGAATTAGATCCCTGACTATCAAATTATACACCGCTATTAGACTCAGTGGTTTTGATTGTTTGTTGTTGTGACCTTTGATTACCCTCAGTTCCTTTCATTTTCACGCACTGGCATATGTATTGATCAGTGTATGAGTTAATTTTTTTCATCACTGAATGGATATTCCTTTAACTATGGATGCTTTTGGCCCTGTAGATGTTTAAACGGTAAAAGAGTTTTCATATTCTCACTAGTTTATCTGTCTAACAATATGGGAATATACAGTGAGAAATCTCAAAATAATGACAATAGTACATAGTATAATGTCTATAGTTACATTATAGTAGATAACTAAGACAAATACAATCCATAAAAATGTCTTCGTTTTTTTATCAGTTTATCAAATTTATAAAAGTATTATTTAAATATTTAATAACTTATCTTAAACTTATTTTATTTCAGTTAGTTGGCAAAGCAAAATTAATCTTTTATCTAGTTTAACTTGAAATAAGAAATAAAAATGTATCCAAATATCAAAAACAACAAAATTAGGCTAAAACTTGAACTTCAATTAAAATCAAAACGTAAAATATAATAAAGAATGTAGCCTATATATAATAAAATATTTGATTCAATTTTTTTTAATTACTGGTCTACGACAAGTAAAGCAATAAATAGCTACAAAACATAAAAAGATCGTAAAAATAATGCAGGCACGATAAAAATCCAAAGCTTGTGATTTTAAAACTTTAATCACCAAAAAAAAAAAAAAAAAAATCTGTGAAAAAAATAATTCATGTCATGAATGTAACTCTACACCCTTGCTTCATTTAGTAAACGCGGATTCATGAATATGCAAATTAGCCCCGCCTCCATTCACACACACCAGCTCAGAGATCCACTCGGTCAACTTTACAGTAGTAAACGCTGCACAATGGTATCGCTCTTTACAACGTCGGACACATAACGGTAAGTAATAAGATAGCCTTTTGCTTGACTACATTATTAAACCGCTAATAATGCGTTGCTAATGTAATGTTACACAAACCATGTTCCCGTTCGCCATCTATGCCTTCTAAAAATCAGCATCCTTAGAAACGCTTTGAACAACTTAGAACATCAGTGGAGAAAGGCATATAGTTCATCATTACATCGTGATATACATCATATACTTAATTCACCCGCTATATTGCTAAATGTTCACGATTTTTCATATCAACAGAAAAATATAGCGGCATAACCTGGCATCTCTTGAGACTCCCCTGCTTCAGAGAATAGTTAATGATATGCTAAAGCCCGCCTGCACATTGATGTGATTGGGTACAAGGTAGTTTGTGACGTAAGAAGCACGGCTATTTCAAACCGCGTTTTTGAGACTGTCTTTGTTTCACTGGAGTTTTAAGGAGAAAATACTCAGCAATGGTGTTGACTTATGAATTTGCACATGGTTTGTGTTAAAGCATGGCGAACTTGATTTTCACCACAGGGGGTCTTTAAATCTATTTGTCTGAATAAAAATGAACTCGTAGGACAAAAAGTGCATGTAGTTCAAAAACAAAAAACTCCCAAGGTATTCTAACTTTGGGCTTGTAAGGACACTAACTAAAGCACAGCTATTTCATTCTGAACGTCCAGGGTCACCATCCCGAACTCATGTTCAGGCCCAGTCGTCTTCATTCATTACATGCTGCTCAATACACACGCGGATCAATATCCAATTCAGTCCACATCGTCTCCTCCCGCTAACCACAGACGACACACACATACGCTTAGCCTGAACACGGTCACCCCTCATGTGCATTTGTTGTAGGAGTTTCTGCGCTGATTCTTTAAGACTGCGTATTTTATGACGGAGTACCAAGAGCACGTCTCATATTGCATTGGTGCTTGAATAATGAGCTTATCATTGCTTCTCCGAATGACTGTACATAATAATAGGATTATAGGTCATAAAAGCTAGTAATTAAAGGAAAATCTCTCTCCCCCTCATCACTTACTCTCTCTTGCACACTTCCCTCCCTATTTCTTAATAAGGAAGACGATTATCAACATTCTCTTTCTGTTCATTATTCTTTGTACAATAAATAGTCAATAAATTGTCAGGTGCAGGTAGCTAATTATTACACTGTGTTTAATAAGCTTTTGGGGATTTATTAATTGATGTATAATTACTTGTGAGTTATTGGTGTCTGGGAACAGCCTCTCTTTAATTACGGCCAGATGGAGCTCACGGAGTATTGGATGCATGGAGGGAGACTCTCAACCGAGGATTCATGAGGAATGATCCTTCACAGAGAAATCAAATAGAAATTACTTCATATTTCGGCTACTATGAAGAAGTCAAGGGAAGATTCAAATGCCAACTGTGAAGTTGAGTCAGTGTGGTTGAGAATATGTGTACTCATCCAGGTGAACTCTCAATGCAACAGAACAAGTCAGTGCTTTTTTTATATGCTGAAATAATATTATACTTCACTGTACTGTGCCTGAGCATAACAATGGCCATTGGCCAATCAGAAGATGAGTTTGGACCAATGAGGTTTCACTAGCTGAGACTAAATGATGTGGAGTCTCTGAAGTTTAGGACAAATACTCAATAGCAGAGATCACTGGCGGTGTATTGTGTTGTCTATAGGCCCAGTGTTATTGTTAGTTGAAAGCATTATCCATTCTTAATAAATATCTAGTTCAGTCATGAAACTCTAGAGGGCACAAAACATTCTGAAAAAAAGTCATTCACGCAAACACAAAACACCAACACACGACACTAAAATAATGCAATAAACAACAGAAGATGCAACATAAAACATAATTGTGTATAACTGATTTAAAAAAATTATTTAAACTAAATACTTTTACACGTGAAGTGTCACACGGGGAATTCTGGGAATGTCAGTTTACAGTTTTTCACTGTAAATTTTGATTTATTTATTTGAAAAAACATTGCATTTGCAAACTGTACATTTAACAGTAAATGTAAAAATTACTGTAAAAATTACACAAAGTGTCCAAAAATGTCCGATCTTTTACAGTTTTTCCCTGTAATAGAACGGGAACTTACCTGAACTTTCTATTAACAGTTTTTTCCATACCATTTTTACAGAATTTTACAGTTAAAATTACACAATGTTTTTAACACTGTTATTTTGTATTATTATTTTTTTTAAATTAATGATCGTCATAATCGTTTGTCCTTAAAATTAATGATCAGTTTACTCCAGATACCACATGCACGTTTTGAATAATTGTAGGAATTTATTAGTAGTAGTAGTATTATATCGTTTTTTCTTCCTAATACATTTCCAGTCCACTGTATTTTAATAAATGCAATATTTGATTAGTTTATTATTAATTTACGCTAATTTAAATAATTAACAATAAATACCGTTATTTTTTTTCTGTTAATAACATGCATAGAAAATACATTTATGGCTCTAGTGCCATCATTTTTTTACTGTCATAGTTTTATCATTTATTACACTTTGTTATTCTTAGTTATTCACCTCAGAAAATAGCTTCTTTCCACATTGCAGAATAAGATGGACAAAGGTCCTAGATCATATAATTTTCAAAACACAGAACTTTCAGAATTGTTTTATGGAGTTTTTGTCTTCTGAAAGTCTTTTGGAAAGATGTTTTGTCAGCTGAACAATCAGTAATTAAACAAAAGTACAATCAATTGTACTTCTAACCCTCACAGCTTTGTTTTCGTTCCTGTCAAAAATTCAATATGGCACTACCCTGACCAAGGTCTATGATATGCTGTCGCATACCACTCCATATTTGTTTCAACAAAATAACATGCGCTCAGCCTTTACTGACACTAACAATCTTGTACCGCAAACTGCAACTTAACCACCCGTTAACTGCATCCCAAACCACTGAGAGACAATGTCATCATTCAGTTTCTTATCGACGTGTGCTCTTAACCACTAATTCAAAACATGACTGGTTGGGCTTCGAGATCGCCCTCACGGATTGTTCCCCATAGTTCTTGTTCTGTCAGACCCAACAGTGTAACGAATTGTGAAGAGCTGCATGTTTGTATTGTTTAATTGCCCCGGCTGATGCTTGTCTCGAAGACGAACAGTCAGCCATCCATTTCTCCTCAAAATGTCTTGAGTAGAGCACAGCCACGAGGCAGTTATTGCACAAGCTCAGGGAGGAGGGCCCGGAGCCGAGCTAAGGCTATTAATCAAAGGCCTGAGAGACCAGCTAGCATGCTGCTTCACTCGTTTCTCTCTCTCTCACTCTCTCTTTCTAAAGCAGATAAACCTGCGGTTCCCTGAGCTGCACTCATTCATCTTCATCCAACCATTTCTGTTATGAGCGCATTAAAAGCTTCATTGTCCTGAAATTAATTTTGATACAAAGGCTCACTCCACCAAGGAAAGGGTTGTTTAGCAGCAACAAAACCAAGTGAAAGACACCCAGGGATTACAGTATCTTAATGGATCTGCTGTGTGCAGCACAAATTCATATTAAGATGATTCTTTTAGTGTGGGAATTCAAAGAGAATTTACTGAAATGCATTTGTTTTGGTTAGTTTAGACTTTTAACTAAAAATAAATAAATCCAACAAAAAGCGAAAAGAAAAATTTGTGCAACTATTTTCTAAAACTTCTAAAAACTTAATTTTTTGTGTGTGTGTGTGTGTGTTCCAATGTTTATATGTAAATATCCTCTTTACATGTGAAATGAGAAATACATTTTTTGCCTTAAATAAAGCCTGTGGTTAACACAAGTTAAATTTTTCACATTTTATACGACAACAAAATCTGCATCAGTACTACAGGTAAACTCATCTACTCACTATATCAAACTTTCAGGGAAAAAGATTTTAAATAAAGACTGAAAGAGTTGTCGGAAGCTTATGGTGGTGATGTTGTCATGCAACCTTGGTGTCGTTCATTGATGGCAATGTTGGGGAAAGTAACTTTTAAGAGTAATGCATTACAATATTGCATTATTCCCTAAAAAAAGTAACTAATTGCGTTACTTAGTTACTTTAAGTAATGTGTTGTGTTACTTTGTCTCATCTGGGCTGGTCTTGCTTGTATTGTAATAACAAAAAAAGCTCTATTTTGGCAAATGTAAAGGCCCTTTCACACCAATAGTGAAATGAATAAGACTCAGGCTGAAGAAAATGCAAACGTACAGTAGATGTTGATTGGACATTAGACAAATGATGTTCTGGAGGTTTTTGTTGTTGTTGTTGTTTTAATTAAAAACTGGAAGTTACACTATGTTTTCATAAGACTTTTATTGTGAAAAGATCAAGGAAAAAATAATCCCTCACAATATGTCTTCTTTATAGAAATCATTATTAATTTTAATAGGACAAGACCAACTTTAATGCTGCCTTATATGTGGGATTACACATGGGATTTGGGTGCATTGCATGCAAGTGTCATGTCAATGACATGAATGCGATACATTTCTCACATCATTTAACAAGACATTTTTCATTGCAGCACCTGCTTAACAACTTCCACCTAATTACAGAGCTACTGGGATCTGTAGGGGGTATAATCAATTTAATTATTCATAAATGAAAACCTTAATTAAACTACAAAATAAGATGCCACATCAGTAACTGTTCAATTTATAAGAAAGGACTGGCACATGCTCGTGGAAGCTTACCAAGCAGTTGATGTACAAATACCTTTTAATGGCCCAACACCCAAATTCCCAACTCAAAGTCTAAAAGGTTCCCTTTAGGCCACAAACATGCATATTTGCAATTGCCACATTTACAGTTTTTCTCGATTGCTTAAACACTATAACCAGGCTTTTGAATTAAAATTTCAAAACCATAATGCCATTTATCAAAAATCACACCCATTTCACTAAACTATAAACACTATTCCCTGTTTTGACACATGAGTCAGATTTGTTGAACTTTCACTGCAAAACTCTAGACACAAATCCCTTCATTTCTCATTGCCTAGACCATGTTGTCATTTAGAAAGCACTAGCATTCAATATTGTTCACTCAAGTCAGCACAGCTTCAGCTCAGTTAGCACACAATTACCCAGGTGGAAACACTAAGAGTCAAAATTTAACACACATCAATCAGAACCTTCAATAGATATATAAAAGGGCCCAAATCAGTTTATTGAGTTTTGGAACAATGTATCCAGAAAGACATGAAGGAAGAGATCGAGGAGGGATAAGGAGGAGGAGGAGGAGGAAGGGCAAGAAGACAAGCAGTCTCAGATGAAATTCAAGCCACTCTAGTTGCCCATGTCTTAGTCAGTGGTATCACTATGAGGGAGGCTGGGCTACGAGTAAGGCCAAATTTGAGTCGCTTTACCGTCGCCTCGAGAGCCTTCAGGGAGGTGTGGTGGCAAACAAAATTCACTGAATAAAAGACAAACATTTCCAATAGTCTTTGATGAGGTTTATTTTCTTGCAAGAAAAGGCCAGCAGTCGTACAGTCACACAGAGTGGCTGCAGAGTGTGACAGTGAAGGCATCCTTTCTCCTTTATAGTCTTGACTCCCAGAATGTTATCTTTCTAAGCAAATGATGGTATTTCAACCATATGTGGAACATTCTTAGACGTGTTCATCATATTGTCTCCTTGAGTGGAGGCCCTCCTGTCACGACCAACACTCTTTACCATTCCAATACAATTCCATATTAGAATAAGGTTTGTGTGTGCTCTTTTACTGTCATATGATGGTCACACACATCTTAAGTAAATATAAAAAAAGACATTTAGAGGAGAAAAAAAAAAAGAAAAAAAAAGTAAAACAGGGAAAAAAAGTTTTTTTTTGTTTTGTTGTGTGTGTGTTGTACTGTGTAGTACATGAATGAATAAAAATGTGCCAGTGTATCCATTGGTTGTGTCTTTTGTGTTCATCATGTGAAAAGGTTTGTGGGGGGTGGGGGTGTAGTGTGTGTGATTTTGAGGGCATGTGTGTCCTGTCTGAGGGCAATGTTTGGTTTTTCAGCAAGAGTGAATGGTTTTGACTGTAGAGCTTCATTTTGACCTGAAAATAGGATGTTTGGGGAATTGGGTGAGACGTTATGGATTTGTGTTTACAGTTTTGAGAATACGAGGCATAGTTTCAAGAAATGTGTTTAAGCAATCGAGAAAAATTGTAATAACTGTAACTGTTGACAGTTATCAAGTTATTGATTATTGACAACAATCCCATTACTCAAGGGGCCAATAGAGTTGCCTTCAAATGTCTTTATAAAGTCACAATAGCTATATGTTTCCATCCAAAGTTGCGAATTTAACGTATGCGCAAAATTGGAATATCGCATAAAACATTTGTGAATAAAGCACTGTTTCCATCCAGTCAGTCGAAGAGAACAAAATCGTCACTTCCTGATAAACTGGCACTAAATATCACTAAAAAAAAAAGTAGGAGAAGCCACTGTAATCATTTTCGTTTATAATGTCTTAGAGCGCGCAGACGAAACGCAAAAAAAACGTTATCTTGCTTTTCGAAGGCAAATGCTGCTGTTTGGGAATGCAGTTGTGTAAGATAGTTCTGGGAGATAATTATACCGAACCACTTTGACGACAGACTTTGCTCAGGAATTTCAGAATGACCAAAACAGCATTTCAGATGCTGTGCAAAAAGATCATTCAGCTGGTTAGTCAGTTGTGCAAAGTCACATGATTTCTTTTTCATGCGCATCGAGAAATTGATTCGGTAAATGTGTTTCCATACTTTTTTGTGCATTTTTAGAATTTATGCAGATCTTAGCATTTCCATCCAGCAGTTTTTGATGCAATATCCCAAAATGTCCATAAAAATAGATGGATGGAAACAGCTAAAATCTATATAATCATAGCTAATAAAAATAATAAAGACAATTCTTATTTTCTAATGGAATATTGCAGTATTTATTATAAAGGATTTATCCGTGCACATCATAATTTTTTTTTTTTTAAATCATGTACCCTTAAAATCTTTAATCAAAATAACTTTCCCTCCCCTTTATGACGTGTTTACTGGCATGAGAGCGGGACAACCTGTCACTCACATGAGATCGACCAGTAGCAGACCACAACCATCTAATCAATTCATGACGAACAAAATCAAGTCTGTCCTATTTTCTATTTATATTATATTCCTATAATATAATATAATATAATATAATATAATATAATATAATATAATATAATATAATATAATATAATATAATATATACCATTTAGCACCATTCATGGCTCAATATGTCACATGTTTGGCCACAGCTCTGACAGAAGAGGTGAAATATGTTGGATTTTTTTTTTTTGATTGACAGGATTTAGAACAAGTTAATAAAGTCTTGATTTGAATGACGGGCCTCTGGTTCTGATTGACTGGTTTCAGAATCCACTGCTCATGTTCTGATTTAAATACAGAAAGAGGCTGGTCACACTTCCTTCTGTTACTATCTAATTAGGAAAATCTGTGGGAGAGAGGAGGGGAAATCAGATATCTACTGCTTTGTACCTGCAGTATAATTAAGGATCACGCTGGCAGAAGTAGAACTGTCTGGAGAGAGATAGCCTTTCTACAGTTTTCTCTCAGTTTATCTTTTGGTCTCACAGTCCATCTCTAAGGGGCACTGGTGCAAGTAATAATACGTCTCTCTCCCTCTCTGTTAATGTAAAACCATTGAGGGTGAGAGGTCAGCTCTTTTCATTAATACTGGGAGGAAATGTTGGTGCAGCTCGATCGTCCTGTAGGAAAATTCCGTCATGCTTCGCCTCTTCTCATTCTGAAGTCCACTCCCGTGATGCTCTCCTCTGTGGTTAAAACCTACCGCTTGGCAGACACCTGCTAATTGATAGTTAATGAAACTCGTGTAAAGTGATCGAGTGAATTGAGTCATGGATCGCATTGTAATTCATTGAAGGAAAGCCAGGCATGATATTATGTCTGAGGATGGTGTTTGTCTTTTCATCTTTTTAATTGGCGGCAAAGAATTATAAACCCCTTCCAGTGTGGCAAATCACAAGCTCTGTTAATAAGTTGGAAAAACATGTTCTATAAATAATTAATGGGTAGCGTTTAAATATGTAAACATGAATCACGTGAAGCATTTTAATGTCACTGAGACATTAAAGACAAAATCCCTTTACTTGAATGAAGTGAATGGTGCATGGTTGTTTGGCGAATCGCTTAAAAACATTTTCCGGTCAAGTATAGGCTCATTTTTTTTACCATTAAGATTGTTTGGATTTTGACATTTTCTTTAAAAGGATTAAGTACATTTCCCCCCAATATTCCCATTACTATACATCTGGACATTTTACTTTTAATTGTTTTTAGTTTCATATTTTTCTCAGCTGTGATTCGAATTAAATTCTCATTACTATTATATAGCATCTTTAAAGGGTAACTAAACCCTAAACCAACTTTTTTTAGTGAATGATCTGTAAGAATGGGGCTTTATTAGTGCTGTTCATTGAATCAAGTAATTTTTTTGACATTTGTGTTTAAAGTATTTAAATTTTACTAAATATGGTGTAAAAACCATATGGAGTGCTGCCCTCTTCAGGTTGAACAGTGGCTACTGCAGTTGAATTTTCCTATTGGAAGTTGTGGTACACTCTGATGTCAGAGGGTACCAGATAACCACGCCCTTGCCTGCAGAGAGATACGTCTCAGATGCACGCCCCCTCTCCACTGGGCTCTGCCTACTTTTCCAGCATTTTTCAAATATTGCCAGTGGGTGGAGTCAGGCTCTGACCAGGGGTTTAGTTACTCTTTAACTATATTTCAGTAAAAAAGGATTTGTAATATTTATATTCGTAAAATTATTAAAATGCCTTGATGTATAAATACTTTACAATTAAATAATATATCAAAACATGCAGGCCTTACGTTATAAAGACATGCTCAATTAGACACACTACATACTGTATTGCATTACTTATTATCCAATTTACATCCAAACACAGCGAGATGATATTACTCAATATGTAAAATAGAACCCTTATTCACATTGTCACACTTATTATAGGCTCTGAGCTGTTAATGCCATTTACTGTAAAGATCAGCATAATTGCTAAACCACTGAATCTCAAATCGGCTGCCTGTCAAAGATGTACGCGTTTCAAACTTATGACAATTCATATCCCATACTGCTTTTTAAATTCTTTTGACCACTGTATCTAAAATTGTGCACTTAAAGTTGTTTTGCACCTTTTCTTCCTTGGCCACTTCCTGATCGGAAGAAAGGATCTTCCCCAAGTGTTAATTGGCCAAGGGAGTGTGACAGTGATTTTTGCTAGTGCAATTACTCAGACAAATTGCCCTTTAGAGAAGATGTAGATAACCTAACACTCACATGGCTTCTTAGGTTTGAGCTCTAACACCCTGGTCATTAGTAAAAGAGAAGGTAAGAGGCAATTTCACATGCCATTTAGACCTGTGATGATTATGGCGTGGCAGCCAGGTCTGGTGTGCATGGATCAAACATCACTGACACATGGACGTTTTAAGGATCTATTGGGGAAAATATCATGAAAACATGTCATGATCTTTAAGATTTTCATGATAATCAAGCACATATTCCACCGCAAACTGTTCCTCATTATCGCAATGCGTCTACTTTTTTAGCTTTTTTTTCTAATCATTCTAATAATCCTTGTTAGATTCTCAATTTTTAAAATGAAAAATGAAAGCCAGTACAGCCAAAAAAATGATAAATATATTTTTCACACAATTATATATATATATATATATATATATATATATATATATATATATATATATTATTTTTTAAATGTACACTATATACATATACACACGCCACTTTCTTAGGTACACCTTGCTAGTACCAGCTTGGTCCCCCTTTTGCCTTCAGAACTGCCTTAATTCTTCATGGCATAGATTCAACAAGGTGCTGGAAATGTTCGATTTTGGGTCAAATTGACATGATTGCATTACTCAGTTGCTGCAGATTTGCCGGCTTCACATCCATGATGTGAATATCCTGTTCCACCACATCTCAAAGGTGCGCTATAGGATAGAGATCTGGTGACTGTGGAGGCCATTTGAGTATAGTGAACTGATTGTCGTGTTCAAGAAACCAATTTGAGATGATTTGAGCTTTGTGACATGGCTTGCTATCCTACTGGAAGTAGCCATCAGAAGATGGGGACACTGTGGTCATAAAGGGATGATCATGTTCAGCAACAATACTCAGGTAGGCTGTGGCATTTAAATGATGCTCTGGTACTGAGTGGCTCAAAGTGTGCCAACAAAATATCCCTCACACCATACTGTACACCACCACCACCAGCCTGAAGCGTTGATACCAGGCAGGATAGCTGACAGGAGTGGCACCGGTGTGTCTTCTGCTGCTGTAGTAATACTCTCAGAGATGCTCTTCTGCAGACCTCGGTTGTAATGAGTGGATTTTTGAGTTACTGTTGCCTTTATATCTGCACAAAACAGTCTGGCTATATTCTCCTCTGACCTCTGGCATCAACCAGGCCTTTTCACCCACAGAGCTGCCACTTACTTTATATTTTCTCTTTTCTGACCATTTTCTGTAAACCCTAGAGATGGTTGTGCAGAAACTGCTGTTCCAGTTGATCAGCAGTTTCTGAAATACTCAGACCAGTCCGTCTGGCACCAACAAACACACCACTTTCAAACTCACTTAAATTTCCTTTCTGCCCCATTCTGATGATCAGTTTGAACTTCAGCAGATCGTCTTGACCATGTCTACATGCCTTAAAGGGACACTTCACCCATTTGCATTAAGCTTTGCATTGTTAGAAACCCAGTCATACTATTGAATGGTCATGCAACATTTTTTCATTTTCCCCCGAGACGAGAGAAATCTGTATTTACCTCTTTACACTTCCTCCTACAATGACGCAAAAATCGTCATTTTGCGTCATTGTAGGAGGAAGTGTAAGAGGGGGGGATTTCTGTTAAGACTACAAGCACTAGATCCACCCTTTCAAACCCGCCCATAGGGGGTTGGACCTAATGCGCTAACAGACCTATCACAGATCAGTGCGAGTGCGTTTGATTTCAACGGCAGAAACCTGCAGAAAACAGGGACGAAGAAAGCTGAGTAGTAGGGGTTACCAAACTCTATTTCCCGGACATGTCCGGCCGTCGAGATCGACAAAAATGTCCGGGATTCAGCTTTTGCTTTCTGCGGTCGCCATCCATTGTTTACATGCTCACCTTTTGTTTCAATCTAACTGAATTCACCCGATTGGTGAATCTGAATGTAATGTTTACATGAATGCTAAACAAGTGATCGGTTGATTTGCGTTTTAACATTGCTAAGAAAATACCCGCACCTCCGTGAGAGATAGCCCATGAGACCGGTGCATCTCACAGGTGCGCTCATCAGTAATCACAGTAATACAGGGAGCAGGACGAGGCTAGCGCCGCGGGAGAAAGACGCGAGGCCGGTGGCGTGATCGGTTGAAAGACGCGAGGCCGGTGGCGTGATCGGTTGAAAGACGCGAGGCCGGTGGCGTGATCGGTTGAAAGACGCGAGGCCGGTGGCGTGATCGGTTGATGTGTGTTTTACCATTGCTAAGAAAATACCTGCTCCTCCGTGCGAGATACGAGAACAGTGCCTCACAGGTGTCGGTCGTCAGTAATCACGCCACCGGCCTCGCGCCGTTCTCCCGCGCCCCTCAGCCTCGTCCTGCTCGCCACAGTAAACATGATGAATGGCGACTGTAGAACGCAAAAGCCGAATCCCGGACATTTTGGGCAAACTCGTCACGGAGACTCACTCGTAGCCTAGCCTTGCCTTGTTGTTTTCAACTGCGCTCGCTGTCTTACCGGTAGGCGTGGCTTGGGAGTGGCCTTGTAGGGCAGCGAAGCAAGTGCATTCTGGGAGTTGTTGTCTTTCATCCACATAAGCCAAAAATACATTTTCTGGCTTTTCTCAGTCTAGAAATCTCCAAATTCAAAAATAATTTCACATTTCTTCTAAATGACCCACTTTCAATACACATTCATGTCTCCACGGGTGAAATGACCCTTTAAATGCATTGAGCTGCTGCCATGTGATTGGCTGATTAGATATTTGCATTAACGAGCAGTCGAACAAGTGTACCATAAAGTCGCCTCTGAGTTTATATTTGAAATTGATACTGGTAGGCTATATAATAAAACTTAATTTTTCTTTCATTTGATTTTGGAATGAAATATGACCCAGACATGTTCCTGACCTAATAATGGAATAACAGTGATATATTATTGATCAATGACTTTGCAGCATTCGGTCGAAACAAGGCTGTAAAATCTGATTGTGAAGAATAAAACGCAATGGCATTAGATACAACAGCAAAAACACTCAAGGGATGCTTTCATACACTCTGACTGTCAAAGACTTGAATGGAGGCGATTATAAATGAGACTGTGCACCTCTCAGCATTATGCACACCTCTGGTCTCCAGCATGCTTCTCAGTCCATTGCTCATTTGCCCTTGGCACAATGTACGATTGGAACCTGTTCAGTGTAAAAGGACTGGAGCTGGAACAGTCAAATTGCACTGAAAGACAGTAGGGAATTGCGTCAGAGTGACGAGGAACAAATATCTCCTTGAATATGTCCTCATCGTGCAAAGAGGATGAAAAGGCCTGTTTTTATTGTGTCCGTTAATCCCCTCTCCTAAATGTATTATCTCCAGGATTGAATGCACTGATGACTTATTGACTCTTTTTGGCATCCTAAAAGAACCAGAACCCATCTGCCAAGAACTGTTTGGCATCGAATCAGCCTTAATCCCCTTTTGCTTGCAGAAATCTTAAACCCCGTCCCCCATCCCTTTCTTTTTCTTTTTTAAAAGCCTTTTTGTATATTGCTAAACCAAAGCACACAGATTTTGCACAGAAGTCAAATAATAACTTTGAAAAAGACTGTTAATATTCTTGGAAGTTTTTAAAAACGGATTTAGAGAGAAGATAAAACTCTCTCAAACAACCCTTGCAACCTTTCTATTTCATATGCAAAAAGATTTGGGCTGTTTCTATTACAATCACAAGGTATAATCCATCTGTTGTTGTCCTCTCCCTGGCTCCCTGTGCGATCATCTCAGCTTGAGTGTTTCCTTTCCTTCTTAAAGCCCCAACAAAGTAACAACCAGCCCCTAATTATCCCTCGTAGCACATCACATCTGCAGATTAGTAACCACACACTCAGCAATCAGCCGCATGCTGTGTTTACCCACAGTTCTGTGCAGACACTCAGAGAAGCTCAAAAGTTGTTATTAAAAAAAAATAAAAAACGCATCCAGGTGTTACTGACCTCTCATTCTAAGGATCGAAGATCTGTCACAGATCTCAGAGAATAGGATCTAACTTACTACAAATCCTTGACTTATAAGATGCCTTTAGAGGCAATTCCTGTCAAAGATCGTACAGGATTAAATATTTCCCTGTTCTTATAGACACTGGATAGAGAATAACTGACAACTTCAATATCTGTCAAATAGTAATTTATAACCCAGTGGCACTAGCTAAAACTACCAGTAATACTATACCTGCATTTCTCCTGCCATTGTAAGTGAAATGTACAGAAATCACCTATTTGCTGAGAAAGTATTTTACTACAAATGTATTTTATTTTATTTTATTTTTTTCATACAAAGTATATTTGGTTGGTCTAAAGTGGGGATTTTTTAGCGACCCTTTTACAGACACCAGTAGATGGCGACAAGGGACTGTGATTATATGTGAATCGAAATTGTTGGTTCATTCCGATTCAGGAACAAAACATTCGATAGAGGTATTGAATTAAAGCACTGATTCATTTGAAACTCAGGAACGATGCCTTTCTTTATTCATTCAACTGATTCGATCAAACTCTATGATTCATTCAGGAGGAACCAAACACCACTACTGAGTGTTGATCGGAGACAGTCAACATTTGTTCCTTCTTTGACTTCGTCTGGGGCGCTTTTCGTTTGAAGGAGTAAAAGTAGCAACAGGCCAATTGTGTCTAAAATGTAAGTTTCTGATTTAATATTACTTTTGTTAGTTGAACTGTTATATAAAAAGCGATATCTGCTGATGTCAACCTCGGCCGCACTCAGACCAGCTCTTCTTGTGATATTCGTGAATCGTGGAAGAATGCATCTTTTTCTTGGAAATATGTACGCTGTAAAACTGGCATATAATATAAAATTGTGCTTCATATGGTAACATCTAAATTGGAGTTGTTGAAGTCATATGTAGCCTATTATTATTAGGTCATTCTTAGATGAGGTATTTGGCCTCTGTTGTATAAACTAGTAGGCTATTACAAGTTAGTGATCTAAATGAGTTGGCCAGACTAGTTCTTCATACACAGTCTTATCATAATGGTTATGTTAATGCAGCTGGCTTAAGATCTTAAGATATTATTGGTTTAGCTAGTTAAGCATTTAGTTGAAGACACCAGAATCTAATACCAAGCACTTGCTTGTTATGATTTGACTCATATTCGATCTTGACCAGGAATTTCTAGACAACCACCTAGCTACCACCACAAAAACCGGTGTCCACTATTACTGAAAAGATTACATAATTGCAGCAATGCCTATGGTTGAAGCTATCATTGTTTTCGAAAAATGTCTTTCGGCTCTCCTACATTAGATGAAATAGTCCTCTTTCAAAACCACTCACTGTGGCTGTAATTCAGTAATAGGTCTGCAGTTATTGTTGTTACTTTGCTGCAGTTTGACTGTTATCTCTTGTTGCTTTACACACACACACACAATAACTCTGCTATTGTCTGTAATTATTCTATCAAAAGACAAGCTGTACAATTGATCCCTTACCAGATTTTTTTCCTTCAGCAAATCCTTAGATTTTTCCAAGAAAAATCTTACCTAAAATAATGATTGCAGGCCTTGTAGTCACAAAACAATATGGTCTCCAGATATAAATGTATTCCTCCCAAATTGTCTTGCCATGTCTAAAAAGTCCATATCTGACTAAACAACTTTGTCATTGAATTTTTTCGCCGCAATCCTATCGCACCACAATCAGTCTCCATGTAACTCGACCTTGCTTCTACTTTATCTACATTATGCTCGTAGCAGACAGAGGCTTTCTCTTGGTTCTCCCGGTGTGACAGGCGCAATATCCACTGCAGTAAAACCCTATTTTCCCAGCTTTATTCTCAAATGCATAGGAATGGGTTAGCCGGGCCCTGAAGGCAAACTGAAGTGCTCTGATTGCGATCTAATGAAGCCATCAATTAATGTGACAAAGTTTCTGGACACCCTTCACCCAAAGGCAAGTGCAAGCCTTTATTCCACCTTTATTTGAGTTACGCTGAAATCACAGGAAGGGATTACAGCAATGATGGTGATAACCATAGTGACTCAGGTGTCTTGTGGCTCATTGTTGACTCCAAGGAGTAAATCAGTGTTCTCAGTGGATGAATCCAATGCTGAGTGTATATCATTAATCAATGAATCTTACTGGAGCTTGGAAACAATGCTTAAAATGGGCATGTACGATTTCATTTGAATTAAGTGACTTAAAGGGGCAGGAAATAGATTGCGCATAAGAAGTGATAGTTTGGGAAACATCTTGTTTACTTGCAACTATCTCTCACAAACAAAATTCCTGAATTCTTGTTTTTGGAGTCATTACTCCAGTCTTCAGTGTCACATGATCCTTCAGAAATCATTGCTCATTTGCTTTTCAGAATTCTTTGATGCATAGAAAGTTCAAATGAACAGTATTAGTTTCAAATATAAATCCTTTGTAATATTAGTAATGCCTCCACTGTCACTTTTGATCCATTTAATGCATACTTGCTCAATAAGAGTAATTAATTTTTAAAAAGATTGTACTGACCCCAAAATTTTTAACGATGGTCAACCTGGTAAACTTTGTTAAATCCAGTAGTTGACTTGAATATGGTAATAATTCAGTACCATGGTTTAAATCAAAGTACATTGTACCTGCACAGTACTTTTTGTTAGTCTCTTGTGGATATATTAAATACTGTGGGTTTCGAATGAGTTTCCCCCTGTGACCTTTCTAGCTGCAGGTACAGATTGAGTCTCAGTCCCTTGTCTCCCCGCACATCCACTACTGACCTCAGAACAGCTTTGAACATCTGTGGTAGACCGTACACCACCAGAGAGCCTCAGAGGACCCTGACATTTAAATAAAAGATGCTGTAATCTGGGAGAAATGTCGTGCCTTACATGGGTGCCCAAAATCTGATAACATGGAATAGCTTTTAAAGCAGAATGAAGAAATGGTGGCTTTACTTAAAGACTAACCTCTCTCTTCCTGTTCAGGCTGCAAGTAGGCACTGCACTAATCAAAGATGGACGCATTGCCGTACCCTGCAATTTACATGTAGTTTACCACCAGGTAAGCTTTCCTTTCTAGTCCTCTGAATGCATTCATTCACAGCGGGCCCATCAGCACTGGCTCCCTTTTTAATTGTTAAGACCTGTTATGAAAGATTATGTGCCATGGCATAAATGTGTTGAACAGAATAAGCAGAAATTATGTCAGGTAATGCCAGGTCTCTCTTGGCTCGGAGCACCTTAGCCCAGTTCGAAATTGAGACAATTCTCATGTCAGGTCATTGTTAGAATGGATTGTTTTATAAATATTTTATATCTTTTGCTTCTTTGCCTATTTCACCAGTATTCTGCCTGCATACTGATTATTTTGTAGGTGAACGGATTGGTTGCTTAAGTAGAGCTACTGGAATACTTTTCTGTAGTGGTACTGGTATTGCATCCATGTGCTTTGCCAACCCTTACAAAAAATAATTATACTTAAAGTTAATTTTATAAAGTATACTTAAGTTTGAGTATATTTTTAAGTATACTTTTAGTAAGTATACTAATGTCAATGTAGTAGTATACTTGTACGTGTACTATTTCAATACTACTTGGGTCTAAATTGGCCCACTTTTTAGTGTATAAAAGTATACTTTTAAGTATAAATGCAACATTTACAACTACGTTTTTTATTTGTACTGCAACTGTACTACAAGTGAACATATACTGATAGTTTTCTAGTTAAATACTTGTAGCACTTTTTTTTAGTTTATGAAAGTACACTTTAAAGTATTCTCTTAGTAAACTACTATTTTAGTGGTTTTCTTCAAGTGAATTTAACATCATACTTACAGTTTACTATTTATATATTATTTTTGCACTCTAAGTATACTACAATGTTCCTATTTTGGTATTTAAATATACCTTTCCCTGTATTTTAACTCTTTTTTTAACTGTGTTTAAGTTCTCATCCAGCGACAGCATTTTTTTTTTTTTTTTTTTTCAGAAAACTTTCATGCCCCCAGAATATTTTGTTGTATGAATATCTGAACATGCATTATATCAAAAGATAAAAATAAAAAATCATGCTTCATGCATTTTTATTAACACTTGAATATGGGTAAGTTTCATTTAAAAAAAAAAAATAAAAAAAAAAGTAACATTTTGAACAAAAGGTTGAGAAAATCACATTTTGTCAAAGAATACGTCCGGGTTGGATTCAGAACGATGATCAAAAAATACAGTAGATAGAGTAGATCAAGTCCATCAGCACAGTTAAAGCTTCACAATTCTGCATCTCTTCCTGGGTCCACATTTCATTCGGTAACATTAGGCCGTTTCATGTTATGATTGCGTTATTTTACATGTGCATAAAAGCAATGCTTCTATTGCTTGTTTCTGCTTCGCCTGTGTTTTGATCAGGAGATTCTGTACTATTTCAGAAGATGCGTTATAGCGCCCCCTACCTTATAACAGTGAAAACATTGATTTGCCGGAAAATCATCAATGGCAGGGAAAGCGTAAAGTAGATTTGTAGTAATTACCTATGTACCTGTACACTACCAGTGAACTGCACAACAATCCACATACCACATAAATATGAACATATCTGTTTTCTTTATAAACCAATATTTTCAAACAATGTTCGTTTAAAATACAGTATGTTTTAATAGGCTACTCAATCAAAAGAGTAAACACAAATACAATCCAAGTATACTTATATAATAGAATACTTAATCATACTTTTAAGTATCTCGATCAAAAGATTGAGTACAAGTATAGGCCAAATATACTTAGACTTTTCTATCAGTTATAAGACTGAGTATACTTTTTTTTTTGTTTAACACACTTAAATAAACTTCTTTTTAGTAATGGGACCTGAAGATTTGCAAAATGTATATTTTTGGATATATTGTCACATTACAGTGACAGTGAAGAAAAATGACAAACTATTCTAATTTATAATGGAAATGTGCAAAATCCATCAATGCTGCATTATCATTTTTTATAACTTTTAAATAGGAGAGTTTTGCCATATCAACTTCACACTGCAAAAAACAGCTGTTAGAAACTTAATGAGAATTTTATGAGGAATATGCTCACAACAAGAGAAATAATGTAACAATAGCTCCAAAAATAACAAAAAGCACCATAATTAACTACATTTATTATGTTTTTTTGTTTTTTTACTTTTGGGGCTTACCAGCCCATTTGGAACTATTGTGTGTTATATTCTAGGTCTTCTGAAGTCATAACTTTGTGTAAGGAAAAGACTTTAAGTCATTATTTAAAGCAAATCTTCTCTGCTGCAAGTCTAAAAATCTCCTTCACGTACACTTTTATTCAAATGTGGCGCTTCAATATAGGCCATGTTAGGTTTGACATCAATAATGCCAAATGTCATTGTTTTTGTGTCTCATAACTGATTGATGGCTCCAATTTTTTATATATTCAGAAGACTTTGAATATAGTAGAATGGACTTTTATGGTGCTTTTTTGTCGTTTTTAGAGCTTGACAGCATCAACATGTTAACATCTCCTTTTGTTGTCTACAGAAGAAAGAAAACCATACAAGTTTGGAACAACATGAAGGTAAATGATATTGACATATTTTAAATATTGTGTGATAATAAGTCTTAATGCAGTTTTGCTTCTCAGGAAAATTTAGATGTTTATAGAATGTTTGGTAATTTTTACTAAAAAACAAGGCAAAATATTAATTAAGAATATGATTTGTTTGCAGTGCAGATGACACTGGGGAAAAAGAACAGATGATCTGCTGTTGATGCATCAAAATCTTGGTCATAGATCAGACTGTTCAGAGCTTTACGATCAACATGCCCTGGTGTAAGTAAAGCCTCTGCTTACCATTCAACACGTGCCTCCTTATATCTGATACAGGCCAAGTAAAAAATAATCAAAGTGAAGACTCTAGGACAAACCATTTCCCTTGACTGAATGGTGCACACTTCCATTATGTCCATTATGCACTTTACCATGTGTCTATATTATGAAGTGGCTGGTCATACAGTCCTGGAAGAATGGGAGAAGAGAAGATATGGAAGACAGTTGCAATGTACAGTTCAACAAAATAGGTGTTTTGTGATTTGGGCAGTATTAGCCTATCTTTTTATGCATCCATGACATTTGCGTGTTTAACAAAGACTGTTGCTCAGAATGTTTTGCTTCAGGATCCAGATTTTACATTGGGCATCAAGAGGTGACCCAATACACCTGAATTGTTTATTGTACAAAAGTAAACATATATAGGAATCTAATATAATATTAATACATTTACAAATTAATATGCATTTATATTACTGTGAACTGCATAAGCCCAACAATATGCAAAATTATTAATATGGCATAGACTGAATAAAAAAAATCAACAATTTTATTTTTTAAAGGGGACGTATTGTGCAAAATTCATTTTTTAAATGCTGTTTGAACATAAATGTTTGTCGGCAGTGTGCGTACATCCACCTTATAATGGTAAAAATCTACCCACTCCTTGTAGTGTCTCAGATTAAGCCGTTTGCAGTTTCTATGCAATATGATGTCACATTGCACAGGCCCGCCCACGACAGCTGATAGACTGTACACAGTCCGCCATGTTTATCTCCTCGCCAGAGCATTTAACAGCAGCATTCAACAAAGAAATGTGTTCTTATTAAAGCTACTAGGGTTATTAATCAAGAGCACTGAGTGATTTTCTGTTTTTCTTTTGTTGTTTGATTCATATTAACAGCATATAGCAGTAGGTACTGTATATTACACTGCTTTCACTTTAATACACTGATCTAATATACACATGCGATTTCTTTACTTGCTGTTTAGGTTCACAGACATAACCGACTGTTAATGAGAACTTTGCGTTTTTGACATAACCTTGTGTTTATTTGACAGCTTAAGCGCAATAAGAGTAAAAGAGATCTTAGTTCTTAATACTTACAGAACATGCCGTCTGACGCTCAGAAAAGCAAATATCAGAAGTTTAGACTGATATGGCTTTAAAGGGAGCGTGACCATGATAGAGATGATAATCAAAACCAAACAGATGTTTTAGGCTATGTTTACACGGAAACGATCTGAAGAGAAAATGCAAAAGTGGCGTTGCGTTATCACTTTTTTATTCTGCGTTTAGACGAGCGTTTTGAGGGGGAAATCTGCGTGCATATGGTGATGCAAAAGTGTGTGAAATTCGATGTAGTATGCACTCCAGGCGGCTAGGTGGCAATGGACCGGTGATCGGTGCCTTCACTGTCTAGCATACTTTTGCGTTTTTACCCGTTTAGACGGGAACGCGACGGTGGAGCGTTTTTAAGATTTCCACTCTGGAGGGTGGTTTCACTTTTTTGCGTTTTTAAGCCCCAAAAACGCTGTCGCCGTCTAAACGAAAGGCACATCTGATAAAATATTTTTACGTTTTCACCCGCGAGCGTTCTCGTGTAAACGGGGCCTTAGTTTTTGGCAGAGTATCGGAAGCATGAGCTGTAAAGGCTCCGCCCTCTTCTGGAAAGCAGGATGGGCAGCAGCAGCTCATTTGCATTTAAAGATACATGCACGAAAACAGCATGTTTCTCCTTCCACTAAAAATGGGCAATTACAACATGGTATAATCAATTGTCAGTGGGGTATTTTGAGCTGAAACTTAACAGACACATTCTGGGGACACCTGAGACTTATATTACAGTGCATCTTGTAAAACGGGCATAATAGGTTCCCTTTAAATTCATCTTTAATTTTTATCACAAACCATGTTTATTCTTGCTGTGCCTGTATTTCTTGTAGTCCGGTTCATTTGTTTTTTTGTTTTTTTTACACCAAAATATGCTAGAGTTTGATTTAATGTTCTGCCATTGATGCTGAACAAACTAAATTGTTTTCTTCTCTCTCTCAAAAAAATAAATAATGATAATTAGCCCATTTTGCTGATTGTATTTAATATATAAATATTTTTCATTTGTACATAGTATTGTTTTTTGCTGCTGCAATCAGATCAGATCAGACCTCGCAACCCAACAGTTGAGAACCACTTCTCTAACATAACATCTTGTCTTTCTAAAAAACGACACAGTATATTAGATCATTGCTTTCTTCCCAGGGGTTTAAACCACCTCCCTCCCTACGGGGAGATATATGGCAGCATTAGTAAAATGGAAAATGAAGTGAAGGAGCATGAAAGTGAGAACTTGTTCACTCTTCCCTCCACCAACCTGCAGTTTAGACTTCTGCCCCTGCGACCCCACTCAAAGTGGCATTGCTATTAGAGCTCTCGGGGCATTCCTGGAAAAAAACCCTGTCACAAATCCACCCCAGGGACTTAGTCCTGATGGCTCTTTACAACTAGGAAGGATCTGTTGTTGTTGTTGTTGCTGCAGCTAGAGGGTTTTTTTTTTTTCTTTTTTTTTTGTACTTTACTAATCCTGAGGCTAGAAAATCGCCCCATGTATCATGCACATTGAATTTTACATGGCTTTCAGTTTGACCGGCCAGCTAGAGCAGTGTCTAATGTAATCTGAAATGTGTAGGGTAAATTACCCAGCCAGCCCCTAACCACTAATAAAATAAATAAATAAATGTAAAAAGAAAGAAAGTAGATTAAATAAATCACCCAACAGGAGTTTTTCCGGTGTCATAAAAATGCACTCTTGTGACAAAACACCTCGATAGGGGACCTGAATATGAAGACAGTGCTCCAGGCAGCAAAATAACAAATTATTGGTCTCAGTCAAGAAAGCAGATGTTGGAAATGCAAATGATTATTGCTCTGCGCTCTTCATTTTGTTTGGTTGCGAGTGTAGCCCTTTGTCCCCAGGGTGAACTGCTTTATATTCTTTTATGAAGGTGAAAAGAGACACAGGTAAATTGGGAATGGTGGAGATTAGGAGTCTTGAGAAGATTAATTCATTTCTTTAGGCGTTATCTGTTCAAATAATATCTAGACTTCTGATTTATTATATGGTATACTGTCATAAGATACCAGACACAAATAAATCATCTGTGGTTTTGAAACAAGCAAAATGCAAAATATCTGCACTTAGAAATGTTGATAGTAAATTTATGAGAAAGTATATTGAGTGCAACAGTGCCCGTCCACTTTTTTCAGCTGTGTTGGTCCTGGAAGTATTTTTTTTCCATAGGGATTTCCAGAAAGTCTTTGTTAAAGCGTTATAAGCCATGAACCAAGCCAACCAACTGAGTAAATCATATCATTACAAACTTACAAAGGTTCAAGACTGTGTACTTAACGGCTTTAGTGTTGATTATATATAAAAACAATATTTTTTAAGTTTATTGCTAAAGATGCATATATATTCAAATATTTAAGTATGTTGAGAGCGAAAGGAGACCGACTCGATTACATAATTTGCGGTGCTTCATGGTAGTGGGCGGAGCTAAAGAGATATTTTGGTGTGTTTTGCTTATTTTTATGCTCTGATTGGTGGAATTTTCTGTACAGCATAATGGGTAATGTACTTATTTAACCATGATTTCTGATGTTAAGCATGTTTTAAATCTTAGTTGAAACTATGGACGCAAATACTGTCAATCAACAACCGCATAGCTCACGGTAAGGCTGTTTATAAATTATCCTTAAAAATCAATTTCCCGATGGAGAAACTGAATGGAGTTTTTATTTCCGGAACCCGAAAGTTGCACTCTATTGAGGTTTAAAAATATGTATCAGGTTCAGGTCTAAATAAATGGATTAGATTAATTTATGATGCATTAATTACTTATTGTATTATACAAATGCACATTATTTCCACCAAAATACTATAGTTGCTAAATTTACTGCCACTACTGTTATGTAAGTGATTTTGCAATAATGATCAACTGACTATATGTTCTTTTACTCCAAGGATAATCGCGAAATAAGCAACAAGACGAATAGGCTACTGCAACAACGTCATGAGACTAGTGTGACACAATAACTTATTAACCTTTCCAATCGTTCAACTCAAGGCTTGTCATCTATTTCCAGGTAAATATTATAACTTACTTTACTAACTACTGTATTTTGGTGGAAACTCTTGCTTCCGTGTTCATTTTGAGTGCCTCAGGGTCACGTTACATGTTTTGACAGTGGTACCCAACAGTTTTGACACCATGATACATCACATGCTCAACAAACGCAGGCCGACTGTCTGCTGCACAATAAGCTCATATTAGCATAAACGTCGTCGCAAATCACACGGTGTGTTTGCATGTGTGTGACAGAGGGAAGCAAGCGGTGAGGTGAATGGCAGCGTGCCGTTCATTTGCATCTGAGATGCTTCTGTGTCTTTGCTGAGGGTTGACAATCGCTGCAATGTTAACAATGAGGCTACACCTGCGTCCCGCTTTGATGACCCGAGACATTCCTATTTATGTTAATGTAAAAGTAAACCCACTTTGCATGGAAACATCGCTGAGTCAATTTTCCAGGCCTCGTCATGCGGAAAATAGAAGGAATACAAAATATGAGACACGTGAGCCTCGGATATTGCTTGGTGCACATATTCTGAGATAATGTGTGTAGGATGTGATTTAAGGGTTTTAGCTGTAAATCAAATCACATTTGCCTCCATACTATTCATATGTATCAGGTATAAATGGATGGATTCCATTAATTTAACCCTCTGATGCATGAATTATTAAATTACAAAAGGGAAAAAACATGTAACTTTTTTTTTTTTTACTTTAAAACAAGAATATAATCATTCCCTATAGGGAAAGGGCATAAGGAACAGTTATTTTTTTGCACCAGTCTTTAAAAATGCAAAACACTGCCTTTTTGGGATTCAGGTGAACAGAAATGAGACTCCTAATGTTAAAAGCTTCAGTAGGGACCCTTGAGACAGACATGGCAATCAATCAGTAATCATATGGGAAGCGTTTGATTTGAGTACCTGCAAAAACCTGCACTTGTGTGGTACTTAATGAAAATCCACAGATGCATCCATTTCTTTTCTCTCTAAAACCTACAGAACATTTGCACACCTTAAAAGTCACATGACTCAAATGCCAGGGCAGTCTCATAAGGGAAACGTTGCTGTAGAAACTTTTATACAGTACAGCACCATCTAAACGCCATTTTTGTGACATTCTCATCTCTTCGGAATATTCTGTCAAAGCCTCAGCTAACTTTGTATACAGTACCGGTAACTGTTTTCTGTTTTAATATAATTTAAAATTTAAGTTATTCCTGTCATGGCAAAGCTGAATTTTCAGCATCATTACTCCAGTCTTCAATGTAACATCATCTTTTAGAAATTATTCTAATATGCAGATTTAGTGTTTAATGATACACTAATCCCGGTTTCACAGACAAGGCTTAAGCCTAGTCCCAGACTAAAATGCATGTTTCAGATGAATCTTTAACTGAAAGTAACTTGTACTGACATATCTTAAAATATCCCAGTGCCATTGATGCACACCAGTAAGTTTTTTTTCTAGGGCACGTTTATAAAAGCTACTTAAATATTCAAATTGAACTAAGGTCTAATCTAAGGTATATATATATATATATATATATATATATATATATATACCCAAGGCGTCACTTTCGACCATGCTTCAATATCTGACGCTCAGAGCACCCTTTAGCGTCCATATGAGACGCATAACCCTACCACAGACCTAAACCTACCCAACCGAAGCGTCACATATTGACGCTAAAGGGTGCTTTGAGCGTCAGATATTGACGCTTCCGAAAGCGTCAGTTACATGACGCCTAAACCTACCCATAACCGAAGCGTCACATATGGACGCTAAAGGGTGCTTTGAGCGTCAGATATTGAAGCATGGTTGAAAGTGACAAAAAGTGACGCCTTAGGTATGAGAATGTGTTGTATATATATATATATATTAGTTCAATTTGAATATTGAAGTAGCAAATTGTTCAATTATATATACTTTTAATTAGTATAAAAGTGACAGTAAAGACATTTATAATGTTACAAAAGATTTTGGTTTCAAATAAATGCTATTCTTTTGAAAATGTATCACGGTTTCCACAAAAATATCAAGTCGCAAAAATGGTTTTCAACATTGCTAAAAATAAGAAACATTATTAATAATTGAGCACAAAATCAGCATTTTACAAAGATTTCTGAAGGATCATGTGGCACTGAAGACTGGAGTAATGATGCTGAAAATTCAGCTTTGCAATCATAGAAATAAATTACATAGAAATAGACATGCCCATGATATGTACATCATACAATAAGATATGAAGAACATTTTGAATAATTGTAAACCGTGTAATTTAAGAGAACAATTTGAGTTTAGTAATCTAATTGGATAATTGTTACAATGATGGCAGATTGTAAGTCATGGCATTCTGACATGTTAAAATCACTCAATACATTTACTTTAATTAATTCAGCTCATAAAAGCCATGCATATTATCGACTTATTTTTTTTAAATTCTACGAACAGCATTTTTTACAATGTGATGTTTTGTTTAAAAGCTGCTCGAGAGATTTTGCTTAATGAGAGTGCATTAAAAAAGCTCTTTCCTTGTGATTAACATCAATACGCCGCTAAATACCACCTAATAGAGTTCTCAGTATATGTTTGTCTTGGGTCACAGCAGCTCAGAATCATGTCAAAACTGTATGTGTCACCCTATTTAAACCTGATCCTTTAGATATTGGCCTAAACTTAAATGCCGGTCATGAAGAAATTCATTCAGGAATTACAAATTTCCAATATTTAGGAATTAGTCAGGGTTTGTGGCCACGGTACAGAATCGGTCCCAATAGAAAGGAGCAGTACAGTGGTTAAATGAGTTCTCCGGAGTATTTTTAAATGCCCAGACCCTGGGGTGAATACTTATCCCCTAACTGAGGGACGATTTGAGGCTGGCAGTGGAGAGCGGGGTGGAAAAGATGGACTGGTAATTGCCGTGCCAAGGCAGGGGTATATTAGAATGCCTGAATACATGAATAAGTATGCTGCAGATGCCGAGGAAACTTGAGGTTAGGAATCAAGTTTGGGGAGGGGGGCAGATGCAGCCTGAATAGCATCTTTCCTCAACAGCAGCATCTATTAACTATATTTTTTCATTTTTTAAGAAAAATGCAAATGTATGCAAAATGCAAAATGTAATGCTACAATAGAGTGTTGTGGAAGGTTGCCAGGGTATTGCTAAGTGGTTTCTAATGTGTTTTGAGGGGCTTTTAATATGGTTGCAATGTCAGTCTTTCTATGGGATTTTTCACCCGTTTGATTTTCTACCAGGTAATAATTGTAATACTGTAGCACACTTCTTAATTAGCTGGACAATTGGTATCATCCATGTCTGAATTTTTTTCTTAGACTCAAATGGCGGTCACACTGCACTTTTCGTTCCATTGACTTCCATTCAAACGCATGCGAATGCGTCAGACCGGAAACGCAAGCTCATGCGAAAGGTTTCGCATTTCGCTGCGTTCCAAATTTAAGTTTGGTGAACTCTGAGCTGCGAATTCGCATCACGAATAGAAGATCGATACGTCATGCCGTGACCTCTTGGCTGAATTAAAATAACTGTATATTTTTGCAGTAAAGTTGAGTAGATTGTATATTTTTTACATTTTAAGTGTATTACTATTAGTTCTATGTTGAATTCATATTTATTAAAAAACAAAAGACACTGAAGAGCGTGACATCATACCACGAACGTTGTAAAACAGTGTCCGAAGAGATTTCGCATGCTCAAAGTCTAGTGTGACCGCGGCTTTACTTATGCAGGGTCTCGGCAGGTCAAGAATTCAGATCAAATTTAAGATCCTAAAATCTGATATGCTAACAAAAGTTATAATTATTATTTAAGTGGTCTTAAAGGTCCCGTTTTTCCTGTGTTTTTGAAGCTTTGATTGTGTTTACACTGTGCAATATAACATGTGTTCATGTTTCGCGTGTAAAAAAACACAGTATTTTTCACACAATTTACTTACCTGTATACCGCTGTTTTCACTGTCCTAAAAACGGGCTGATGACTTCCTTGTTCTATGGAGTCCCTCCTTCAGAAATACGTAACGAGTTCTGATTGTGCCAGCGGTTCCTGTGTTGTGATTTGACAGCAGCTTAGCGCACGTTGCCCGGAAAGGTCACGCCTCTTACCATAACGTGGAGATGCATGCGCTCAGTGTTATTGTAAACATGTCTTTAATATTACCTTATCAATAACAGCGTCTCGACGACATGGCGACAAACACACTCTACAAATGCAACTCTTCCTCTTCTCCGTGGGAGCGCAACAAGACCTCGCCCCCTTTTTTTGTGTATTCCTGTGGGCGGAGGTTAGTCAAAAAACTGTTCTAGTGACGTCATTAAAGCAGGAAGTAGAGGGATGTAGTCCAAACCAGCCGTTCGCTGTAGGCTTTGAAAGGGGACTTCTGTTAAATAAAATATCTCGCTTGGCATTGAACTTTGAGCTTTATAATTTTACAGGTATTATTTATGCTCTGACAGCAACATTACACACTAACTAAAGTTAGAAAAATGGGATCACGAAGAACAGGACCTTTATTTTGATGTGTTTCATTTTATTTTATTTAGTTTTAAATTCAAGAAAACTCCAGGGTGCTTCCTTCCATGGCAATGCAGCCATTCAGCTGCCCATTGTTTAGGAAGTTTTATGGTTAAACAGTTTTCTCATCACTCGTTTCTCGTCGGCTTTGTTAAAAATTAATGTCTGCTTGTTTACACCAGTTTTGATGTCTACATGGAAAGCCAACATCAGTTAAATTGTGGCATTCAGCATTAATCTTTAAATGACCTGCAAGGTTTGTAATGCAGTCCTGCTCTTTCAAGCAGACCCACAGGGTGTGATACAGTTTCATGTGGTTTAATAGACAAACACGGTGCAAGAGTGGGTTTTAATCCATAGTCTCTCCGAGGCATATTTTATTGAGTACAAACTGTGAAATCTATTGTCATCTCCCTATGTTTGGGGTAAGGATTTGATTACTCTATATTAGGTTAATTTAAATGATATTTGATGAAATCAATAGCAGTCATCTATATCAAATTATGGAACCAGTACAGCCATTTCCACGAGGTGGCGCTCTAATGTCATTCTAAATAGTTTAGAACAATTATCAACAAACAAAAAGGGAGTGTGATGGTGCCATGTGGGATGTGTTCTTGGATCAACATGTTTTGTTGGTCTTAGAACAGCACTCTTGTCAAAATAACATAAGATAGAAATGGTAGGCTGATAAAATGTTGTTCAGGTTCTGACTTCAGATGTAACCCTTAATCAACAGTAAACCTAACCTTACAAACGAATTGGATAATAAGAGTGTGGATCTAGGGACACATCCTACTTAGAAAAATCCCAGTTACCATTCTGGTATATTTGGATGGAATTTACACTATCATTCAAAACTTTTTTGGAAAAAAAATTATATATCATTTTTTTTCAGCACAGTTGCTCATTGATCAAAAGTGGCATTAAAGACATTCATAATGTTACAAAAGACAAAAAATGTATAATACTACTGATTTTACCGTATTTTGATCAAATAAATTCAACCTTGGTGAGCATAAGACATAAACGCATTAAAAATCTTACAACCTCAAACTTTTCAATAGTAATGCATATGAATAATTGTTCATATCATTGTGCATCTGTGATAATATTAACATTTTTCGGTGTTCGATTTGAAGCACTGTTTTGTTTCATTTTGGAACAGTTTTGGATTGCCACTTGAAGCCTAGTGTCACGTAGCCAGACCTTCAGACTGACGACAGAAGGTCTGGAGTCCATAGCAGCTTTCATTGGACAAGGACCGCCCAAAAGCCATCTGACTGACATGTAAAGCAACCAATTACAGTTTGTTTTGTTCTGCGTCATGATTAAGGGCGTGAAAATGTAATGTTGATGCCCCGGTGAGTAAAACTCTTGGATTTATTATAAAGAGCGAACTTTACATCACATACTTTTGAAAATCCAGCATGTAGTTGATCCTGATAAGCGCTCACTGTCACAGTTGTAAACACGACTGGGGGTTTGCCGTCACGGCATCTTTGTTTCCAGATGGACAATTTAAGAACACAATACACACGTCTCCCAGACATCCTGTAGAATTCAACCAATCAGATGAAGTGTTTCCAGTTAAGTGTGCCATACACATCAGACGTTCAGCCAGCGGTTCATGGGCGTGATGTCTGAGGCTGAGACTACTTGAAGCCCAATGTAAAATCTAAAGCAAGACCAGTTGAGCAGAATCTATATTCTAGATATATATCAGAAACATTTTACGTATATTGACAAAGCTGGTTTATAAAAATTCAAAGTTCGTCTACAGGACCACCACCAGAGGCCTCACTGTGGTGACGCATGATTTGTCTCACAGATTGTACCCACTCAGCAGGCTGGCCATCTGGCTTGTCTTTACAACAAGGGCAGAAATACAAATCATACCTAGCCACAGATATTGCAGAGGTTACACATTACCAAAAAGAAGGGTTCTGACGTAAACTCACTGGAGTGCTGCAGCTCCCAGCCATATGGGGACTTAAATGGATCCTAGAATTGTTTAGACTATCTGCTGAGCGCAGGTTTTAGAACTACACAGAGACAAGCCTCATCCAGCATAACGCAGGGGAATGTACTCGCTGCTGTGTTGACACAATGAGGGCACTATATAGAAGTTTAAGAGCATCAATTTCAGTGTCTGTTCAAGGGGCCATGGGCCTTTTGTGTGTTAAAGAATATTTAACATCAGACGATGTTGCTGTCAGTGACTGTGTTTCGTCAATATGAGTTATAAGTGTTGTCACGCGTGGATTCACGCAAATGTAGTAATAAACTGCAGTATTAATTAAGCAGTGTAATCTGTTATATTTTGTGGGGGTTTTGTCTTGATTTAAATAATCTCAAAGAATTTATTTGATGTCTTGAGAAATGAAGCTCAAAAATGGAAACAATTAAGTTGACCACCCTGCTTCGTAAAGTTTGTTTTTTAAAGGTTCCTAATTTTTTTTTTTGAGGTCTCTCCAAAAACAATTTAATTTCTCATAATATACATTGCAGCTAAGGGTGGGTGATATACCGGTAGACACTACGACACGATTAATCGGTAGACATTTTGTCAACTGGTAGAGATTCTGGACAATCGTCTCTATCGCGGTTACGTTCACGTGACGTTGCTGTGCTATGCAGCTGCGAAAGCTTATCGTTTGCATGCGTTTTTAAGTATTGCGATTTAAAAACAAGCGATTTTAAAACGTTGAAGCGCATTAGGTAGCGAAAGACAACTCATTTTGCTATATGCGCATGTTGTCAGAGAGACTGTTTCTCAGCACTGTCTGAGAGACACGCACACATGAAGCCGCTGCTCATAAAGTGTGTGAGAACTGAACAGAGTGCTTTTTGCTGACTAATTGGGCTTGAGCGGTTAAATGCATACATACTGTACTTTGCAAGTAAACATCGTAATTTAAAGGGGTGGTAAAATGCCCTTTTCACAAGATGTAAAATAAGTCTCTGATGTCCCCAGAGTGTGTGTGTGAAGTTTTAGCACAAAATACCCCACAGATATTTTTATATAGCATGTTAAAGTTGTCACTTTTTGAGGGTTTGCAAAAACGCACCGTTTTGTGCCTGGCCCTTTAAATGCTAATGAGCTGCTGCAGAGGGCGGGGTTTCAAGAGCTCATGTGTGTTAACAGCTGCGATTACCTCACGCAGACACACTAAAATGACAGAAACTGTTCTGCCTTTAATGTTAAAATGGAGTCAGACAAAGATGGAGAGACTTAAGAAGAAGTGACAACATGTAGAATGCAACAGGACACCTCTGAATGGTTAGTTGATGAATTTATGTTGCTGATGTGGAGTTGACTATCTTCAATTAGCATATTCTGTCATGGTAATCTATAAATCACTCATATAGGAACTGTTGTGAGATGCACACAGAGTGACTTTCTATTGCATGTGAAAAGACTGATGCTAAAGTTTGAGCTGACTCACAAATGTACTCTTATACAACAACTTTTCCTCTTCTCAACATGGACTGCGTGTTCCCGGGGGTTTATGTAAATTTTAGGGTTAGTGATGTCACTAACTGAAGTGATGTCCCTTTAATTGAACTTAAGTGAACGTAAACTGTTGAGAAAACACACAAGTAGATTGGATCTGTGCAGTCTGTCTTAAAGTGACAGCAGAGTTAATTCTGAATAAATTTTGCAACTTTAATAAGAATAAATATACATTTAATTTACAAAGTGAAGACTATGCAGTGTTTTTTTTTTTATACATTTGATTACTTTATACAATTTATGTAGTATTTCTTATTTGTAGTGCTTGAAGTTTTTCAGGTAGGCCTAGGTCTATTTTTTTTAGCTAGTATTAGTTTTTTTGTGAAATTGAAAATGGGGACAATAATTATGACATTTCAATGGTATCAAAAATGTATATCATATCCTTATTTAAAGCAAAAATAACTATATTGTTATTGTGAAATAAATTACTCAAATCTTGATATAAGATTTTAGTCAAATATCGCCCACCCCAAATTGCAGCATCACCTCTTTTCTCACAGTGTCTGAAGCGGTTCGATCAAGGATTCGGTCTCTCTAAACCCTGCCTTTCTGAGAGTCTACTCTACTCTGAATGGTCATATGGCCCAGTCTGTTGTGATTGGATAAACGTCCATTACCATATCTGAATTTCAGCTCCGGATCTTCCTCAGTGGATACACAATGATTCCAAAAGTAGCAATGGTGTGGTTTTATCGGATCAATTCGAGTACGAGTCCTGATCCTTTGAAAGTTAATGCAAAGTGGATTTGCTTTCGCATCGCAGAAGTAGCATATTATCGACGTGTCGACAACACAAACAGAACTCTTCCAGTATTTGAGGTTGGGAACTTGCATTATGCAAATTTCTAACAAAGTTGAGTTTGCAGTGGATTGTGGAGGACTTTAAAGAGGATTTGAACCTGTGTGTGGAGGTAAAGTTCACCTTTGAGAGAATCTTGATGCATCTCAACGCTGACTGTTTTTGACATCCAATTTTGTTATTAAAGTCAACTGCCATGAAATTGCTGCTTTAACTATTGGCAATATTTTAGAAAGGCTGCACTACTTAAATGCCTCAATTGCTGTTTGGCTATTGGTTAACATTTTCTGATAGCCTGTATGACCTAGGTCATGACAGCCAAAAAGGAAAGTTGTTCCAGAGGCAGAACTAGTTATTTTTATGAATTATAATAAAGAGATTTTTTGGTTACACTTTATTTTAATTTGTCCGTGTTACAGTTTAATGATTCATTAAGTTCTGAGTAATAGTAATTAACTACATGTACTTACTATAGGGTTAGGATTAGGTTTGGTTTAGGGTTAGTTGCATGTAATTATAAATAATTATTAGCCTGACGTCGTCATACTCAGATTCTAGTCAGAAAATGAACTTCCCGACCTAAAAATGTTGTGGGCGGGGCTAAATTCGGCTGGCATCCAGACTAAATAATTATAGTTGTTACTATAGTGACTACATGCAACATGTAACAAGGACACTATAAAATGAAATGTTACCATTAAAGTTCTTAACAGAAGCAAATTTAATTTGTGTTGGCTTCTCATATATTTCTTGTTGGCTTCTCAGGTTTCACGTCTCTGTTTCAGAACTGCCAAAGTCTAGAAATCTCAATATGCACTCAAACAAATTCTTCTGAACCAAAATAATCTGGACTGTACGATCTACACTTTACAGCTCTATAATCCTACTGTCTATAATCCTGCCTCTATAATCCTATATGTGTGTCTATTTTTCCTAAGAAATTTTAGGAAAAATATCTAAGATGTTGACAAATATGACAAATGATTGACAAGAAAAAAAACAAAGCAGACGATTTAAAAATCTCTCTTCTTCAGCTATAAAAAAAAATCAATAATACTTTCTTCTTGGTTAAACTAAGGTTTTACATGATCTTACCAGATTGTAGCTGGACATTTCCAAGAAAGCACAAGTGACTTTCTAAGGCATAAGATGAAGTGTGCAATGAGTAAACAGAGCTAATGCCACAGCTCCACTGTGAGAGCCATTAGCAATGACTTTACTGCCTGCTAGAGCACTGGTGCAATTTAAGAGAATTGCAAAAATAAATTTCAGAAGATCTGTCCGGCCATTAATGTAACTGCCCTACTCCAAATAATAAAGTGTGATCTGAAATACAAATAAGACTTCATACATCAGAATCTGCTAATGTAACATCTATTTCCTCAGCTCATTGGTGTTTAATTATTGCATATGTAGCTCATGTGTGGAAACACAGATTGGATCAGCATGTATGCAATCTGTTTGTGGATGTATTTGCAATTATCCCAATGCATTGCATTCAGTTGTACAATAAGCAATGTTGACTCCCTAATCAAGCATTGATGTGCATGGTTCAGTGTGCTGTGTGGCTCATTTGCTTCTTATTTCTCATTCTGTGTAAATACAATGCTGGGCTGGATGGAGACTTGAACAGACAAACATTAGCTGTGTAACATATGTCCTGAACCACTGTGATCTATGTCCACCTGGCCAGAATTGACCCACAGTGGATTAAGAGATCCAAATTGGCTGTTTGATATATGGCCAGTCCTTGTTAACAGTGTTCCCTCCTGTCAATTCTCTCCATTGCTTTCAAGGTCAACCGCCCTCTTCTGCTGGACAAATCAGAGAGCTTACTATAATCAGTGATGCTCGCACATACATGCACTTTCAAACTCGCTCATCAGTGTGAGCGTCAATATTGAAAAATATGTGACTGTATGTGTTTTAACATGACTGTCTCTAATTTATTTTACATGATATGCATGAAGAAAATATGAAATTCATCCCGGTTTTGTCCTAATCATGGCCTTATATCTTTGATTTTATTTTATTTTCTTCTTTTCTTTAGAGCTTATAGAAAATACTAGCCTAGAAATGTAGACGCACCCTAGCGGCAGCAAAATGTATTTTGCAGCCAGGGTAGTCTAGCAACTCTCCGTTGACTTTCGAGCTGCAAAAAGCTAAATTAGGTCAGGCCAATCACATCGTCTATAGAGTAGGCGGGGCGGGCTTAACATAATGACGACAGAGTTGCGACGGTTCCCTGCTACTTGAAAACAAAGAATGGCGGCTGCTGCTGGCGAACAGTCTTTCGAATCGGCTTTGGCCGCGACTCTGGAGGACTTGGAGTTAAGTTTTTCTTTGAGGAAAGAGCAAAGAACGGCACTTAAGTCATTCTTAAAAAAGGAAGATGTGTTCGTAGTTTTGCCGGCCAGATATGGCAAAAGTTGAATCTATCAACTAACGTTAGCTCCGCTGTTGGGAAAACGCTCTGGTTGGTTGAAGCGCTGTCCTATTGCGTGCAGAGGGAATTTGAAAGACAGCCGTTTATCCCGCCCCTCCGATTGAGCCGTGTCTGTGGTGAGTTGCCAGACCTAACATCTTGATGTAGGCTAAGAAAATACATTTTATTGCCAGCAATTACTGATTCATGCTTGTTTGTTGTGCTTTTGACTGAAACAGATCAATACCAGATTTCACATACCAGACTTGATGATTTATAAACTACAGTAAATAAAGAAAAATATTGTATCCTTCATTTCTAACAGTTTCATGTTGCACGCTGAAAAACATGATCAAATAAGTAATCTGTTTGCCAGTTACGCCTTTAAATATGATATCAACATGGAGTGACGTGCATTTAGTTTAATACTGCAAGTTAAATAACACTAAGCTTTCTGCTTGAATTGTCATGTTTGTGATGAAATTGCAATATGTAGGTACAGTATAAATGGATGCCCCCCCCCCTTTTTTTTTTTGTACTTTATCGAAATGCAATGACATATTCATTTATTAACACTTTCCCTGCCATTGATGGAAATTTCCGTCATTTATGATGGAATCTGGCCCCAGGTTTAAAAGCTAATCCGTCTCTCACAACTTTTAATTGAATTTCTCTAGATGTTACAGCAGGTGTCCAGGTGTAAATGAAATTAAAGATATCAGAAGTTGTGGAGATGTAGTAGACGGAGAACTATAAGCCAAGACTTAGATCAAGATGCCAAGACCACAAGATCAAGACACCAACTCTGAGATGGTACTGATCCAGGTGACTAGTGTTAAATCCTTACTGCTTCTTAACAAATTGTCACTATTTTTGTCTAACATGTTTCACAAGAGTGATGACAATTAACCTCAATGCACACCAAAGCTAATTAGAATTTGTGAAGGTCAAAGTCTCCCCTACTTCATCTTAGCCTTTAGCTATGAAGTGACAAACTTGACGGTCACAGCAGCAGAAATCTGTGAAGTAAAAAAAAATAGATTGAAAGAGACAACCAGACCGGTCGGTCTTTTGAACCTCCTCTTTCCTATAAACTCCATATATGACCCCATTAGGAGTGTCACACAGCACTTCCTGTCACATTAAACCATGATGTGTTGAACAATAGAGACCTCGACGGGAGAGCACAGTCTCGTCTACTATTTCCTGCCTTTTTCGTGGCATGTTTATTATCACAGCTGTTTACACACGTCCATTTTTCACCATGAATGTGTGACCATCAGATCTTGTCGTTTGGGCGTAGGAGCACACATCACAAACTGTTCCTCCCGTGCCTGGGCTGAGCACAAAGCTTCCTGAGATGAAGAAGAAATCTTTTTGTCACTTTTATGGAGATTTTACTACGCAAAGCAGAGAAAGTAAATACAGTATTTTGGCTTGGTGTCACGTCCAGGACACTCTGAAATGAAAGAGTAACTACGCCTTTGAAAGTCACAGACAGGAATTGGGGAGAATGGTTTGTTTTACGGTTTGAGTCTGCTAATACGTGGAGCGGAACATTTTCTAGTTTTATGAGGAAAAAAACTGTAGTGAAATGATTGTCACAGTTTATTCTCACTTGGAAAATATGGCTCAAAAGATTGTCACCTTTGCTCTTCGTTCCCTTGTCTTGTTTAGAATGAGAGACAATGAAGGCTCTTCAACTTCAACTTCAATTTATTAATTCTGTAGAATATTGGGTACAATTGAGATGCTTCTCTCTGAGATGCTTAGTATGAAAACACAATGGGTTTTAGGGTTGTACAACATTCTAAAAAATTCCAATTAGTTCTTGATTTAAACATTTGAATTGGGTGTAGAAATGTAATTTGAATTTAAGGAAGTAGAATTACAAAGAAATCGTGACTGCTGTAAGAAAAGGTTTTAAATATTACTATCATATAACATTTTATTTTTAAAGGTCCCGTATTATGCCCCTTTTCACAAGATGTAAAATAAGTCTCTGATGTCCCCAGAGTGTGTATGTGAAGTTTCAGCTCAAAATACCCAACAGATCATTTTTTACAGCATGTTTAAATTGTCATTTTTTGGGGCTCAGAAAAACGCGCTGTTAAGTGTGTGCCCTTTAAATGCAAATAAGCTTCTGCTGCACGACACAGGGGGCGGAGCTTCACGAGCTCGCGCTCAGTCTCTCAGGACAATTTCATCTCACGGAATGATGATAATATCAGAAACTCTCAGTAACGGTGTTCATTTCGAGTCGGACAATAATGCCTACAGAGTCAGAGTGCTGTATAGAGATGAAACAGGTATAGTTTAGTAGTTTAATTATAACGTATTTGTCATCTGCTTGTATGTATCCATTAATTATTAATAGCCTAAGTCTGCTGTCTGAATGATGATCAAACATATACTGATGAGTTTAATAAAGTTTACGCTTCATCTTTTGTGTGATGTACATTGTACATCACACAAAAGATGAAGCGTCAGTTTTACTTCAGAAAATCACGTAAGAGCTGAGTAAACACAGTAAGTTATAAGAAGTGCGCAAGTAGCCTACATAAACGAATTTCGGTAGAGTTGAGGGAGCATTTCTGTGGGCGGAGGTTAGTCAAAAAAACGGTTCTACTGACGTCATTAAAGAAGGAAGTAGAGGGATGTAGTCCAAACGGGCCGTTCGATGTAGGCGACTTCTGTTAAATAAAATATCTCGCTTGGCATTGAACTTTGAGCTTTATAATTTTACAGATATTATTTATGCTCTAACAGCAACATTACACACTAACTAAAGTTTGAAACATGGGATCACGAAGAACGGGACCTTTAATATGAATTACAGTATTATCAAATTGTATCTGACTTTTTGATCATTGACAGTATTAAACTTCGTTTAGAGAAATATTTAGTGACAAATCAGGGAATAAGTTATTCTAGATCGACAGAGACAGACATATGAGTATAGACATAGATTTAGAGATAGATAGCTATTTGCTACCGTTATAATATTGCAAATGATTAGAAGAATTTCACTACCTTGAAACACATGACATGACTTAGCATTTTATGCAATCTTTCTCACAGATGTCAAGTGATTTACATTGTAAACAATTGTTGTGCTCAAAGGAAACTGTGAGTGTGTGATGGTTTTTGTGCGTCACGTCTCATGCACAGCTACAAATGCTCATCCTTATCCTTCAATCGGGTCATGGAACAATATACAATGACTGACCTATGTATACATGTAGGAAGTATAATAGCGGGGTCTATTATGGGTGTTTGTTGACATCAGGTACACTGACACGATCATCAAACAACATGCTATCTCAATGACTCCATATTGAAACCTGTATCCTCCAAAGGAGACCTCAACAGAGTCCTAAATGGCTTTAAACAAAGAACAAGGAGGAGGAGAGCAGGGACACAAGTGGGCATGGTGGCAGACATCAAGGAACCAATAGAAATCTATTTTGAGTTTTCTGTAGACATTGGGGGCCAATAAGAGCAGGTTTGAACTCAGTTAGACACAGTTTCACAAGGCTGACCATATCATAGGCCTATAGAACTTTCAGCAGTTCATTTTCAACCACTGTGTTTTTCCTCTGGATTATTCACAGAAACTAGAGACTTGCCTTGACCCAGTGTGGTCCCTTAAAATGCTGCTTGCCGTCACAGTGGAATAGAAGAGTACTTTGGACTATTTTATGCAGAGAATTTATAGACTGTGCCAGAAAGGTAGGAGCACTTTTGTGTGGAATGTGTGATTCTAAGCTTGAATGCGCTAAAATGTCTAGCCTGACGGTGTGTCAAGGACCCGTTTTACCTGTAAAGTGATTCATTTCATTCTCACTTCTTTTTAAACCATACAGCACTTCAGCTGAAAAGAGCGATATGCTCTGCCAACATGATCAAACTGTCAGATGGTCCAAATTCAAAGTGAACAGCCCAGTGATGTAATAATGGCTAAATCCAAATACATCTTGTAAGAATTTAATACCAAATTGTATAAATGGCGAGATGTTAAGAGTGCTTGTATGAATTCAGATAATTCTGCCACATTTGATGCTGTTTGACACACCTTAAAAATTACTATACGCCACTCTGGAATACTAGATTCTGATTGGTCAGTCATTCTGCAGGCAAATATATTTGTATATGTAATAAACTATATTTTGAAATATATCACAATACAAAACTGTTTAATTCGTAACAATATTTCACAATATTACTGTTTTACTGCATTTTTTTGTCAAATAAAACATGTTTACACCTGGTACTAAGATGCATTTTGGTCGATCTGATCACAAGTGGACGACGCTAAATAAAGGTGTAAACGGGGTCTAAAACGTTTTGAGGAAGTCAAAAACGCATTAGATCGGATTGCTTTCGTAGTGTAAATGCTCATGTGGTCAAATGCGTTCGAACAGCCACAAAAGACGCCTACTCTCCGCCTACTGACCTAATGTGTAAACATAATGGGAAGCACGCTAGCCAGACAAACTTTGATTTTGATTTAACAAGATTTAAACTTTGTCGGCTGTTGACTCAAGTTTGTAAAAAATACTTTGTATTTAGGGTTTTTATGTATTCATTTATTTTTACTGTACAGCACTTTGTGTCCACTTTGGATTTTAAAGTGCTCTATAAATAAAGTTTTGATTGATTGATTGAAGTTTGGTTTGAAGATGAAAAGGTACCAAGCAATGCCCTCTCACCATTCCTGATTTCTAACGCACTCACAGCATTCGGCGTGGTCTTGCACCTGTCAGAGCAGAAACAAAAGCTGCTGCTCTGTGTTTTTCAGTTGTCTTCGGGTGCGTTCATATGTAAATTGTACGAGTTTATTTTGTCCATTAGATCAAAAGATCTGGGGGGAAAAAACATACATTTACCCACCCATAGACCCTCCCCTCGAAGAAATCAGGACAGAAGTGGTTGAAAGAGGACAGAAGTGACATCTTAATACCAGGTGTAAACAGGGCCTAGGAGACTTTCAAAAACATTACAAAAATCTTACCGATCCCATACTTGAAAGGTAGTATAATTTCATGTTCATTTGTTTGGTAAGTAGCCATGTAATATGGAGGAGAACGTACAGCCAGCCAGTCATTATCACAAAATAAACCTCTTCAGGGTGATGCAAGACCCACTTTGCATTGGGGTCCCAATTGTCTTGTCTGGGTTTGTTTTGTGATAATGACTGCACATTGTTGTTTTAATGAGAAAGTCGTTATTAAAAAAACTGTCTAGTAGCAGCTAATGGCAGGGTGCCCTGATGCCTCAAGATCATGTTGTCTGGGCTAGCAAAACAAATACAAGAGCACATGTAGAGGCTTAAATTCCAATGGGGGAAACAACCTGATATTGGTATATGATGCCTCTCTCCGACATAAACCTCTGATCCTCCTTAAATAATGTAAGTCACATTTCCATTTTGGAGGGAATGTTCACTTTAAAAGCCTCCTGCTGTGGCTTTACAAATACTCGTTGCACTCAGGTCGGCTGTGAGGCTTTAATATGTAAAGTCACCACGAGTCTTTATGTACCATCTACGCTTCCTTTGAACGGTTTTCTGCCACATGTATGCACAATGATTTCTTGAAGCTTTTAGGTGTGATTCATGTTTATTGATGTGTGATGCTTTGAAGTTTTAGGTTTACCTTTAGAGGACTCGTTGTGCAGAAAATGTTGTATTTCCTGCCCATGAATCGAAGTATTAGAGGTGCTATAGCATCACTATTACTATTACTCATACTCAGTGTTAGGGATTTGAACACCCAACCTAAGGTGTTTAACTTCAGCACGTAACTCATACCACAGCGCTTGTGCCTCAAACATGAATGATACCTCAAATGATGCGGTTGAGGAGGTTTTCTGACTTAAGACTCACGTTTCTCGCCTTCTAGATAAATGGATGAGAAAATCCTATAGAATTACTTTGAATGAGCGATCTGAGCCATATAGAGACCAGAAAACCCATAGCAATACACTAAAAACACCATTAATATTATAGGAGTTTTTATGTATGCAGTTGAATGTATATTGTTCAAAAGTTTGGAGTCAGTATGTTTTTTTTTTCTTTTTCTTTTTTCTCAGCATTTGTATTCAACATATATTCAGCAAATGTATCATTGTTTCCACAAAAATATTAAGCAGCGCAACTGTTTTCAGTATTGATAGTAATAAGAAATGTTTCTTGAGCCTCAAATCAGCATATTAGAATGATATTTGAAGGATCATGTGACACTGAAGACTGGAGTAATGATGCAGAACATTCAGCTTTGCCATCACAGGAATATATTGCATTTGAAAGCATATTAAAATAGAAAACAATAGTTATTTTAGAAAAAGAAAAGAAAAAAGTTATTTTAAATTGTAATGATAATTCTCAATATTACTGTTTTTACTGTATTTTTGATCAAATAAATGCTGCCTTAATGAGCATAAGACACTTCTTTCAAAAATATAAAAAAATCTTGACCCCAAACTTAGTTTTATTTAGTTATTTAAAATGCAATTCAAATATGATGTCAAAATCCATGTTTCTAAGGCTCATTATGAAAACATTTGTTTTAATGACCTAATTGTTTGACCTTGAACTCTTTTTCACTGACCATTTTCTTTATTTCTTTAGAGAGAGAGAGAGCTTTGTAAACACCTGGAGCTATGGCACCTGCTGTTGGAGGTCCTGTGGGCTACACCCCTCCTGAGGGGGGCTGGGGTTGGGCCGTGGTGGTTGGCGCCTTCATTTCTATTGGTTTCTCCTACGCCTTCCCAAAGTCCATCACTGTGTTCTTCAAGGAAATTGAAGTGATCTTTGATGTCAATAGCAGTCAAGTGTCCTGGATCTCTTCCATCATGCTTGCTGTCATGTATGGAGGAGGTAAGCGGTGTCTTCCACTCAAACACTCTATATATCATAAAAAAAGTTGTTTGTGAATTCATAATGGTTTAATTTCGTACTAGACGTTTGCACTGATTTAAATCCGAGTTGCTTAATACAGTAATTCTGTCCATGAGTCACTTTTAAATAATGTTGTTTTGTTGTCCATTCAAGCCAGTGGTGAGATCATGGCACAGGTAATGAAGGCACAGTTTATCAATGGATATTGTGTGAGTGAAAGAACCTTATTCATTTGAATGTAGAAACGAGAGGCATGCTAGACAAGGCTTAGACATCAGCCACCGGCTTCTTTGCTGAGAGATTGAGCTCTGAATGGGCAACTCTATCTCCCTCTGGAGTCTTTCTTCTCAGTCAGCTCTTTATTCTGCAAGTGTCAGATGTTTTCCTTGGAGAGAGATGAGGAGATGAGACGCCTAACTCAGGAGTCACACAGACTTGTGATGACTAGCGTCAATAGCAAACTTGTCTCAGGAAGTGGAGCACCACCAAATGATGTCAGCACACTCACATAGGCAGGCTAAATTGTACCTTCTCCTTCTCACGCTACTAGTCAGAGCAGATCAAAAATGAGTTTAAAAAATATCAACCATTACAGATAATATGAAAAAAAGGTTTGAATGTTTCTGACAGTATGGTGCTACTTTTTAGTTATAAGTCTAGTTTTATTGCAAAAGCCAATTATACTATCAGTATGGCTTGCGTGCATGCTTTCACACATCCTTTAAAAGAGGCAAAAATAAATACTATTTTTCATTTTTTTTCCCTTATCCTCGTGTCGTTCCAAACCTGTGCAACTCTCTGTTCTCTGTGGAACACAAACAAGATGTCAAGATGTTTTGAAGAATGTTAATACTCTTCTTTTCCATTCAGTGCAAGCATACAGTGAAGTAATGTAAAGCATCATTTTGCAAGCAGTTGTTGATAAAGAGAAATGTCACAATATTGGAAATATTTCCGTTTTAAATAACGAAGGCGAACCAGTGAATATCACACAAGCAATATGCAAACTTTGCGCTATAGTTATGCTGGTGAAGAAGTCTCAAACCTAAAAGTTGTTTTTGATTAGGAGTAAGCTAATCTAGCATATTATCATCGCAGAGCATCAGTTATGCGGTGATGCACTATGAAATGAATGCGGGGCAAATAAATTGTAATATTAATTTAATAATAAAAGTAGACTAATAATATTAATGATAATAATTCAGATCATCGCAGGTGGGGCTTGAGATCATCATCATTTTTTTATTATTATTATTGTTAGTTCTGATTGTACAATGGGATTTTTCTTTCTTTGAAAAGATTTTTCCTTTTTTTTTTATTATTGTGGACACTCAATCTGTATATGTCATTGTCCCACATACTTCCGTCAAACTTGAGCTTTTGCCCTCACATTTGTCTTGACAAAGAATAAGGTGGTCGATCTGGATGCGTTTTTGAAACACAGACCTTTCAGTTTATGTCAGTGGGGTTGACATTATGGCCATGAGAACTCGTGGCATGGGGAAGCACATGACTTTACATTTGACCTCATACTCCTACGCTGCCCCTTCTGGCCCAAGTGAGCTAATTCCCAACTGGGGGCAATACAGAGCACATGACCCAGATGATCAAAGAACAAGCACTCATGAAAAAATCCAAGCGTTTTGTTCTGAACACAATGATGTACAGAATTGCTACATGTAGTGCTATGGTTTGTACTAACATATTTGCAGGCAAGACATAACTGTGTGAATATTTTATGCTGAGTTATGCACATCAGAAGTCTGTGTAGCAATATTCCATATTCCTAATAGTTCACATGCTCGCAAATAAATCAGAATGGCATTGTTTTAGCATCTAGTTTTATGCTGTCCATGACTGACATGTGTTGTGGTCCCCTTTTTGCTGTCATTACCCTTTCTATCTGTTTTCTGATGCCCCCTCTGCCTCTTTATGAATTCATCCACTGTCTCACCCACCGTTTGCAAAGAAGTCTGAATGCCCTCTAAGCTAAATACTGTCAGAAGGTGTTTGTTTCTTTTCCAAGGATGTTGTTTTGGCATTCTAGGCCAAGACATCTTCCTACATAGACCTCTAGTGCATTTAAGCTTGTTGTCATGACCCAGGCAGCCCAGAGGTAGTTCGCCTGGAGCGATAGAGGGGTCCAGATATGAGGATATTTACACAAATGCAGACTGATCTGATATGTCAGGAGTGGGTTTTTATTTAATGTCACCCAAGGGCTTATATTCTAATTTAAAATCACTCTATCTGTACCACATGTAAAGTCATGTTAATATAAATTAATTTGATGTACTGTGGTTTTAATACCAAATCTGCACAAAAGAAAGTGCACAGAATGTAGTAATGCTACAAATTACCCTGAGATAGTTCATGCTAAACTGTGCTGTTTCGCAAAATAATGACTTTTTTCATACAGGTTTCCTGAAGACTCCACTTGTCTGCCATTGGTTGGTCAAATAGATAGCCCTGCCCTAGACTCACACCATTGCTTTGCTTGAAACAATGTTGCTGTATTGTGCTGGTCTTTTGCAAGTATTCAAGCTCATTTGTGAGGAGTGTTCATTCACATTTATCTAGGACTGCACAATTAATGATTATCATGGTATGGCTTAGTGCAATTATTATCAAATCTCAAAAGGCTGCAATTTGGAAACAAATATATGCGATGCGTGTTTCAGAGTGAAGCGTAGCACTGTGTTCTTTTACACACGAGCAGCTCATTATCTGCAAGTGCTTTTCAGAGTTGCTTGGTTTGCAGTAAATGCTGTTCCACACAAACTCGATTTCTGCATCTGCTGTGAGTTTGGGTTGCTTATAACATGCCTTTTGGAAGCAATATGTGCCAGCCATCTTTCCATACTTGTAATGAGAAGCGCTTATCAACTAAAGAGAAGCTTAAGGGCTCCCTGGGGTTACCTGTCAAAATACAGGTTTGATGGTATAACGTTTAAAAAATTATAATTATTATTATAACCATATGATATATAATCACAACTTTTTGGCCAAATTATACAGCCCTACGAACAAGCACAGCAAACAGAATTTTTTTATTTAAATTGCAAACGCAATTTTATCAAAAAAAGCAAGTCAGTCTATTGTACTGGAAGGCTGAAGACGTGCAGGCTTTAACAATCACTCCCCGGTTTTCACATGGTTAGGAGTCTTCCTTCCTACATTCATGATAGGATTTGGCTTCTGTACATGGAAGACTTAAAACACGCACGTAGCTACTAATACCTTTGGGATCACTGTGTTTGCTACTGCAGGGGAGTATCACAACACATTTGGATTAGCGCTTGCCATCACTCCCTGGTTTTCACATTTTGGCCAAATTATACAGCCCTACGAACAAGCACAGCAAACATTGCATTTGTTTATTCAAATTGCAACTGCAATTTTTATCAGAGAATCGCAGTTATATTTTCCCCCCAAATAGTGCAGCCCTACATGTATATAGCCTACTTCTCTCATATTTCTTATAGAGCAGGAATGTTCAAATCTGGTTAAAGTACTGGTATTACTAGTTGTTGTGGGGTAAACCAGGGATGTAACCTGACACTAATGAATTTCCGTATTTATAAGTGTGTAAATGTTTTCTTTCGTACATGTTCGCTCACAGTGACTCGCTCCTCCACTGTATGAGGTGGATTAGAGAGGCAAACAAGGCAGTCTATTGTACTGGGAGGCTGAAGACGTGCAGGCGCTCGCCATCGCTCCCCGGTTTTTACATGATTAACAGGCTTCCTTCCTACATTCATGATAGGATTTGGACTCTGTACATGAAATGCTTAAAACACTCACGTAACTGCAAATAATTTTGTAATCACTGTGTTTGCTACTGCAGGGGAGTATATCAGAACACTTTGGTTTGTTAGGGCTAAAGTTTGCCACTGGAGTGAAACATATCTGAATTATGATTTAGTAGAGCATGTCTTCCAGCCACTGCATTTCACAGGTAACATCTTTTCCTCAGTTAGCTGGATGATGGTGAGAAACAGCAAAATCTGCAGTTTGATGATTACTGCAGTAATATGCAATGTCAAATTCTATTGTTCTTCCCCACAGAGCTGCAATGCCCTCTAGTGGTCTGAACGGAGACTATCAACTTTCACCATGAAATCTAAATATTTATTTATCCTTTTTAATTTTGAATATACATTGCTGATGTTATTGTGAACAGTTAATCTGTGCTTAAAAGAAAATAGATGTACATCTTTGTAATCTTTCATCATAATGTAATAACTTGCTCCTATATTCTAAAACATCATTCCTTTGATAGGCCAAGCCATCTTTTTTTTTTTCAATACCATCAAATCCCAATGGATAAAATCAAATCCTGGGTTACATTTTCTCTCTCTCTTGTTGAGTTTACTGATAACTTGGAATTGGCTGTTTCTTGAACCATTGTTCTTTTTTAGTTTGTAGCTTGATTTTTCTTTACCACATATCTAATACTTATTCTCAAGCATACGTTTCAACAGCCCCGTTATCTTCTTGGTAACCAAGGGGGGATATTAACATGCCTAAGACTTTTGCACAGTACTGTATATATATATATATATATATATATATATATATATATATATATATATACGTTATGCGTAAAATTAAATATAGATATATTATGTGCAATCATGTTTTTGTTTTTATTTTATATTTATTTATTTATTTTTGTGTGCGTGTGTGTGCAGAATCTGACAGCTTGTATTTCCAATTTTTGTTCCCAGGTCCTGTCAGCAGTATCCTGGTCAATAAGTATGGAAGTCGGATCGTTATGATTTTAGGAGGCTGTCTCTCAGGAGCAGGGCTCATCGCTGCCTCTTTCTGCAATACTATTGAGGGCTTGTACTTCTGTGTCGGTGTTTTAGGAGGTATAAATAAAATCAATTATTTATTTTTTTTAAATGGTCAAATGTTATATTAGGTGTCCTTAACTACTATAGTTACATTTAAAAAAAAAAAAAACAAGTAAAATGTACGTATTGTATTCATATTGTATCGCAATACACTTTTGCTGCTATATTGAGGTAGGATATGGCAAAGGTTAGGGACAGGTTTGGTGGTGTGGTTAGGCAGCTGTAATTATATGCAGGTATTTTTTTTAAATACAAGTACAATGTAAAAACATGTATGTACACAATAAGTGTATTGTATCAAATTATTAGTTTAAATGTAGGACTGAAATATTAGTTAAAGACACCTAATATAAAGTGGGATCTTTTAAACATAAATCGTTGCACTTGTCATGCAATTTGTAGTAGCACTCCTGTTGATGCTACACTCTTGTGACACATTTTAATATCACCCTGGGGACCAGTTTTCTTTTTTAACTGTTTGTTATGATGTTTTCCAGGTCTGGGACTGGCATTCAATCTCAACCCAGCTCTCACAATGATTGGAAAATATTTCTACATAAGACGCCCGATAGCTAATGGTATCGCTATGGCTGGTAGCCCAGTCTTCTTGTGTACTCTGGCTCCTTTAAACACTTGGTTCTTTGAACGTTTCGGCTGGAGAGGGAGTTTCTTGATTCTGGGTGGACTTTTGCTCAATTGTTGTGTAGCTGGATCACTGATGAGGCCCATTGGGCCAAAACCCCAACCTGCTGTTAAGGCTGCTAACAATAACAACAGAGCTAGAGAGCAAAAGACCATGATAGAGATCATCAATGGCTTTATCGATCTGACACTCTTCAAGCATCGTGGCTTCTTGCTTTACCTATTGGGTAATGTGGTCATGTTCTTCGGCCTCTTCACTCCTCTTGTGTACCTCAGTAATTACGCCAAGAGTAAAGAAATTCCCAAGGAGAAGGCAGCTTTTCTGCTCTCTGTCCTGGCCTTTGTAGATATGGTTGCACGGCCTTCAATGGGAATGGTCGCCAACCTGAAATGGGTGAGACCAAGAGTGCAGTACTTCTTCGCCGCAGCTATTTTCCTTAATGGTGTGTGCCACCTGCTTGCCCCTCTGTCCACAGACTACTTAGGGTTTGTGATTTACTCTATCTTCTTTGGGTTTGCCTATGGCTGGCTGAGCTCAGTGCTGTTTGAGACTCTCATGGATCTCGTAGGGGCTCAACGTTTCTCCAGTGCTGTAGGACTGGTGACGATTGTGGAATGTGGGCCAGTGTTACTGGGGCCTCCTTTACTAGGTGAGTATGGAGTGTGTTTACGTCTCATACTTTATCATACATGCATGTTTTATGACCTCATATTAATTGAGAGACTACATATTGTATTTGTATTTATACACAGCAGAAGCATTTAAAGTGCCCCTTTTATGCTTTTTTCGGATAATACCTTTCATGTAGTGTGTAATATAGCTGTTTGTGAATGTAAAAGGTCTGCAAAGTTTTAAAACATCGAAGTGAATGACACAAGAAAGAACCGATTCTGAACTGAATCCGATTCTGAAACAAATCTTCAGTAATTCCAGCCTCCATGTTTGGGTTGTTTATAGAGACCGAATCCTTGATCGAACCATTTCAGACATTGCAATGTATGAGAAAACTAAAGTGCTTTTTTTTTCTACCGTGAATGCATGTACAACCTTAAACAAAACAAAATTAGGAACCTTTAAAATTGCATAGGTACGCTTTAAAATGAATCAGTGAAGGCAAAGGGTAGTTAAAATATTTTTGTTTTGTTTTTTTACTAAGAAATTAACAGTCAAATGACCTAAGAAATTCATTTTCCCTAATACATTCAGGTTAATATTAACCTGAAATCCTGGTGTTTATTTAAAAAAAAAAAAAAAGAAGTATTACCTAAATTTTTATCACATTTTGTTGATAATGGGTTGATGGATCCCACTTGGATCACTGACCTTTTTTTTTTTTTATGTCTACGCTCACAGGTAAGTTCAACGACATCTACCATGACTACAAGTATACTTACATGGCCTGTGGATTTATCCTGCTGGTTGGCAGTTTGTTTCTGTTCATCGGAATGGGCATCAACTACAGGCTGCTTCATAGAGAGGCCAAAGAGGAATCCAAAAGAGCCAAACTGCAGGAGGAACCTGGCAAAGAAGTTAAAGATGCACTGAAAGTACCCAATAAGAATACTGCAGAGGATGGTGTGTGACACTGGCTGATTGGTGTTATTCTGGGTGATCCTTACATTTATACACTCTCCACATTGAAGATTTAGTTACAGATATCCATCCTTGGCCTATTCAGGCGACTGAGTCAGTGATGCAAACATTTAAGTGCCTTGCATGAGTGCACACTGCACAGTAATGCAAATTATATTTTTTAATTTTATTTTTAGAATTTAACTTGAGTTTAAAAATGTTGCCTTCTAACAAAAAAGACACTGGAGTAATAAAAAAAGCAGTAGATATACAAATAGTGTATGTTGTTAAATATATGCACAAATGAAACATAACTTGGTAAATATTTTCATTTTTGTCAGTATCCATGCACACTTGCCAATGTCTGTTATTTTGTGTATTCTTATGTGTATGTGCATAGCCTAGCAATGTAGTGATGAAAGATTGTTTACTTTTTGTAAACTATGTAATGATTTTCATTTAAATAAAAATTGTATTGTTTCATATCACCTTTCAAGTGCTGGGTGTTAACTCCTGTGTTCTGTTGAGATTTACAATGATGTAAATCTTATTTTTCTCGATGACTTCTTTTGCAAAATGCATATCAGACCTTAAGTCAAAGCCCATTTGATGTTACCCTTTGTTGGATGCACCTTTCATAAATGTGACAGGAGCTATCCAAAATAAAATGTTCAGTTGTGCTTTTGGAAATAATAATAAATAAATACATATACAATAAAAGAAGAAATAAACAACTGGCAGAAGTTTATCTCTACACCAATCAGAAAATGTCAGCATGTGAGAGAATGCAATGCGTTTGTTTTATGTTACCTTGGGTCTCTGAGGCGCCGAAATGTTTCAAGTATTTGAAAGCTTCCGAAATACCTTTGAAGCATGCCATCAAGGTTAAAACTGTTAAAAAGGTTTTGTAATAATTAGTAATATTTTGGAAGTTATGACTAATATGGGGCAACCGTGTTCATTTCAGTTGCTACTGCTGTTGCATAAAGTGAATGTAGCGCGTGGCTGGAACCGCGGCGCGCAAACCATTTCAAAATCGGCGTCACGCGAGTCAAACAACTGACGTCAGGGAAAAACCGTTGGTTAACGGAGTCGTATCAATCATAAAAACAGTTCAGAAGGAGCTCGTGTGAATTGTTTGAAGGTAAAAATGTTTTAAAATTACGTTTAATTACGTAAACATAGTTTATAAAAGTGGAGGAGTAACGAAAATGTGACGATTTTGATCATTTGTAAGGAAGAACTTACAGCCTACCGTTCACGTTAACTGTCTCAACATTTTCGACTTTCTCAGCTAACGTTAACGTTAGCCAGTAACAGTTAATGTTATCTCAAAAGGGAAAAGCCCTGAACAATAAAACTATTCGGTGTAAAGTCCTGATGATTTTTTAAGTGCTATTTCGTTTGACTCCACAGAATGCAAAAACCATTCAACTTCAAACTGTTGGTGCCCCCAAGAGCTCATTTGAATCAAGTGTATGCAGTGAAGCCTCAGGAAACAGGCTTGTTTGAAGAAAACTCTGTTTTTTCTCCTTCGGATCAGGTTGGCAAACTTGTAAATTCTCTGTTTGTGCTACAATGTTGCTATTTGACCTGTGGCTGCCTGCTAAAACTGCTGTGTGAACTTTGAATGAATTAGAATGATAGGCTACATGTATTTTGTTTGTAGAGTTACAAGTGTTCAGATATGGAGACAAGCCTTCCATTACCATCCAAAATGGTGCTTCCTACGAAGGCATCCAGACCAGGTAACATTTATAAAGTCTAAAATGTAGAGGTGTAACGTCACGTTAATATTTATGAATAAAATGTTTTTAGTAGGTTTTAATTTTATTAACCTTTTAATAAAAGGTTTTAATGTAGTGTCAATTCCAGTCTTAAAAGCAACATGTTCATTAAACCTAATACTTTGTGATTAAAGAGGGTATGAAGAAGGTTGCAGTCATGCCAATGGAAAAGGAGGAGGTCAGATCGAATGCTCATTTCATTTTGTATTTTAGTTTATTGCTTAAAAGATTAATCATTCATATATTTGAATACTATATAGTGAGGTCCATGTTATGAATTCCGTAAAATGCATAATGAAAATAAATCTAAGCAGTTTAATTACTATGGTGCTTTTGCATTATAGACATCCTTAAGATCCAGCCAGCTGTACTCCAGATTGCTGGATGAAGCTGAGAAAATTAAAATGTGGAAGTTCAGAGTAGATTCTGAGAATTCACAAAAAGACAGGAAGCTTCAGGAGAACAGAAAAACCATTGACACGCAGCGCAAAGCCATTCAAGAGCTTCAGGTAAATAATTTTTGGGTAGTACATTTGTTTTACTTCATTTTTATTTTCTGTCTGCTTTACTAAAGACAGAATTATAAATTATGTCTGTTGCAGTTTGCAAATGAAACTCTGAGCATGAAATTAGAGGATCAACTCAATGAGAATGAAGACCTTAGAAATAAGTATGTACATCATGGGTAATATTTAAATAAGTACATACAGTACTATATTATATTATATAATAATAATATTATATCATATTATATTATATTTTTATCATGCAGAAGTAATGCTACCAGAAATTTGTGTAACATACTAAAGGACACATTTGAGAGATCTGCTGAGAAAATGAATCTGTGTAAGTGTGAGAGCATGTTAATATATGTCATATAGCATAACATAATGTATTAATTCATTACCAATTATTAGAGAACAATAATGTGTTTTTCATTTTGCCTGAAATAGTTGAGGCTGAACGGGAAGAAACTCATGATCTGTTTATACAGAACAGTGAGAATATTCAGGTAACTATATAATGAGTGTATTATTTACTTATTTATCTAGTGCTGGTGAAGCGTGGGGAATATGTCCAACCCTAGATTGGGACAATCCTTTTCACGACACTGTAATTTGTTCATTTGCAGAGGATGGTGGCAGCATTTGAAAGTCTTCGAAAGCAGGCAGAGGCTGATCAGCAGGAAATGTTGACATGTGCTCATTTTTAAATCATTTGTCTAATTATTTTAAAACTCTAAGTAAATTCATTTTAAGCATGTACTGTATTTGACACAACAAAATGAAACATTTAAACATTGTTTTGTTAACACATCCTACAGTAAGAGAATGCCTTGCACAGTTTGAGGATCTTAAAGTGAAGTTCCAGAGTGAATGCCATGTGAAGGAGAAGGAGGTTAGTCTTTATTTTGAGTGATCTTTTATGCATACTGTAACACTCACCTGTCTTTGTGTTCATGTTGTGACTAAAACGCATATCTATGTTGTGTTCCTTGCTTTGACTTGTTGAGGTTGCCATGCTTCAAGAAAAACTCCAAGAAAAAGAAAACAATCTCAAAGATTTTTCAGTTAAATTACAAGAGGCAAAGCAAAGCTGCAGTCTGCTAGAGGAGTCTGCAAGTAAGAATGCAGGACATATTGCATAAGTCTTTCCTTAATTTTTCCACAAGCCATGTATGTTCACTCATATTGTTTTTAGGGAAACATCAGAAATTACTAGAGAATGTTACACAGGATCGGGAGGTGCTTGAGGAAAAACTCAGGGTGACGGAGCAACTCAAATGGGAGATTGAGGTTTGTCCTTGAACAAGGTCTTACTCTTAATACAATTGTTTTGGACTTACTTGTAAAGGTAGGTAGTGCATAAAGGTTAAAATAATTCATGTTATTGTTTTGCAGTGTTTTATATTGTATTGTATTGTATTTCTTTCCCAAGGAAAACCAGAGAGCCTTAACTGACAAACTGGAGCTAAGCAAGGAAAACCATGAGAAAGTTCTTCAAAAGAAAGACACTGAACTAGAGGAACTAAACAACATCAAAGAGCTACAGTCAAACCAACTTGCAGAGATGCAGCTGACAGTGAATTCTTTGCAGTCCTCACTAACATCTGAGATACAGAGGTACTTCATAGTATATAAGTTCAAGATCTAGCATAATTAGGGATGGATATCATTCAAAGATTTTCAATACCGATACCTTGACTTCAATACCAGGTCCTGAACGATACTTTTCTTCCATACCAATTTTATGAAATCTGGTTTAACAATATTACTTTACAGATTACCTAAAAAAAACTTTGGTTTGTTGACTTTTTTTTTTTTTTACATACTCAAAGACTCAAATAAGCCACTGGGGGGCCGAATATGTGGCTCGCGCTCAAGCTTTCCTTAAAGCACTGGCAAAAGTAGCCTGATGATTATGAATGTGTCGGGGAAAAAATAGCAAGAGACATTTTAATTGTTTATTAATAAAATAGTGTTTTCTGAGACTGTGTTGACTGCAAAGATGAAGTTGACGTTGCTGACTCGTCATCTCCGCAGTATAGTGAACACACACGCGCCTATAGAGAGAAATGCACCTTTCATTTGGATTGAATAATCAGAGAGTATTTGTTTTCGATTCGAATTGGTTCGTTTAAAAGTAGACATTTCAAGCTTATAGCACAGGTGTAAATGAAGTACAATATTAAACCAAGAACTTTAATAATTCATTTTAATCCATATTGAAATGATTCCTTTGTTTTCACAGGGTACAAGACCTTGAGACAAAGATAACCTCAGTGGGGAATAAACTCAGTGTCAAAAGCGCAGAATTGGGTGTGTTAAGTTTGTAAATGTTAATAAATAATGGCGCAGTTGCATGCTTTGTACCATTCTAAGATCATTGGTTTCATTATTTTCATGCAGAAGTTATCAAGGGTCAGAAAGAGGACCATAGCAAGCAAATACAGATACTCCGAGATGAGCTGGTATGTATTTCCCCCTCTTTTTAAGCATTTTTATTCTATGATTTATGCATTTATGAAACTAAGCTCACAGTATTTCTTTAACAGAATGAGAAGTCAAACTCACTCTGCTCTATAAAGGAGGAATTAAAGACTAGTGAGGTTCAGATGCTCCAGGTTATTGCTTCACTTGAAGAGAAACAAAGTGAGGCAAATCATTTGAAGGTGAGTAGAAGGTCATTAAGCATTCATCGGCATAGTAAAATGCATCCTCCATAATTTCAATGCTACATGTGCTTCATATCTAACATTCACCCCTCTCAGGATGCAGTGGAGAGTGTCACCACAGAAAATAAAAACATGATGGAGGCCCTGACAAAAGCTAGACATGATAATGAAGAGCTGCAAGAAGCTGTTGTTTTAAAAGAGGTCAAGACATTCTTCAGTTTTTGTGCATTTGTGGCATATTGTTACAGTTTTTCACTATATTACACATCATGTATATTTATTTGAGTTAAGTATGACAAATACTTTAGATACTCAAATTGAATGTGTACATCTTTCATCCAGGCTAAATTGAAAGAGATGGAGGAACAATTGTCAGGAGCTTTGGAGAGCTGTTGTAAATCATCTAAAGAGGTAGAAAGATTGGAGAGGGACTTAAAGGAACAGAAGTAAGAGCAACCACAACCTGTCTGGTTTTACACCATTAATCTTCAAATCTCAAACTAAACCTCTAATTTATTGCATACTGATTCACATACTATACAGTTAATCTTGATATGGGTAGTAATGTAAGGGAGGTAATCTATCTTTGAATTATTTTAGCATCAAAATGTTTTGCAAATGGATATGTGTAATTAATGGGATGTCGGCTAAATTTCTTATGAGAAAATTAGTTAAAAATGTAATGTTAATTTAAATCTCATTAAATTAAGCGTGTTGGACATTTTCTATTGTATAATTGAGATCTGTTCAGTATTTTATTGAACTTATTAAAGTTGTTTTTTGCTTGAAGGGATTATTACAAGGAGCTGATGTTGAAGTTTAATGACCTGCAGATGCAGAAAGACATCATTCAACAACAGGTTGATAGTGGTGCTTTAGAGGAGAAAGTCCTTCAGTCTCATCTAATGGTTTGTAAATTAAATCAAGTCTCTAAATTTATTTATTTATTTATTTGAAGAAAAAAAAAAAGGGACAATACATATTAATGAACATTTTCACAAATGTAAATATGTCAGATTATAGCCTTAGGATAATTTCCATCTGCAGACCCCCTGGCAGGTTGGTGTTACACACAAATTAATAAATACATACAAAGACACTATATACAGACTATATACAAAGAGACAAGGACAAGAACAGTGATCACATCATGTTAGAACAAACAATAACAACAAGAATGGACAACAAAGGACATATAGAAAACAGGAAAGCATCGACTGTATTGCACAAACCACAATTTTGCCCATGCCCTGTCCTAAAATGTTGTAAATTTACAGAATGACCTCAAATGCTGCATGTGATGGTTTGTTTGTTTATTTGTTTTTTACAGGAAAGCAATTTAAATGCCGAACGGGAAAAGACAGAAAAAGATAGACTTGAGAGAGAGAAGCAACAGCTTCAGTAAGACTGGAGGAGACTTTTTGTCTTGCGACATTGCAAATTTGGTTTCATTTATCATTTTATTTTGTCTTGCATGTACAATTTCATATTCCAGGGAACAGGTGAATATTTTATCTGCAAAAATTGCTGGTCAGGATGAAGAGAGAAAGAATGCTCAGGAGCAGTTGAGAGAGAGTGTGCGTTCTTGTTATTATACTATATTATTTAGTTTGTTGACGTGTGTAATCTCATGTGTTTAACAACAATTCATGTTTAATCACCCCAACAGGGCAAAGGTGCAAAGAGAGAACTTCTCATAAAAGAAAAAAAAATCAAAGCATTAGAGTCAAAGGTAAAAGATCAGATTGTGTTGTACTTGTACAGTATTGTGCACTGTACTCAAACACATGTTTTTAAACTGAAAATTGTCTTAGAACCAAAACAAAAGCTCAAAAGGAATGTATTAAAGAGGTTTCACTTATTTTATAAAATGATAATGTTATAAGAAGCTTGTTGAATTCAACATGAAGTACATAAACATGAAATACATGAAACGGCATTTGCAACCCATTTTGCTTAAAGGGTATTCAGGATTTTATTCATTTTTATTTCAGCAGGTCTTTAGAGGGGAGGGTGTGAAAAATAAAAGACCCTGGTGAAATTCATTTCATTCGTGACAAGTTTTCTTTAGAGGATTTAGATTGCATACACTGCTTTTTCATACATTTGAATTATGAAGTAAAACAGTGGTCATGTTACAGTATTTTACATATTTCTCTTAGATGAGTAAACTTAAGGAAGATTCGGATAATTTAAAGAAACGTCAGGAAGAGGAGCTTCAGAAAATTCGCTCTGACTTTGAAGAAAAATCAACAGCAGAGGCCCAACTCAACCTTGAGGTGATTTTTTCCCCCCATTAAATGCAGTAACTGGAAAAAAACAATAACAAGACATGATGCAAATAATGGTTATGTTTTATTGTTGTTTTGTATTTTGTTTTTGTTTTTAGATGCAAAAACTGAAGCAAACAGCCATGGAGGAACTGAAGAGTAAAGATGACACAGAAATTAAATGCCAGCAGAAGATATCAGACATGGTTGCTTTGATGGAGAGGCACAAGGTCATTATCATTCTTAATATTTTCCAGTGGTCTCTAAAATTCTACAATATTTTCAATTGTTTTTAGGAAGGCTGCCCTAGACTCAAGATTTTTCTAGTCGACTAGTAGTCGTTCATTACTAGTTAGTCGGTGATTAGTCGACTAATCACGTGTTTATATTAATAAGCCATAAATCAAAATAACGAGCCTTCTATATAAAATACACTCAAGCGCACTCATAAAGCTTGCCACAGCGCACCGGCAAAAGTAATGATTATGAGTGTCGTGTAAAAACAGAAGGACACTGTTTAAACATTGTAATAATTTATTGGTAATGTTTTCTGTGTTTTTGGCTGCAGAGATTTAGTCAATGATGCTGACTCGTCATCTCCACAGTAGTGGACGCAGCCCCAGTTTTTAGCCTCTTTTCATTCATTTTAATGTATTTTCTTTCTTTTTTTGCAGCATGAGTATGACAAAATGGTAGAGGAAAAAGATGCAGAGCTGAGTGAAAAACGGATGAAAGAAGCTGAAGTCAACGCAAGCAAAGCATCACTGGTAAATACTTAATTCTGTTGTTTGCACTGAATATCATACTCAGCATAACTGAGTTGTCATTAAATGCCTGAGATGCTAATCCAAAAGTCCTAGGTCCAAAAGATTAATAATTACATTTATTGTAGAGTTATCATTGTGTTTGAGACATTTAACCAAAGGTTGCTGAAGCGAGACTTTGTACCTTTAGTAGGTATAATATGTGAAATCTCTAAAAACCAAATAACCTATAAATGTAGGACCTGGAGCTGTCCCACTTGCAAGTGGAAAATGATGAGCTGAGACAACAACTTGAAAAGCTCAAAGGAGAAAAGATGGCCTTGAGGACACCAGTTTCATCTCTTGAAAAAGACACACTTTACCAGGTATTGTACCTTGTCATTTGAGATACCATAGGTATACATGGGAATTTAACTTGAACAGTACAACATGTAAATCTTGTTTTAGATTACTGAAATCAAACCAAAGAAGGGAGGAAACAAGATCTCTAAAACTCAAAAAGCTGGCACCACTAAGAAGAGACTGTATGAGGAAGAAAATGAAACTCCATCACGAAATACATCTTACACTCCTGTTGTAGGTTTTTTTCCATTATCTTTGTGCATTTTGTACATATTCTTCACATCTAACAATCTTTTTTTATTATTATTGGTGCAAGGGAGAAGTGAACGAAGTCCTTCATACCCCATTATGGAGCCTGAGCAAAAAAACTCGAACACCTCAAATAAAGGTATGGGGGCAACCTAAATTGTTTGCACTAGTTATTATTCATCTTAAGCGTTTATACCAGCCAGACAGTTTATTTATTTATTCATTCATTTTGCTTCAGTCATTCAGAATCCGCACACCACCCTCACCTGAGATTAAGGGGTCTTGGAAGAAAAACATTCTGAAGCTGGACCCAAAGTCAGACAACTCCGAGAGCAATGACATACTGGTAAATTGTATCTACTGTCACTCTATTCGCATACCATTAGTATTGTGCTATAAACAGACTCTTCAGTGCTCTGCTTATTTATTTGTGGTCAACTCAAGTAAATCCTTAGGCTTGTGTTTTTTTACTCTTTCTTAATTCTTTCTTAATCTGGTGTGCAGAGTTTCTCTCCAAGACCTGTTAAATCAAAGAAACCTATGCAGCCAAAAGACCCAAACACTGAGAGTTTGGACATGGTCAAGAAGGTAAAAAAAAAATCACATTACACCAGTTTTTTAAAAAATTGTCTTCTTTATGTTCTTATTTTGACTGTCTTCATGTGCAAATGATGTGCAGGTGCAGAGCTCTTTCATGTGCAAGTCTCCAGGAACAGCGCTGAAACTGGCTGCAATGAAGAGAATGCGAGATGCTGGATGGACCACCGTTAGCAGTTCAGATAAGAAGAAGAAAAAAGTTATAGACAAAATCTTTGCTTGAAACTGTATGCATAAAAAATGTGATTATCCTTTTTTTTTTTTTTTTATTACATAGTGCACATGACACACCTTAGACACTAGCTTTTGATTGTTTTTAATTTCTACTGGTGTTTGAATTAGCAGAAATATTTATATTATTTATTCTAAGCTCTCAAAACAATTTCACGTGATAGTATGTTCAGTTAATATACAGTACCTTACAATATTTATCAAAAGATGTTCCTGGTACAGTTGTTGGTTGCAGTTACAAATCTTTGTATTTACATTTATATGTGTGTACGGTATTTACATTTATAATTGTGTTTTTTTGTTATGTTCACTAATTTCATTAGTTCAAAGTAAAAAAAAAAAAAAAAAAATTTAAAAGTAGTAGTTTGAAAATAGCCTTTTTTACCAGCCTTTTTCATTGAAGCTTTAAGTAAAAGCAACATTTTCATCTCAAAATGTGAACTGAAAAAACTTTTTTTGTTTTTGTTTTTTGAATAAAAAGAGGTTTGTTGCTGAGATCTTAAGGCTCTTGGTCATGTGCATGAAATGTCTGAAAGGTGGAGGTCTCGTTGTCAAATGCTCTGTCTTGATCCTCTCTCAGAAACTCCAAGCAGAACTGAGTAGGTCTGGAAGCAAATCCAGGTATGCCTGTCTGGAATTCTTCCTCGTTCTGCACTGTCATGGTGGGGTTGTAAATCTGAGGGCCATCATAGAGTCCTCCTGAAATGACCAGCGTGTCATCTGCCACTGCAAATGGCTCACCTGTGAAAGCAATTTACAGACAATACAGTAATACTATTCATAGTTTTTATTGTGAGTATATATTCTTTGTGATTACTATGAACTAGATTAAATGGGCTTGCCCATGCACAAATTGATGGCATGGTGTTGGACTTTGCCTGACAACTTTCCCAGACTATAACCCATTTCTATGGTGTCATCAGCTCATAAGGTTTTGTTTTTTTTTTTATGAAAAAAATCAAGGCTATTGGTAAACACCACTAATAAGATCATAAACAGATTCTCCTAACCTGCATCTTCATTCTGGAGACGGCGATGAGTATATTGGATACTTCTCTCTTTGCTTCTGCCGTACTTGTACACAAAGTTCATCAGAATTACCAGAACTATTACACCAAGCAGAATGCTGAATAAAATAGTCAGAGATTTCTCTGAATGATTCAGGCCACCACCTGCTTTAAAATAGAGGTAGGAATAGTTAAGCAGGATACACATATTTCATTATTTGGCTTACATTATTAATGCTAGAATATGTTCAAACCTACCTTGAGATTCATTGGAAGAAGTTGTGCCATTTTGAGTTACAGTGGGAAAAGTAATCGCTGTTGTTTTGGTCACTGGTGCTGCAGTGCTTGAAGCAGCAGTTTCATTGTTGCTATGAGTGCTGTTGTCTGTAGAAGTGCCAGCTGTTGAATTGATGTTGATTGTTGTGAATGTGACTGATTGGGTTGTCTGAGCATTTTCTGTTGAGTTTGGCTGCACTGCTGATCCTGTGACTGTTGCATTGCTTTGGATGGGTCCCAAAGTACTATTGAAGCCAGTAGGGGTCGTCTGGGTTGTCAAGGTGTTTTGAGTTGTACTACTATCATTGTACACTGAATTGCTGGATGAATTTGAAGCATTGTTCTCTGTGTGGTTTCTTGTTGCATTCAGAGGAGAAGCTTGTGACTCACCGATCATCTGTGCATTGGTTATATTATTCACAACCAATGAAAACAATATTAGTTGGCCACATACCAAAAGCCGAAGAGTTAACACACCCATAACTGTTGCAACTGCTTTCTCCTTGAAAAAAAAAACATACACAGAGCATTATTCAGTCTAGGTAAAAAAATAAAGGCATACACTTTCATACAGCGCATGACCTAGTTCAGTGTGTTTTATCTGTATGTGTGTGGTGTTGACATGTGGTTTCCTGCTAGGCGTTATTTCTGGTAAAAAAAAAAAGAACGAAAAAAAAGTCATTATGACTTCCTTAGTATTTTACTACTATATTCAGTCGATTATAGTCACTTGATTCAAACAATACATTTTTATTTTATTGTCCTGGATTAAAAAATAAAATGCATACTGTATGTTTAGAACACATAATGATGACTTATCTTCTTCTAAATTGCTGTATATCTAAAATGGCACTGACATGAAACTTAAGACAACAAAGAGCCACATGAATTGTGCATAAGTTAAACAAACAATCACGAGCAACCAGTTTTATTAATGCCATCCATCACAGACTTTCCTCACATAATTTAACATTCTCACAATTTTGTAGAATATACATCATGTAAATTATTTTGAGAACAACTGTATGCTGTGAATCTTAAGAAACTAATTGTACTTCTATCTCTTTCTCTTTCTCTCATCTCACTTTCGTTCTCCTACACCCTCTTGTTTGCGTAATTGTAGTAGTTTATATATATATATATATATATATATAAACATTATTAATATATGACAACAAGAGCAGAACTTACCTTGTAAGCTGAAACGAACCCGGTTAGTGAAACCAGGAAGTGTCTCGCAGCGGTTATTACACTCCCCCACCTGCTGCAGGCTCAATGCTTTTTCCACTCCCTAAAGAAAATGGCTCGGCTCCACGTCAAACAAACAGGTAGAGTGGGCCGGCCTTGAATGACTGACTTCCTTATCCAGCATCAAGGAGGCAAGTGCTCAGCCATTTTTAACCCTTCACTCTGAAGTACTTGTTTGATTTCAGTGTTTTTCTCCCTTTTCCTTTGTGTGTGTGTGTGTGTGTGTGTGTGTGTGTGTGTGTGTGTGTGTGTGTGTGTGTGTGTGTGTGTGTGTGTGTGTGTGTGTGTGTGTGTGTGAGTAAATGATATTCAGTGAGTTTGACATGTAATCATGTGTCAAATTTTATTTAAAAACCATTCAGATTTAATACAAAACCTTTTACTAAATATAGCTGTGTAAATGATTCAAAACTGAGGACAGCCCATATGCAATATAAAGTATATTTATATTTATATATTATAGTATATTTTTGGCACAAAAATAGATGCTTGCTATTAATTTCTTCCTTCTCTTATGGGAAAGTTTAAAATAACTGAATTCATCATCATCATCACTTAGCAATTTCAACAGACAAAAACACAGTCATAATTTACTATTTAAAATGTATCAATATCTCACATCTAAAACTTTGTGATCTTCTCCTTGTGGTCTTTCTCTTTCAGTGCAATTTCATTGTCATAGAAAACTGGACTGTCCAGACCCTGGATGTGGTTTGGATCTTTCTCAATTAAGTCTGACACCTAGAAAGAAAGAAAAAATATGCAATGCATTTAATAAATGTCTTTTGCAAAGCAGCTTTACTAAAACTTCAGCAATGAAACAATCAGAACTGAACAGCTAAGCATCTAGAAAAATGTACATTTACTGCAGACATTTCTAAAACTTTTCATATAAATATATATGTTTGCATTGCTACAATATTTTAACAATTGTAAATATTCCGCGTACAGACGACAACGTTGTCAAAATGATCTCTGTTCACACGGATCCGTGAAAACAACTAAAAACGCTTTATTATGCTGCCAGGCCAGTAAATGTTGTTGTGTAAATGAACACCAAAACTCTTGAAAACTGTGTTGTGTAAATGGCCCCTAAATTATGATCTTTAATCCTGCTCAATATTTTTGGACTGTTTGTGTCACACTGGTAATAAAAGGTCTTACCTCTGAGTCTGAGTTTCTGCAGCCAAAGCAAATGAGATCTGACTTTCTGACAAAGAGCTCAGGTCGAGCTTTCTTCTGCTTACAACCACCTGAAGTAAAAAATAAAAATCAGTTTAGGTTCAATCTTTGAGTGTTTGCCTCACCAACAGGCATATGAGAAAGTGTCATCTTACCTGAGATTGCACTAACGATTAGTCCTGTGATCATGGTCACCAGTATGCCCACAGGGCAGAAGTACAAGTAGGACAGAGAATACCAGTTGTCTGCCAAAGCTGGTCTTGGCCTTAAGGACAGCATGAGACATTTGTGTATTTGTTAGTTTTTGAAATGTGAGCGGTATAGATTTCATCAAAACAACAGCAGAAATAAATAAATATTTTTATATGAAGAAATTAATACTTTTATGTAGCAAGAATGCATTAAATGTTAAAGCAAATTAGTGATAGTAAAGATGTTTATAATGTTACAAAATATTTCTATTTCAAATAAATACTGTTTTTTTATTTATTTATTATTATTATTATTCATCAAAGAATCTGAAAAAAATGGTTTCCACAAAAACATTAGGCAGCACAACTGGTTTCAACACTGGTAATAATGATAATAATGTTTTTTTGAGCATGAAATTAGCATATTAGAATAATTTATGAAGGATCATGTGACACTGAAGACTGGAGTAATGATGCTGAAAATTCAGCTTTGATCACAGGAAAAAATTACATTCTAAAACATATTAAGAAAATTTAGTTTATATTGATATAAAATTTCACAGTATTACAGTTTTACTGTATTTTCGATCAAATTAATGCAGCCTTGGTGAGCATAAGAGACTTTCAGCAACATTAAAAAATCTTGTTAACTCCAAACTTTTTATTAGTTGTGTGTGTGTGTGTGTGTGTGTGTGTGTGTGTATATATATATATACTACTAACTGTGGAGTTGTGGTTTGTAGGACTGTGCTGAATGGTATCATAGTGGTGGTTTCATTCATGCCCTGTGGAATGCATCTTTCCACACTCAAAGGAAGGCGGAGGATCTTCTCAGGTAAAGGAGGATACAACTGAGCTCCAATTCCCACCCATAACGTTATAACCAGGCCGGAAATCAAACCAACTAAACCTCCCTGTTGGAAACAGTACATCATTAATTTGTATGTATTTAGTTTAGTGTTAAAAGTGCAAAAAGTACTTTTTGTTTATATGACAGTGATCTTGAAATTTATACCAAGAGCTATTGGTGTGGATGTAGCATGACAAACATTTTTGGTTACTGATGCTATAGAAATACCCACTTGCTGTGGAAAAAAAAAATACTTAGAGCACCTTTAAGACATTTTGGTTATTTGTTTAAAAAAAGTGACACCTGAAATATCTAAGTTCTTACAGTGGAGTTCGCACAGCGGAAGAACATGCCGAGCAAAAAAAGGCCCAAGAGAGGTCCATTGATCATACCAAATATGGACAGAGCTGCCTGTGGAGGAAGGGATTCACAGCATGTCATTACAGTCTGTTATCAGCAGAGGGTGAGACAGTGAAAAAGTCAGTGCAGGGACATTATTGGAGTATTACATTAAAATTGGATTTGTGTACAGAATAGATTTACCTGCAGTATATTGCCCATCAAAGATGCGATACCAGCCATTCCAATGCATACACCTCCAAAAAATACACCTAGTGATGAACAGTACACCGTTACACATCAACATGCACATCAATCCATCATCCCCTGCTTCACTCTGACGTGAAGCATGCAGTTGTCAGTGTATACAGCTGTCACTGAAACTCACTCATGCCCATGTTGATCCAGGACTGCTGTTTCTCTGTCAGCCAGGGCATTGCTGGTTTCAAAAAGTCCGCCACTGTGACAGCCACCAGAGCGTTGATACTCGATGACACCGTACTGTTGAAACACAACACAAAAGCTAACTAATGGTGTCTGATGTGTGACCTGATCTCAACAAGATTCACATTGTGTTCCATCAAGCCTTAAAAATCAGGATCCCATACTTTTTCTCAACTAAATCCTAATGACCTTATTTTTTATTTTAAGTACACTCTGATATTTCAAGTTATGTTTTAAACTTTAAATAAATAATGAAAAATATTGAAATATCATTAATATGATATGTTCAGTATAGTATTGAAATATGTCAATAATTCAAAATGTATAATCACTAGAACATTTGTAATGTATTTAAATATATTTAAATGTTAATGTAAAAATGTATTTAAAAAAATCTAAATACTAATTCATGTATATATTTGTGTGTATACAGTGTGTGTGTGTATATATATATGTAGCACATTAACATTTAGCATAGTTTTAAATAGAATACAATATAGTACGAACATTTATAGTATATATATATATATATATATATATATATATATATATATATATATATATATATATACAGGGTTCCCACACCTTGGTTAACTTCAAATTCAAGGACCTTTCAAGGACTTTCCAGGTCCAATACCCTCAAATTCAAGGACTTAATGTGGGGACACATTTGTTGTGTCCAACAACAAACGTTGAGGTACCATGGTAGTTTCATGCGCCGTGAACGTCATGGCAACGTACAACACAAAGTAGCCTACCTCATGCGGAAAAACTTAACGTACCCAGGGTTTTTCCTGGCTCAAAATGAGGCGGAGGTGGTAAAATCCTAATAATGTATTTTAATAATAAGATAATTAAATTAGTATTTTTTGTAGATCATCATATAGCCTAATGTGTTTCCCACATTATTTTTGTGGGTGGAGCCCGGTACCTCTAGGGGGGGGGGTCTGGGGGCATGCCCCCCCGATAAGAAAATTTTGTACATTTTAAAGATAAATTCATTAATCCGGTGCACTTTGAGTCACCCGAATCCACTGTTAAAAATAGATAATACACCCGCAAACCGCCCATATACTTTGATTTAGATATCTGCATCTGATCATCACATTACAATTATTCAGATTCTCAGTGTTAAGCATGATGGTAACATATCACACTGAAGTAGGCTGATTTAAAATGAACATTTATTTAAAATAAAAGTTCTTCCTTTGGCAAAATTACATTTCCTTAATAGCCTAAACAGAGGCTTTACTCCCTTCAAACTTAAATTGTCAATGTTTCATTACGTCACTGTTTGAAAACACTAATTTTTTTGTACCTTTTATAAAGGGCATTTTTCCCCTAATTTTATTAAATGTTTGCTCCATCTTTCATTTCAAATTCTTACATTTTATCAATATATTCAATTAAAATAATAAGACACTAGGCTGTTACCAATCAAATTAAATAATTTACACTGAAAAATTATAACTGTATTAAATGAGATTATTTTAAATACTTTTGAAAATACAAATAAGGAATGTTGAAAAGAATATACTTTATGAAACTAAACCGCCAGTAGGAGGCGGCAGGCGACCGTCTTAATGAGCGAGTCATTGAGTCATTCATTCAAACGATTCGTTCAAACGGCTGATTTATTCAAAATGAGGCAGTTTATGAATAGGTAATTGAATCTTTGACTCAACCGATTCGTTCAAAACGCTGAATCATTCAGTATAGCAAGTGTTGCTGTGAGGTGCGCGATGGTTCTGCTGTGATCTTTGTTTGGAACTATTTTCGCTGCTGAAACAACAAAAACAGTCATTGCGTTCAAAATGTAAGTGACTTAATTTTAACTATTTGTTTATTGAACTGTTATGAAATCAGTCTCGGTTTCAATCTTGATGGCTCTCTGGTCGTGTGTAGCCTAGGCTATACAAAATATTGTTTCTTAACTATAGTGTTATAAATAACTGCGCAAGCCTCAACAGCGCAACATTGTTACCATCAGTACATTATAGGCCTATATTATTATCAACTATAGGCTATCAATCGCCACTTACATTAAATGAAATAAAACAGAATTAGTTATTTTGTATTTTTATACTAAAAATTGTTTTAATCAGGGCATTTGTCTGGTTGGGCAAGTAGTAGGCCTCTACAATTCTCTCTCACTTTCCCCTTCAAAAAAAGAAAAAAACACACGTGTCCCGGACACAGTCTATGGTCCCAGACAAGCGTTATTGTCGAGCCCTGATATGTTTTCCTTGATTGGTTTTCCCTGAAGAGAATTACGTTGTTGAAAACGAAAGTAAAAGAGTCACGCACGTTCATTGCGTTTTACCGTGATGAGAGTTCTGTGTCTTTATTAAAGGGTACATAACATGCACAGTTTCACCTAATCTCATGTTAATCTTGAGTACCTATAGAGTAGTGCATCCTTAATATCTCAAAAAAGTGTTTAGTTTTATTATATTTAGAATAGAAAAATACAGCTTTCCGATTCTCTCCGGAAAAAGCCGAGGTCCTGGAGGCGGAGCTATAGAGTCAAGCGGTAGTGCTTGATTTCCAGCAAAAGACAGAAATCTGATCCAGTTGTACTTACATGAATGGGGTCTTTTATCACTGGGACTGCTCCACGTTTTAATAGCAAACGATTTGCAAATCCAGCGTCGACCTGAGCCTTGTTAATAAAACATTCGTCACTGAAACGACCAGAACACACAACCGCACTTCCTACACTCCGTTGCTGCCCCGGAAAAACAAACTGCATCCACTGTTCCTGTAACACTGGGTTCTTTGGAAAACTGAACACGGTAAGCTTTCCCTCACATCCAAATACACACTTTTTTGGAGACATTCTTGAACAAATCCTATGCAGCGCTGCCGATGATTTCCTGTTGAAGCGCGTTGATGTGCGCGGTCTCGCTCTCCTCTAGTCGACGTGCTCGCGGGCGAGCTTTTCCGAGAGAAATGCTCATATAAGGAGTTGCACTCTGATCTACGTCATTAGATCCACCATCTAAAAAAAACCAGCCGAAACTTGTACCAACCCGGAAGTAAGATTTTCAGCATAGAAATTCTCCGTTATTCGTCCAAAATATTTTTTTAAAACTTTGCCCATGTTTAGCATGAGAATCTATCTCTTTAACACTGTAAACAACTCTGAATACATGAAACACCATTGTACCCCCCCTTTAAACTCAACACATTATAATGATTTATCTGTCATCCACCCTCGATTAATTGGAATGGAATGTTTGTATTACTTGGCCCGCCCGACCCGCGATTAGCCGCGATCCGCGCAGCACTATACAGTTTGAGAATAGACACAAGTGGTAACAACAACAGAACCATTACGGTGGAAAAAGTGTATCTGACCATCAAAATAAATTCAAGCACTTTCAAGGACCTGTCTCTATGTATGTTTATTTTCAAAAACTTTCCAGGGCCTTGAAAACATTTTTTCAGATTCACAAACTTTCAAGGATTTCAAGGACCCGTGGGAACCCTGTATATATATTAATGATTTTTTTATATTTTCTAATTATTCTAGTGATATAAAATATATAGGCTAGTTCATTTTTTTGTTGGCTTTGGTTTTGGTTTTAGGTTGTTCCCCCTAACAATGACCTTGTTTCAGGTTAGAAAACTTTCCCAAAAGGATCAGGATGGACTTATTGGTTGTTCACCTTAATGTTCCACTGTAAGCTGCAGCCACAAACAAGCCCGGCAGTCCTGGGAAATCAGCTAGTATGTCCATCACCAGATAAGGAAGGAGCTGGAAAACATTTTATATGGTCAGATTAATTGTAAGCATTGTGAGTAAAAAATTAAGAGGTCACTTGTATTACCTGGTCTGAAGCTCCTACATCTTTATTAGTGAGAGGATCACAGTCTTTATATATGGAGTACATGGTGAGACCAGAGAGCATGGCCAAACTCACTGTGACCCATAAACCAACCATATTCACATACAGAGATCTGTGTGGACAAATATTGACAGGACACCAGTGTTTGCATTGAACATATGCAGTATTAGCTGTAGGAGCATGAGTCTAATGTCTAATAATATCATGTCTTGAGTGAGTACTCACAGCTTGGCATGCGTTACTGTCCGACAGGAAATGTAGCGCTGCACCTGTGATTGGTTGATTGAGTACATGGACGCCCACATCAGACTGCCGCCAACTACGATTGTCCAAAAACTATGACGCCTCAAAGGATCAGGATCAAAACTGGAGAAACATTTGAGAGGTAAGTCTATCTGTCTGTCTCTTTCTTTACACCTATACCTTCTAACTATACACCACCATTCAATAGTTTGGGGCTGTAAGTTTTTAATGTTTTTGAAAAAAAGTATCTATCTAGTAATTCATTTAATAATTAATGATCTTTACAACAGAACTGAATCAACACTGAACTGACTTCAGCTGAACAACAGACGAATGCATTATTTTCCTGTTATCACTATAAAGCTGCTTTGAAACAATCTGTATTGTGTAAAGCGCTATTTAAAGGGGTCATGAACTGGATTGTTTTATTATTTTATAATGTTGCCTGGGGTGCCCTTATAATGTTAGTATGATTTTTACATAAAAAAATTGTCATAATTTATAAATAAAAGCCATTTTTCCAAGCCTGATTTCAGCTTCAGATTTGAACGCTCCGTTTTAAGGGGCGTGTCTGCTGTGAGACTGCAGTGTAAACGCCCACTGCTGTGATTGGCTGACATGCTTGCATATGAAATAGCTAGTATTACATGAACTCTCTCGAAAACTTTTACTACGTTTTTACTATTACAGCTATCGAGATTAACAAATCGTGAAAAGTATCGTTTAAAGCATTATATTTAAATCTATTCCATCACATGAAAGGTTGCAGCATGATGAGCACTGACTGAGCAGATGACAGACAGTCTGTTGATCGCGTGAATAAAGATCTTATCATTGCAACGCAATTTTTGCACTCTCACAAATGCTTACACCAAATCACAATGCAAACACGATGTGAGTACACAGTAAGAGCTTCGTTGTGTAGTGTAACACTGTCATTATTTCATCACGAGTTTGGCAAGTGTCCAGATAAGCTCTCGCGGCTCGCGCTGTGCTGTTTGATTGATAGCTTGGGCTATTGAAAGGGATCGTTCTTTGATCGCTTTCTGTAGGCTATATAATTTAATAACAGTTTTAAAAAAGATTATTTTCATAATACTACGAGAAATTATGTGAAGTTGATCGTTTAGTCACTGATGCATTTACAGTATTGAACGATTTTAAGAGAAATATCTGAACTTGAATAATTACACCGAAATCACTGATCGCAGATCAGGCATTAGAATACACATGGTTACTTACATGTTGCTGGCAGATCCGTGTCGGGAAATTGTGATTGACTGATTTAATAAAGTTTAACCATGCTGGAATCCGAAGGAAGCTAGACTGTCTTCTTCCACAAACAGGCACTGCACAATTTAGTCAACAGCATGTTTATTGCTTGTAAGTAGCTCGATCCGGTAGCAACTATCATGTCGTCCTATGTTATTTAGCATGTTTGGGCGAATCGGTGGGCGGGGCTAAACAGGCCGTGTTGAAGAAGGCGTTGATCTTCTTTTGTGGAGGCGGTGTTTTATCCTCTTTGACGTCATAGTTCCCCACTTTGAAAAACGAGTCGTTTGCTGAGCCTGATGTCTATAAAAGCTTTTATTGGACTAACAAGGTAGTTTTCAGTTCTGAAACTTACAGGATATTATTATAGTATGATGATCTCTTATATGTCAAAAGCTCAAGGAAACTTTGATTTCTCAGTTCATCACCCCTTTAAGTAAAGGTGACTTGACTTTTGACCAATTTAATGCATTCTTGAACCTGAATAAAAGTATATATATATATATATATATATATATATATATATATATATATATATATATATATATATATATATATATATATATTTATTATTTAATTTTTTTTTAATCAGTATGTGATCGTTTTCTAGTCCAGATTTCTTTACCTGAATGTTTCCAAACGTCCTCCATAGTAGCTGTCATTCCAGATCTTCCCGAGTCCCCCCTGCAGCACAGCCCCCCGAGCGATGACCGCCACAAACCCACCCAACATGATGATCATCTGGAACACATCTGTCCATATCACTGCCTTCAGCCCTCCCTGTTAACAAAAGCAGATCCGCGTAAAATGCACAAATTGCACCATAGTTTAGATGAGCACCTGATGACCAAGAACAACATATAAAAATAAGTAATGCTGGTGATTTCGAGTTACACTCTTTAAAAAAGAGGTGGTTTTCATAGCAATGAACAATTCCAGTGAACAATTTTTCTTACTGCAAAGAACATTTAATAATCTAAAGAGCATTTCTTCACTATAAAGAACCTTTTCTTCATGGAACCATCAATACCAGTGTATCGATTGGAAGTTAATGCAAAACTAGTAAATGAGCCAGGGGTGAATGGGACATTATCTGCTCTTGTCCTTTTCTGCAATCGCAAACAGTAAAATTGTGATTAAACTGAATGATGTTACTGACCAGGGTGCAGTAGATGATGCAGACAGCCCCTGTTGCCACTAGCACTCCCCACAGATCCAGACCTGTGACTGCAACACAAGAGCTTATTTATAGACATTAATGTGTTTGTGGCCCTGTTTACACCTGGTATTAAGATGCGTTTAAATACAGGTGTAAACAGGGTCTAAAACGTTTTGAGCTTGTCCACTTTCGACCACTTCCAGTAGTCGACCAGATTGCTTTCATATGCCCTGTTTACACCTGGTATTAAGATGCGTTTTGGTCGATCGGATCTCAAGTAGACGAGGGGAGACACATTCCCGTTCACACCTGGTGTTTAAATCCGTCTCTTTTGTCCACTTTCAACCACTTCTGTCCTGATTTCTTCAAGTGGAGGGTCTATGGGTGGGTAAATGCATGGTCTTTTTTTCAGATCTTTTGATCTAATGGATGAAATAAGCTCACACGATTTACTTATGAATGTAAATTGTGTGACTGAAAAACACTGAGAGCAGTCGTTTTAGTTCTTGCTCTGATAGCCACAACACCAGCCGAACGCTGTGAGTGTGTGTTAGAAATCAGGAATGGTGAGAGAACATTGTGCTTGGTTTGTTTTCGTCTTCAAACCAAACTTGGGTAAATAGTGTGAGCTTATTTTGTCCATTAAATCGAAAGATATGAAAAACCCATAAATTTACCCGCCCATAGACCCTCCATCTGAAGAAATCAGGACAGAAGTGGTTGAAAGTGGACAAAAGAGACAGATTTAAACATCAGGTGTAAACGGGAATGTGTCTCCCCTCGTCTGAGATCCGATCGACCAAAACGCATCTTAATTCCAAGTGTAAACAGGGCCTATGGCTGTTTTATCAATTAGCGGCACTTTTGACTGCTCAAAATGTCTTTAAACTATTTCATCAATGAATGATAGTTGGTAATGTATTGGTGTATTGGGGAATATTTTTTATCAATTTTTTTTTTAATTGTAGGCTACATAAAATCTAAATACATTTTTTTGTAATTGTAAAAGTTTCTATATTTGAAGAATCACCCTTATGCATTTCCGTGCAAGCATTGTTTGGTTTAATATACATGTGTGAAGTCATGGGGAGGCATTACTATTTCTTCTAGCAGGCTTTGTTAAATGGTTTTTGACATTAATAAATGAAAGATAGTTCTTTACTTACTCTGATTAAGTGCAAGTGCAGGGGCATAGATAACCATGCCTGTGTATAAAGCCTATGAGAGATAACACCACCCATTAGATGATTGAACAAATCTGTTTTGCCTAAAATTCGTTAATATATTCAACATTTATGACTATGACGTGGAAAATGCATATACACAACAGACATTGTTTTTCCAAAGTGATTCACAATGACACAATCACTCGTCAGATGCATGTTTGGTTATGTATAAAGTCATGCAAGAAGCTAAAATCCAACTTACGGTTTGAGCAATATACATGCTGGTCCCAATCACTCGGATGAGCTTGTTGAAACGCATTTCCAAGTACTGCAAAAACAAGTGACCAATTCAATTAATTATTAGCAAACGAAACAACAAATTTACATTATATCATTTACATCATTACACAAAAGTCATATTGTACGATGAACTATTACATACTGTTTTTCTCAGATTAACATCATTGTTGTTTTAAAGGTTAATCGTAAGATTCGTGTGCTGATACTGTAACTTATCGGTGACAAGTCACATCACCCGAACCCTTTTAGATTTGCTGTTTTCGAAATACACTCAATGAATATATTCTAACACTAAATATATAATTTTTTTAATGTTAATTGTGATATATTTTACTTTTTTATTTCATTTTAATTAGTCTTTTTCATATAGACAGTGACCAGCTTCTGCACTTTGGATTATACAATAAAGCACTTCTGACTATGAAGTTGTCAAATCCAGTACAATGTCAGAGGTGATAAATCTGTTTGTCAATAATCTATCCTGACATTGCCTTTTTCCTTTTAATCCTCTCTCCCTCTCTCGTCCTCATTGCATTTCCATCTATTGATTCTTTATCAAACACAGGCACAAATGAGTGTGTTTCCAGTCTGTCTCTGTTCTCTGTCCTCATGCAAACCCCTTGTGCCCGGTGTCGCCCTCTTACCTCATATGTGCTGGTGATTCCCAGGCGGTAAAACAGAGGCACGAAGATTTCAGCGCTGATGATGGACATGATGGCATAGGAGAAGACAAAGATCCAGAACGGTGTGCCGTACATGTACGCCTCTGCAGGGGTGCCAATAACAGTGATCCCTGACATGAAACTAGCCGTTAGGGACAAAGCCACAGGCACTGCGGTCATCTGACGGCCACCCAGTAGAAAGTCTTCACTGCTGGTCTCCTTGCGTCCACGGATGGCTTGGAACAAGCCGATGCCCGCAGCAAAAAGGATCAAGCCGGCGAACACCACATAGTCCCAAACTGAGAATGTCGCAACTGGACCTCCAGTACCCACCATGATTTGGAAAGTGCTCTTTGAGAGACCCTAAAAAGTTATATACCCGGTGTCACGCCGGTTAGAAGTGATGTTCTGCTGGAAATTCCTTCCGAAGCTTTTGCCAACAGGAGGAAGACACCAAGTAGCTCCGGTCAGTGCCAATGACTGATAAGAATTCAAGTCTTCTGCAATCTTGGACCAGCAACAAAAAAACTTGGGTTAATGATCCCTCAAGGCCAGAAGATATATCAAGTTACATTGTAAAAGGAAGTGAATGTTTTTTTTTATCCCTAATCTTGCAGAAACCGTTTAGTCAAATTAAAATGAATTCAGGAGGATGCCTTGTGCTGACTTAAACCTCGCTTAGTCAGTCAACTTGTAGGTGATAAGGTAACAAGATAAACCAAAAAAAGAACTTGGCTCTTTTAAGATCATTTTTAACAAGATCAGATGAATTCCAGAATATGACTAACATACCACTTCATCGTGAGTCCATAGCAGGTCATGTCAAACTCCTCAGTTCCTGGTACTGTTTTGATGTTTACTTGAAATAAGACTTTTGTTTTTAGCTTAAAAAGTTTCCTGTAGGTCGTGTTGAATCATTATCTATCGACGGTTCCAGGTAAATCAGAAACCGTGAGCAGCTTTCCAATCAGCTACAGCTTGACAGAAACAATACACGCGATAAGATGAAGCAATTATTAACCACATATGAAACCAGGGTTCTTGGTTGATATGAGCAAGCAAAAGAGCTGTAAAATCTCAGATAGACATTTAATTGCACAGGTGTACTGTGAACGTGAACCTTACAATTCACACCAGTAAAACAACATAAGTAATGGTGCTGTGATGGTTGAGGAAGTTAATCTGTGACACTGTCAAAACATCTTGATGTTGTATGCTGTTATAGGTTCTCCAAGCTGCAAAACAATTTTTAATGGCATTCTTTCTCCAATTTGAGTGCTGAAGATACGCGTCACTCAGGAAAGAACTGCGCACTAACTGTGCATGCATTTACTTTTCCATTTTCAACATTGTGAACACAAGATAAGGCCTGCAAGATTTACACAATGAGAGCTTGGTAAATTGACTGAACTGACAGTGTGTATCTTAATTAAAGATCAGCTGTGTGATGATCTGCCAAGCGAGATGACTTAATGAAGCCCATTTGTTGCCATGTTTTGTAATAATACAGCTTGATTTGTGTACATAACCCACATAGGATATATTTCAACACTGAGTATCTTAGGAACACCAAAAAATTGTAAAATGAATCATGTAATTATTGTGGAAAAGTGACCATTTATAGGGTATGCGTTTAAGCCAAAGAAGCTATATATCATACATTGGCAACATTGATACTGGATCAGACCCAAAAAGCTACTGTGTAGGAAAGGAAAATCCCAAATGAGATCTCCCTAGTATCTAAATTGTTTCTCCTATACTGCGAAAGCAGATGTTGATTCTCAGTTAAGTGACGTCTCCTGCTTCTCAGATTTTTCTCCTGGAAAAAAGGCTCTTATGTCTGTTCATGAGATTAAATGAGATCTCAACAATGTCTCTTGGGCTACAAAGTTGCAAGCAAAGGTCAGAGATTTTAATATTAAGTAAGTCTAAGACCAATATTAATTTTAAGAATGAAAAAAAAATGTAAAATAAAAAATACTTTGTATATGGGCCCTATCTTGCACACAGTGCAATTGACTTTGTACACCGACACATGTATCATTCCTATTTTGCACCTGACGCACAGCGGACTTTTCCCTCCACAGACGCACATCGGTAAATTAGGGAATGAACTTCCGCTCCCGGGGGCAGTTCAGCGAAAAGAGGAGGTGTGTTCCGGCGCAAACTTTCCCTGGTGCTATTTTGCAGTTCCAGAAAACAATTCCGCCACAGATCAGGAAAAACCTAGTCTAAAGTCAGTGGCGCGTTTTAGTGGCGCGTTCAAATGCTATTTTAAGGGCACATGCTTGGCTATAATGTAGCGTGTGCACAACGCGCATACACTTTGCTTCTCTCATCTACACACAGACGCAGCAGTTGCAAACCATACATAATTACAAGGAAAAATATTCCACATGAGGGAAATCATTGTGGTGTCCATGAAGATGTGAGAAAATAGGCATACATCTAGCTTACACATTTACCCAAATTATTATACGCCTGTTTAACCGAAGCTAATTTGGGTGGGTTTCTCCATCCCCATACAATGTCACTTCTCTTGTGTTTTACGGCCCTGATGAGAACGTCAGTCTCCTCGGCTGTGAACCGCTCCTGGTGTGAGCCTGGCAAATCTGCCATTATAATAGCAATCCGCCATGGAACAAACGCGCCTGCTCTTAAAGGGAATGTGATATGACGCTCTGATTGGTTTATTTCATGCTACGCCCAAACCACACCTATGAGTAATGTAGCTACTTCAGACCAACCCATTTTAGATTTGCGTCAGACGCAAGAGTCATTTATGTATTTGATTTGTTTTTTCGCTTACTTTTAATTATTTTTGGATTTTTAATGTATATTTTGCAAGTAATTTTAGAAGAAACATCTGAGACTTACAGTAAATTGATATTTAAATGTAACAGAGATTTAGGGGTATTGACATGCAGTGTGAATATTTAGTAGGCCCTTAATAGTGACCATACAGCATGTAAGTGATTTGATTAGAAAAGAGTCATTTTTATGCATGCTGCACAGTATGATGGAGATGAAAGAGACAGAGAGAGATCAGGTTCTGTGTCTGTATAAGAGCAGCAGCCTTTCAACACAAGCAGGTTAAACCAGATCCTCCAGGTAAGTGGTCATTTTGATTTACTATAACACTGCTGTTTGGCTGCCAAAAATTAGGAAAGACACATGAAAATATAGCAATGAGATTCTGTATGTATTTTTGAGTTATATTATTGAGTTATGACTCTTTCATCATAAGGACAATTTTTTCTCGTTGCAAAACAATGCTGTTCCAGGCAAGTAGGCAATGTGGAATGTATTTTTTGAATTCCACAATGGTGTCTTTTTTTCTAAACATGCATTAGACCAGGGGTTCTCAACTCTGGTCATCAAGGTCAACTTTCATGCATTGGTCCAACCCTAAACACACCTAAACAAGCTAATCAAGATCTTCAGGCTTACTAGAATGCTACAGGCAGCAGGTGAGTTGGATGTTGGAGCTAAACTCTGCAGGAAAGTTCAGGAAAGACCACGAGTGCCAGAGATGAGAACCCCTGCAAATTAAGGTTAAGAGTAGATCAAGTTCAAAACGGCTCTCCAAGCTCTGTGTTTTTTTCCATTCATCATGCTCGTCCCTGCAGTCGTGCTACACCTCACATTTTTACTGCATAAACGCTTTCTGTGTGAATGACCCTTTACATTTTTTCCGCTGTCAGTGGAGCTACGAAATCATAGAAGCCTATTTTATAAAATGTCAATATTATGACATGCTAATAAGATGAAAAGTCGACTGTCAATTATGAGATGAAAAGTCAAAATGATGACTAAAAAAGTCTTAAATATGATTATGACACACTATGCCGAAATTATGACATGCTAAGTAATAGTTATGACATACTAAAAATTATGAAATAAAAAATTATGATTTTAAAAAAAAAAAAGTCACACTATTATTTATGACACACTAAGCCATTGACAGTCATTGAGATAAGAGGTCGAAATTATGGTTTTCTAAATCATAACTATGACTTTTTGTTATAATTTCTTCTTTTTATCTCATAATTATGACTTTTTGATTTCAAAATTTAAACTTAATGTCATAATTTCTACTTTTTTAACAAAATTTGACTTGTCATCCCAAATTGTGACTTATGTCATAATTTTGACTTTTCATCTAATATAATTTCTTCGTTTTATGTCATAATTATACAAAAGCATGATTTTTTATTTCTTATGTGGTGGAAATAGGCTTCCATGAAAACATGATTAGAGTTAACCTGTGCCCTTCAAGTGGAGACAGAAATATTATAATTACGAGTTCTGAGCACACGAATGACCGAACATAGTCGAAATTTACGGGTGGAAAACTTAAAATTCTAGATGATATATGAGTTGCAAAGTTGTGATGTTGGAAGGAATGTGTTGATTTGAAAGATAGATAATAAATATGCATAATCTATATAGAGATAGTGGGCAAGTGTGTAGCGAATGATGTTAATCACTCAACTTTCACAGGTTGCATCACATTTTGTTGTGATACCATGTAAAGAAAATAACTGATAGAAATTTTCATCATTTTGAATTCAGATGTGGTTATTTGGGTTAATTGTTTGCACAATATTTCGACATGTCGTAATAACTAATGCCCGACTCCGAGATAAGAGTTTCCCAGCTGCACTTAAAGGCAGCAAAACAAAACCCTGGAAACCACCCACAACAACAAGCCACAATGGCAACTTGTGCAATCATGTGCTATCACCACTCACATTTCACAATAAATGCCAAATCCAGTTTAAGACGACTTTTAAATCATGTTGCCTTGTTTACTATGTCTATATTTGTGATTTTTAGTGTAAATTTCTCATTATATTCACTGTAGTTCTCCATATCCCACTAACAGACATCCTGATACCCTGCCAGCTATAATGTCTCCTCTGTATGTGGTTGGCATGCTGGGACTTTTGATGAAGATATCAGCGCCTATGTGTGCCCCCACTGAGTACACCATTTACATCGAGAGACAGGAGTGTAATTACTGTGTGGCTGTCAACACCACCATCTGCATGGGCTTCTGTTTCTCCAGGGTAAGTGTGAGGAGGGTTTTGTAGAGAGCTGGATCCAAGGAGAGACGCTCCAGCATGCAGTGTGACAAGCTGATTTTAACAAATGATAAGATGATATCTGTCACTCATACCCATGCCAAACCTGTGACTTTCGTTCTTCTGTGGAACACAAATGGGATTTTTCCATTCCATTTCATTTTATTTTGTGTTCCACAGAATAACAAAGATCATAATCTCTTTCATTTTTGACATCTATTGTTCCACGAAGAACTTTTAAAGTGTTAGTTCACCCAAAAATTAACCTTCTGTCATTAATTACCTGCATTTTCTGTGTAGATGGCACTATTGTTCAGTACTAGCAGGCTAGCCTTTTTGCCTGTGTTTTAGGTTGATGTTGTTTGGATGAAGAAAGAGAGGAAACACTGTACCTTTTCCAGAAATATTGATGATAGTGACGGCAGTGCATCAGAAAATAAGGCGAAAGGAAGAAGCAGTGAGGGTGATAACAGAGATGAAGAATATAAATCATAGATTGTTGTGGAAGTCAGGCATTTGAGTACATTATCCTATGCCAGTTTGGAAGATGTGATCCATACTAGACGCCACTGCCTATTGGCCTCACTACACCGACAAGCAGTGATGCTCCAGAAATGATGACTAAACAGGTCAAAATCCAGTCATACACTGAAAACGAAGAGTCTTGTTGATTTTCACTTGTGCTACAATTGGTTTGGAATTCCAAGAAAGAAACAATGTTAAAGATTTGTTTGATGTTTAAAAAAAAAAAAACTAAGACATGGTTTCATTACTTTCCATCTGTTCTGTCCAAGTTTCATCTGAATTTGTGTCAAGTTTTTCACATTTTCACATGTGAGTTCCAAATGAAATATATTAGCACAATGGAATTTTAAAGTTGCAAACGACTTTTCTCCAGTGTTGTGACTTATTTCCCAGTGAAACGGAATATTGAACAGAGGGCAGGGTTTTACTCTAGTGCTCCTCCTCTCCATCTCTCACTCATATCAGACTAACGGTTTGAGGGGAGTGGTTAAGCGTTTCCCAACCCAAGCCGCCAAACCTACATCATCAGAGAAGGAACACCATTCCAGACCGGAAGTAACTTTTCAGACTTTGATTAAAGATTACGACGGCAAACAATTTTTTTCTGTGTATTAACTTGCACGGATTCATTTTTCAACACAAGACTAGTAACATGCGCTAACAAAGTAAATAGGGTCAATTTTGATTTCAGTTGGACTTTAATAAAGCCTTTTGATGTTTTTTGAAACACTAAGACCTTTCCACTACTTTTAAGACAGTGTGTGACATTTCAGAAAATTTTCCAAAATTATTTACCCTAATAGGACAAAGTCAAATGACGGTGTGGTGAACAAATGAGTCCCACTGAAGAGATGAGTCCGAGGTTAGGACCCCATTAGAATGCCTGATCTAAATCAGTTCTCGCGACAACTTGTAGCTAACGTGAGCTGTTTTAGTGTTATTATGTGGTAGCTTTATGTAGAATGCTAAATCCCGCTGCTATATGCAAGGTAAGATTAAATTAAATTGTATATTATATATGTAAATTGTATATATTCTATAGCTAATATTTAAAATAGCAGAAGAGAAAGACCACGAAATTTAAAAATACTACTGTTATTGTGTCACGAAATGTAGTTTTAAGAGTTTCTCAGTTGTGAATGTAGTTGTTTGAAGCTCAAATATGTTGTTTATTTATATATAAAAAAACAAAAAAACACTAACAACGAGAAATGTTTAATTTCACAATCTATAGCTTCGGTTAAATACTAGTATATGAAACATATAAGTTAAAATACATTAATGACTCGTTATAACGTAGTACAAACGTCTTCTATAATAAAGTGATTTTGTATGATTTGTAACAGGCACTAAGGCGATTACCCATAAAACGTGCTTTGAACCAATCGGATTGCTTGGGTCCTAAGCTCGGACTCATCTCTTCAGTATGACTCATTTGTTCACCACAACGGCACCGTAAAAAAGGTCAAAGGTCAGATTTTGGAAAATGATTTTTAGCCTTAAATGTATGTAAAATATAAAGAAAATGTGATTTCATAATTAGCCCCAAATTTTTTACAGTGTTCAAAGGGTTTAAATGTTCTTTACACTAAGAAAACCAAGGAATCATTCACTAAAAGTAGGGCTGCATGATTAATTTGAAGTGAAACTGCAGGCGATTTGGCAAAGGCTGCGATTATTTTATGCGCAGCTTGTCAGTGAAGTACGGCGCTCACACATCATTCCAGGAAATCCCTTCCCTCAAATGTTTTCTGAAATGATTTAGTGGCAATTTGGCTAAATATGCATCTCTACGTACATTTGTACTATAGGACAGTAATGTGAAGGAGTTGGTGGGTCCTCGTTTCCTGGTTCAGAGGGGCTGCACCTATCAGGAAGTCGAGTACCGGACGGCAATCTTGCCTGGCTGTCCTTCATATGCAGATCCTCACTTCACCTATCCAGTGGCACTTAGTTGCCACTGCAGCACCTGTAACACCCACAGTGATGAATGTGCCCACAAAATCAGCAGCGCTGCGAGGAAATGCTCCAGACCTGTCCTTCATCTGTACCCCGACCCTGAGGAGAACTACATCCAGCCATATTGGGAACAGTACGAGTAATGTTTGATAGTTCCTTGACTAAAACTGAAATTAAAACAAAGTGTGTGTGTTGTAGCAGTTGACTGGGGGCAATTATTTTTCAGATAATCATTGAGTAAACCTTATGTCGCCAAGTTACCTAACTCATTATGTTTGCTGTATTTTATATCAAGCATCTGATGTCTTTAATGAGGCCAAAAGTGGTTAAAAAAAAAGGTGTGGTTTTAATGGGGTTCAAATACTTATGCTTTTATGGATAATAGACCTTCTGCGAACTTTAATGATGCTTTAGTGTTTGATCGGCAGTGTCTCTATAAAACATTTAGAGGAAAAATCCTTCCATAAAAATGTGTTTTATCACTATTGCTAGTGTATATGGTTTAACAATGGGTGTTTATGAAATTATTCATCCAGTTGGTTGTAAGGACAGTGGCTTGAACCATTTTATGTTTTGGCAAATTGTTGACATGAATTTCTACAATCTCTTTTGTACGTTTTTCTACGATCTGCTTGGGTTTAGGGGTGAACCATCATGCTTACTTTTTCTAAAACAAAAATAAAAAAAAACTCACATTTCCATTCAAATCACATAATACAAATTCATACAAAGTTGCTGCCTTTTAAAATACTTACAAAAAAACGACTGCCAAACATTCCCCGTCTGCCATTAGTCATCAAACAGATAGTCCCACCTTAAAAGCATACCATTGGCTGAACCGATGTTGCTTTGCTTAGAGAACCATTTGAATACTGATTCTGAGATTGCCACTTGGTAAAACACTGTGTTGCCTAAATGTTTTTCATTAAAAGTCCTGCTTTGTATTGAACCACCAAACAGTGTCATTGACTTTTAATTGTCCGAGAAGTAGCCGGTGTGTTTGTGTGTAGTAAATGAGCAATCATTGCTAGATAATGCACATTTAGAGAGGCAAATAGCTGTGGGTTATTTATATTACGAACTCAGAGGATGGTTAACCCAAGTTTGCATTCATTCTATTCCTTTTGTTTCTGTCTTTATAGGCCATATTGTATTTTATGGGTACTTGTAACCAGCCGTTACTATGTTTTTCTTTTATGGCTGTCACGCAATAATATATCTTTCTTTTTTTACGTGTCAGAACATAAGGGCTACAGGGGAGGGTTGGGAAAAAATTGCCTAGAGGTGAATCAAGGACTGACACCATGGTTACATGCTTTTGGTTCATAACAGGACAACAAATTAAATATGTCATGTTCCGCCTCTCAGTCAGTGTCCTAACAACCAGTACAAACATAACCTACTCCTCTTTTGAAACACATGAAAGGTGCAACATGTTCTATAATTATGAGTAAAAATACTGTATGTCCTTTTGTTCCCGTCAAAATATGTTATATTGGTGTGTAAGGATTACACAATAGCATAATGTGAAGTTGTTCTTCATCTTTCAGCTGTTATGTCATTATTTCTCCTTGCTAATCTCTCTTTAATGTTCATTCACATGTAGAGACGTGATCCCACTGTGATCCCCTTTATATTATTCAAGGATTCCTGTCGGCTTGGTCACAATCTGGCCAATCAAATTAGAATGGCGCAGATGCTTGCTTGACAATAGAGCATGAGTCTGTGTTGTGATAATCCAATGCCCTGATATAATAATACATCAAACAATAAAGCTGGTGGAATCTGGCTGCTCAGCAGTCTTTTACAGGGTTGGTGGGACTAGAATACCTTCCCCATGTGTTCAGTGTCCAGTGGAATTTTTTTCTGCCACATTCCTCCTGCTAAAACTGGCTAGACTTGAAACATAAACCAAAGGTTGAGAAGCCAATGGCTGAATTTCAGTGGGGTTGTTGTTGCTGAACTATAGTAGCGTTGCATTCAAATCTGAGTCTATAAGATACATTCCAGTCGTGTCTTTGATGTTTAGCATGACCTAAAAACATTCAGATGTCATTCAGGTCTCAACAAGTCAGAAGCTCAAAAAAAAAAAAAAAAAGTGTTTGAAAAAGAGAGTCTAAAAAAAAAGAAGAGCCGTGCAATATAATAAAACAACGTTTGCTTTTTGTATCTAAATTAGATCAAGATTAGACTTAGACTTTTAAAATTAGACTTTTAAAAAGCATTGTGAGCCAAGTTTATCGTAGAGACAATTGCTGGCAATGGTTCTTGATCTACTTAGGCTTACAATGCTTTTGGGAAACGCAGCCCTGATCAATAGCCGTGGATCACATGCTATGAGTCAATGAGCTAAATAAAGCTGGTACTGTGACTGATAACCAACAGCTGCATGCCTGGTCATTTTAATATAACACCTGCAAGTTCATTGTGTGCTCTTTTAAGCATATCGGACAACTGTTTGCTTAATTTATAACTGTATTTCAACCTCAGCCAGAGAAACAAAGATTAACATGATCTTTCTGGAGTTTCACTTAATCTCATTGAGAAGAAGTGTCGTTAGATTAGTAACTTCCAGGTATTTGCCTTGATCATGATCTGTAGAAAGATCTACAGATCTCTTAATCACAGTTAGGCTACTTATACCAAACAAGTAGGTATACACTTTGGCTCATTACAGTTTATAAAAACAGGGTTTCAGGTGAAAAATAGAGGCTTTTTTTTTTTTTGCAAGTTGGCCTTTATACAAAGTTTACACAAGCATTCTAATGTTAATCAGGGCAATCAAGAGAATTAGCTTACTAGTGTCTGTGAGAGTAGTTTCTGTCATTGCTGTAGAACACAGCTACTCTGGAAAACAAAATGTACAACAATTTGTTTATGTTGTTGTTATTTGTTATGGTATGTTTTTATGTTTATTCATGCTGACGATAGATAGATATTATTCATATTGTTTTTAGCACAAACAACTATTATTCTGTAAACGTCATTGAACTAAAACACCCGTAGCTTTCCATATGGCTGGTGTAATTTGACACCAAGCACCACCTCGCCTTTGACTCATAGGGGGAGGTCCTTAGAACTGATATTGAGGCATGATTGGACAAGCACATTTACACCCGGCACAAATGGCCCGCCTCCTATTTTAAAGCTGAAAGGAATTTTCCACAGAACCACTCATTCAAATTTCTTCGCTGTGGAAGGTTCTGGTACTGAAACTCATTTAAATATTTGAACGATTTCAGAGGTGAGTGTTTATTTAGGGAAAAGCCTAAACCAGTTTTATGTTCTTGTAAAGTAACATAGAAGTTAAAATTTAACATAGTAGAGATATAAATGTTATGCGTCGACCAAACGTTTATTAGTAATATTATCAAGTCATTTGACTCATAATATTTCCAGTGGTGGAGGTGTGTTCTTTTAAGTGTTTGACTTAATTAAACCGGCTTTAGTGTGTTTGCCAACTAACCTGCAGTTTTGACTGTTAACGTTAGTTGAAACCGGGTAACAGTTAACTTAATTCATTCATTTCCGCTTTTCTCGAAATTTCCTTTACCGCCTCGTAGTTTTGAATTTTCCGTTTTTTTTATAAAAATGCATTGCAAAAGATACTTCATTGTCTTGTTATTACTATATTTGTCTATCTTAAATGCTACAGAAATAAAAAATAAAAAGCATATTTTAAGAATAGGGAACTGCATGTGTTGTAAATTAACGAAGACATGCAGAGTCTTCAGTTTCTTTGCAAGCCTGAAGCAAAAGCTGTGTGTTAGAGGAATGTCACTGAAACATGTCAGGTCTTGAGTAATCTTGTTAAATTCTTGTGAAGTGAATTTGAATCCTTCTTTTGGATCGACTCTTTTCGAACCAGTTCACACAACTAGTTTGAATGAGTTGTTCACGATTTCTGAAGCAGTCCGAGCGTTTATCGAGTCAATAACAAATTACATTATTTAAAAATTAAAACGTACTAAACTGTATATATATATATGTGGCTTTATTATAACGTTTTAGAACATTTAATCTGCGAGATGTTGGGGACAACGTGATGGCGTAATTACGTCAGGACGTAAAAGAATTGCCCGCTCTTTGAAATTGTTCGTAAGAACCAATTCGCGGAAATGTGTCTGACTTCCCACTGACTACAGATATCTCTACTCAGCAGAGCAGAGATCCAATAACACGACACAAAGGCAAAGCCAAACCCTGACGGAACTGAACACATGCGTACATGCGCGCGCACCCTCGCACACACACACTAGCCGGAAGTGAGTGAGTCCGTGTCATTTGACCTTTATCGTTCAGTGTTTTGGTCAGTGGATTAAAGCGTCATGAGATTTGTAGGAAGAGCTTAATGACAGTGAGGTGTAAGTTATTTTTTCCGGTTGTAGAGTACGTGCAGACAGGCTTATTTACGGTATATCAGTCAGTTAACAGTCATCTCTGTGTCTTTACTTCCAGGTCTCCGCACTCGTGGTCTGTACTTCCTTGCTTCCTTCACTGATCACTGCAAGAAGCTCTCATCAAACTCTCAATCTTTATCTGAAACTTCATTATGTCTCAACAGATCAGGTACAGGAGAATATTATTCATTTATATACATTTTAACGTTTTGTTTAACAAAGAAAATGGTTGTTTCTGGGTGATTTCTTCTGTTGAATGTCTATTTGATGTTAATGAATTGACAAACACCACCTTGAATTTATTGAATTGCCTTTAGTTAAATATTTAATAAACATTGAAAGTGTGTGTTTCATTAATCCATAAGTTCATTAATATCAAAAGGATATATAAATGTGTGTCTGTGTAAAAAATTTAATGTCTTACAAGTGAATTTGATAAAATAAGTGAATTCAAGGGGTCTTTTAAGTGTGTTTTTTAGGAATTTTGTAAAGCACTTTAGTTGTATATTTTAATTTAAAATATTTGTGTGTGTATATATATATATATATATATATATATATATATATATATATATATATATAAATATAAATATAAATATAAATGTATATATATATAAATATAAATGATCATGGGCATGCTTTCATTCTCACCTCTTTTTGTTTGTTTTTCCTCTAGCCTCCCTGCCAAGCTGATTAATGGTGGTATTGCTGGCATTGTTGGGGTCACTTGTGTGTTTCCCATTGATTTGGTTAAGACCAGACTTCAGAACCAGAGACCAGGCCAGCAAGTCTACAAGAGCATGTAAGAGCCTGCCACTTTTTTTCTTTAAACCTCTCAATGCTTCGAAAATTCTGTTACTTTTCCATTTCAATTCACAAACACCATTTTAGTGGTGTTATATTATACTCCTGTTTGAGTCATGGCTGTGCGTCAGACCCCTTACTTTGATTTGATAAGCTGCCTTGCATTGGTAGCTAATCCTAGTGGAATGTGATGCGTGGGCAGGCGTTAGTTGCCGCCTGACATGATGGTTTGGCCGTTATGGTCACTGCAAAGCCTTATAAGGATTAAAGCCAGACAGTGTCCCATGCATGATGCAAACACATACATAGTGAACCGAGAGCACATGGCTTTTGTTGTTAATAAAGGTTAATTTGTGGAAACCGGTAGACTGGCCCATGTTAAAACATCTTGTTTGTCTTTCAGGATTGACTGCCTCATCAAAACAGTGCGATCTGAGGGATACTTTGGCATGTATAGAGGTAAGATTCACTCATTTATTTATTTATAAGTGCATGTAAATGTATAGTATGCCTTTTTTTAGATTAGTATAGTTTTTTTAAATGGCATGATGGGTACACCTGAATAGACGTGAGGAATCCAGTCCATATGACTTTGGATAATGCTCTAGAATTGGTTGGCTGGTGATAGTAAACTCAAACTCAGACTTTTTTTTGTAATTTGTTGCACTTATAGCAATATTTAAGCATTTTCCCAACATCTGAACAGTATTTAAAAAAAAAAAAAAAAAAAAAATTTAACTAAAAGAGTTTAATTAAAAATCAATACTTTAGAGTATACTTTGGTTGGTAAAATGGACGCACTATCAACCTACAGTATTACATATACCTTACTTTTAACCCCCTGATGCATGGTGTCCACTATAGTGGCATTTTAACCATTCAGGTTGTGATGTTACATCCAAATCACAATGGGGTGATTTATTTACCCTTAGCCATAATTCTGCATGACTGTCCATATTCATGACCACGTGTATTAAACATAGCTCACGAAAGTGGTGATGCACCAAGTACATTTGCAATATTTACCATAATCTTTTCATTTTAAATAGGCCAATCTTTCAAAATGCAGATTTTATTTTAAATTCAATAAAGTTGTTTAAATAAATAAAAAATTTAGAATGGTTAGATGCTGTTTTAAAGTCTTTAGACATGTGATTTTAATATTTAATGCATCAGAGGGTTAATTTTAAATGAAGCAAATCAAACATGTTGTAATTATTACAATTGGTAGATCGGTTGTTTGGCTTCAGTTATTCAATTGACCAATATAAGTGTTATCTGTAGAGTTTGGGGGAGATTGGAGTCGGTGTTTTGTGCCGGGTCTCCATTTCTGTGAGGAATGCTGTTGTTTGCATCTGTGTTTTTCATGTTACAGACATGGGTCCCTGCTGGCATAGTGAAGGCTAGCCGATAAGGCGCAGCCACGCTGGAGGCAAATCATTTATCATGGTTCTTACCCACTCTGCTCTATTACAATTAGGCACCAATATTTTTGTTGTTGTTTTTATTTATAGTTAATTGTTGAATCATTTTGATTTTTACTTTTTTGCTTCTTGTTTCTTTGTAGATTCTTTTTTTTTCTTCACTTTTTTTTCTTCACTGTCCTTGCTCTTGTCTCATTCAGTACTAACCCATCTTGCCATGTTCTGTTAACATCTAGAATGTTTTGTTGGATATTATCATCACTTATGCTCATTATCTATTCTTTTTTTTTTAAGATCAGTCTGATCATGTGAACAACTGTTTCTTTTAAACAGTTGTATTTTAAAACAACATGGTCCTAGTTAGGGCTGGGCAGTATGAACAAATACTTGCATCACTGTAAATTTATTTATCACAATTATTTTGGCCTGAATTCAAGTTAAAACATTTTATATATTACCGAAAACAGGCATTATTACATGATTATGTAATATAGTGAATCGAATATGTTATAAATGAATGTTACTTTATCTTATTTTCCTTTCTTTTATATGAATTATTTTCTTTATTTAAACTTAATGCCAGACTTATGCATGTGTGAATTTATCAATGCAGTGTATTATGAATATAATTGTCTGCAACATTTTAAGCTGTTGTAAAATGGCTGTGACTGCACATCAGTTGATTTACTTTATTAATGTTACAGTTAGCACATGCAACACGTCAAAACTACACATCAACAAAGCTGTCTTCATTGGAAGCGGTTTGTTTGCAGATTTAACGCTGCATTAACGGCATAGCGAAATCTCACATTTCTACCGTTGCACTGAATATACCGTCATACTGCACAACCCTAATGTCAGTCTCTTTCTGGAATGTGCCTGCATTCTTTTCTCACTATATTGAAAATTCTATCCTATATTTCTAATCCTCTCTGTTTGTTTATATAGTTGTTTTAATTTTATTTTTCATTTTGTTCACATTATGTAAAATCCCCCTCCATCATCATCTCACAGTTTTCTAATAAGCTTTGTTTATATTCTTAGTCTGTTAGTGGCATTTTTAATCTTATAATCTGCTTGAATGTTACTTGATAAGGTCATGTTGTAGATGTATCTCTGGTTTGATGGTGGTGGGGAATGTGTGTTTGCTGATCTGTGATCAGTTGTGGTGTGGTTTTCATTAACCCTCTGTTTGTTTGTCTTTTAGGTGCTGCAGTTAATCTTACACTGGTCACTCCTGAGAAGGCCATCAAACTGGCAGCCAATGACTTCTTCCGGCACCACCTCTCCAAAGACGGGTATGTTTGCTACTGCTACACTTGGTGCTATTCAATATCTGTTTTACCTAACAATTACAAAACATCTGTGCTGTTATATAACCATTGCCTTGTTTGTTACAGGAGAGGGCTGACTGTATTTAAAGAGATGTTGGCTGGATGTGCTGCTGGCATGTGCCAGGTTGTCATCACTACTCCAATGGAGATGCTGAAAATTCAACTACAGGATGCTGGGAGACTAGGTAGGGTTTCCTTTTTGTGCTTATTGGAGCAGTGAAATCTAGTAGGGCTGCTCGATTATGGCAAAAAAATAATAATCATGATTATTTTGGTCAATATTGAAATCACGATTATTGGTGTGCAATATTGTGAAATAAGACGTTGATTATAAGTCATTTTAAATTTCACAATTATCGATACTTCAGCATAAACTAATACTAGGTTAACTAATGTAAGAAAAAGGTCCTCATAATAATTACACAAGACAAGTAAACTGTCAGCAATAAAAAAAAAAAAAGAAAAAAAAAGAAACTGATTACAAACAAAGTGGAAAAAATACAACAGTGAAATTTTGAATGAACAAAATAAACTGTTAAGTTTTTCAGGAATATGTACAAACAGTGGTATTCAGATAATATATTTAAAAAATATATGTAATCATGAAAAACAACACTTCATATAACATTGCATAGTCATACTGGACACATTAAATATAGACTAATCCTTATAAATATAAATATAGACTAAGCTACTTAAGTTATTCAGTCAAGATCAGTGAGTGATTTCCTGCCATTTGTTGTTTATCTTTAATGACAGGCTGCAGGTTTATTAGGCTGCAGTCACTTTAAGAGCTAATGCACGGATCCAATATACTGTTGCACGCACGTTTTCTTTCTTAACTGTGTACGTTTACTTAAGACACAACTCACTGTTTACATGAATACTCTCCAAAAAGGCATTTTGTGACTTGTCAAAATGCCCATTTGCTGATCCGCATTCGGTTCCGCACACAGAAAGCCACCTGGGGAACAGTGTCTCTTTTGTGGCTTAATGCCCTTTTAATAACACAGTTTAATATCAAACATGTCCTGCAGTTTAGCAACAGTAGACTGCATTTTACAACACTCACTTATTTGGCTGATTTGGATGTCAAGCTTGGGCTTTTAGGGAGGAACGAAAGCGCACTGCTGTGAAGGAAAGGAAGGTACGCTGAGGTCCCATCCACACTACTGCGTTTTCGTTTAGAAACGGAGACCTTTTGCTACGTTTGCACCTCCCGTCCAGACTAAAACGGCAAAAACGAAGACCTAAAACGGAGAAGGTTTGAAACGCTGCCGAACCCGTTTTGCATTTTGAATCTCCGGAGGGCGTTTTAGTGTAGACGGGTCAAAACGGAGGACTTTAGAAACGATGACGCAGAGGCTCACGCTCGGCTCTATGATTGGGTGTCATCAGTCATGGAGTATACACAGGTAATATTCAGTACCAGTAAACTCCACCCGCTGGAACAGTTTCTTGCAGTAAGAAACGGACGCGTCTCAGGCGCGGCTCGCGCAGAAAACGCGTGCATGCTAGAAATAGAACCGACGCCTATTTTTCATGCGACTCGCTAGCGTGTTGGAAGCGTTTCCAGGCACAATAGAATAGGAAAATGTTTATATGTCATTTTGACACAAATACATATTAATAAATGACATTTTGATGTTTGAAAGTCTCTAGGTTTACACCGGCATGCGCATGCCCAGTGTTGGTGAATGGTCACGTGATCCGCGTTTTCAGTTGTTTTAATGTGGACTGAGATAAATTCTAATACGCAGCTAAAACGCTGGTGTTGACGGAGATCGTATTCGTTTTAATTCTCCGTTTCTAAACTTAAACGCAGGAGTGTGGATGGGGCCTGAATGTGGCAGTGGCACAATAATCGTTTTACTTTATCTTGTTTTCATAATCGTTAAAATCCGAAATCGAAAATCAATTACGATCAATTGTACAGCCCTAAAATCTAGTATATGCAGTACTTTTTTCTGATGCTGACGGAGTTTATTTTGCTATAATGATCAACATTATCCCATATTGTAATTATTACTCACTTGGAACAACTTTTCTGATCGTCTTTACAGCCGCACAGCAGAGAAAACCAGGCATCATCCCTCCCAATAGACTGGCCACCACAAACGCGGTGCTGAGTCGCTCCTACAATGTGATGCCCAGCACCTCACACCAGGCCATATCTGCCACCCAGATTGCAAGAGAGTTACTGCACACTCAAGGCATTCAGGGGCTTTACAAAGGCCTTGGAGCAACTCTATTGAGGTAATGCATTGTAAAATCTTTACTGTGACTGTTAAATGCAAACATTCACAATAATGAGAACATAAATGCAACTTTTTGTTTTCTCTTTTTCTCCAATTTAGAGACGTTCCTTTCTCGATGGTTTACTTCCCACTCTTTGCAAATTTGAACAAGTTGGGTAAGCCCTCCTCTGAAGATGCGGCACCATTTTATTGGTCATTCATCTCTGGATGTGTTGCGGGCTCCACAGCTGCTGTTGCTGTTAACCCATGTGATGGTGAGCTGCTTTTTTGTCCTCTTAAGCCCCATCTTGTTGGTGCACTTCAAATGGGAATGCAGATGCTCACCCTGTCTTTTGTTTTTAACAGTGGTTAAGACCAGGCTGCAGTCTCTGAACAAAGGAGCCAATGAGGAAACCTACAGTGGCATAATTGACTGTTTCAGGTGATGCATCAGTCCCATTACTTGTTTTAAACGTTACAATTTAACTGATTTGTAATTCTGGAATGTGAGTATATCATCTACTGTGTGTGACCTTTGCTTGTTTCTTTGATCCTACAGCAAGATCTTCAGGCGAGAAGGGCCGTCTGCATTCCTGAAGGGTGCGGGTTGCAGGGCTCTAGTCATCGCACCGCTGTTCGGCATCGTGCAGGTCATGTACTTCATCGGTGTGGGAGAGTTTATCATGAGCCAGTCCCCCCTAAAGCTAATCTCTGACTGAACACACACACATACCTCTGAGTCGACCAAGACTGTGGCAGCTACACAACCAACTGTACATTTACAAGAAAAGATAAACATTAATCAAGATGGTGAAGTTGTCGAGAGAACGACAACTTCTACTCTGGTTAAGTTCCTGTGAGTTTATCCAGCCTTACCGCACTTCCTCTATGGTTTACAGGCTTCTATGATGGGCTGTAGCCAACATTTTGCACTTGTTGGTAAGGATATGTCTGGAGGAGAGCGCTTATGTGCTTACATTTTCTAGAAGCATATGTGAAAGTTTCCCCTCAATGAGGAAGACTGGTGTTGCTGTAATGACACTAATGTTTTTGTTGACTTTTTTTTTTTCCCCCCTCCCATCTATTCACTTTGTACAATTCTTTTTGCATTAATACTTGCTTTGTCTGTCTGTCTTTTTTCCAACTCAGAATTCATTTATTTCTGTTCCTGTCACTGTTTTCAGTGTCTAAACAATTGGGTTACTTAATGCTTTTGAAGCCTTCAGACCTTGTAACTCTAAATTGTTAATATTTTAAGGAATGTCATTGGCTTTTATTCTGTTGATGCACATGCCCTCCATCTTACACCATTTTGGTTTTTGAACCGATTTGGGGAAAGTATGTGAGGTGCAGTCTAAAATTCAGGATTATCTTGATGGTTTCCTATAACAGACCAACATTTGATGCATATCGTATTTATGCAATGTTTTGCTATTTTGTAGACTTTTACTTCTGTTACATGGACCAGCTCATGTTACAACTGTAGCTTCCTGAGATTTCTAATCTCAAAACATAGGTCATTATTTTCACGTCATGTGTTTGCAAAAGTTTGTCCATTGTATTCATTCAAGGCAAAGTTTGAGGGACCCAGCCTTGAACAAAGACTATATATTTAAGTGCTATGATGTTTTGACTACAGTATTAACATCTACAGACAATGACACTTGTATTCATGCAACATGTATTCATTTCTGTTCGATGGAAATGGGTTTTATTCAACATTGCAAAAATAAAAAAGCAAATGTATACTTGTGAGCTCTGTTTTAATATTGTTCAGGGTTTATTGACCTGTGACCATATTTTCTCATTTCAGAGCCATTTACATGCAACACAATGCTATAAAAGAGTAAAAAAAAAAAACCTACTTGAAGTTGAGGAACTACAAACTCAAATGTGCATATTACTGGAACTGCAAACACATTTATAATGGGGCTTTGTCAGTTGTAAAGGCACATCGATCAATTAAACTATTGGGTCATATTCTTGAACAGAAGACAAAGAGAAGCAATGGCTGAAGAATTTAGATATGTTTTTGATTTGGCTGCTTTTGTGCAATTTTACAGTAATATTGCAAATTACATTTGTTTAGCTCCATAAAACCTGGTGTTTGAACTACATATTCAAAATCAGCCAAGTGAGGAAGGTCATGTGGATTAACCACTTAAAGCTACAATGTCATTTTTTTAAGTTGATTCTTAGCAAAAAACACCTTGTTCTTTCAAAATGATATGTGCTCATTAATGTGTAATTACTTCTACCAACTAATCAAGAATTCTCTTAAGCGTAGAATCAGCCATTTAGAATACATACGAACGAGTGGCTCGAATGGCGGCAGCCATGTTGCGCCTCCATCTTGAAAATACATGTGCCAAAGAGGGACATACCTGGAAATTCAAGCTTCGCCTTTCGCGTTTTGACACTCTTACCCCTTTTCCACCAAGGCAGTGCTGGTGCCGGTTCGGAGCCGGTGCCTACTCGCAAACCAGTTCTTTGTGTTTCGACAGCCAAAGAACCGGTTCTCGGCCAGGAAAAATGTCTTCTTCTGACCCCAATATAGGATCGCAAAGCCAGGAGAAACATTTGCAGAAAGACGATGTAGTCCGCCATTGTAATTGTTATGCTTGAAGTTGGCGCAAGCGTTTCTGGGAAAGCTAAGATGTATGGCAACGTACACAGTGACGTAACAACATCGTTTGCTGGGCTCTCTAGTCAGTGGAAAACAAACAGGTTCTGAGAAGGTTCGCAAGTTGAACCAACTTTGAACCAGCACCAGTTCCGAACCAGGTCTTTTTTGGTGGAAAAGGGGTATCAGTGGCACCGTCATGAATGCGAGGGGGAGATTACTCGCGACTGCCGGCAGATTTGAAATAATACGGCCACCGTAGGAGTTAAAAAACCCTCGGAATGGGAGGGGCTAGAAAGTAATATTCAGTTGGTAGTCATAAACAATTTCACCGCTAGATGGTAGAAGATCCTACACAGTGTAGCTTTAAACAAGTGACACACTTGAAAAAGTCCAAATGAATGAAAACGTGTTTAAAGAGCGGAACATGGAGTCTGAAGGTTGAGTTTCCTCTCAGCAGTAACTACATTTTTTACAAATATTACATTACTATTAAGCAACATTAAATTCCTACTGGCAAGATTTTAAAAAAGTAACCAAATTAGGAATTTGTCTACTGCTTAACATTAACCAATAGCCTAGACAATAGCAGCAAACTCAAAAGGTTCCAGAGGAAGAGCAAGTTTACATTTTGATGAATAATTATGAAGCTAATTGTTTTTCTTTGTAATATCATGCACTCATGAATCTTTCACAATAGAACCAGGAACGTTACTAAATCAAATAGGTTTAATTTTGAGTTCATGCTGACTTTAAGTGTGACAATCTGTGCCAGAGGTCTTTAATCACACTCTTCCACTCTTTGGCTTCATTCAGTATCTATATGATGTGGCAAAATTACAACAACCAAATATTAATAACCAGCAAAACACAAACATATGACCCATTATCTATTAGCACAGAAAACCTGATCTACTTCACACAATAAATAACATGAAAATAAGTTGATCAATAAGAGGCATCAGAAAGCTTATTTACATCAGTAAGAAAATGGTCAGTTCACTGTGAAAGTCTGGACCGAAGAAGGACTCAAGATGTGAGAACTCTCTATTAAGTTTGAAAAAGAGACGTACACTATGTACCCCTTGTAATGATTCAGTGATAAATAAAGACAAAATAAATGTAAAGGTTAATTGGGTTACAATAGCAGTCCATGCAGTGGAGGTCATCTTCAAACAATGCAAGGAACAGAAAAGACACAAACGATCAGAGAGAGAATGCTGTTCACAAAACAGTACCACAAGACCCACACTGCCTCATGGGAGTTCCTCCACCCCGCTCCCAAGCCTGAATGTGATGGTCCGATGAGGTCAAAGAAGGTGCGCTTTGAAACAGTCCAACTGGGCGAGAGGGGAACTGTGAGGAGCCTAAATAACTTCTCTGCTGTTTCGAATGGCGCAGCAAAGAACCATGCTGAAGATCATGCCAATTATCTGTTAAAACAGTGAGGGAATGTTCAGATGTTATATACGATAAATAAATACAGGCTACAGTGTTCCCAAAAAGCATTTGAACACTTAAGCCACACTTATAAAGCAAATCTCAATTGGCTGATTTTTTTTTCTCTTCGTCTCAAAATTAAGCGATAGCTCTTTATATAAAGTTGTATATATGAGTATGTCCAACTTTGAAAAAGAATGTTGGTTTCATATTCTTACCATTATTCCAGCAATGCCAAGCCCAACGTATCCAATTATGAAGAGTTTTTCATTGAAGAAGTCTTCGATAGCTTTAACGCAATCCTTGAAAGCGTTTAAAAAGAACATTAGATGAGTTTGGCAAACTGATGATATACACACATCTGTTCACTTCTACAGATTTAGCTCTGGCTCTGACATCTGATTGGACGAGCACCAAAGCTGTTGTAAAATAGCAGAGATGTGCACACCATTTATAACTAATTATTATTCTGATTAATTAGTTAATTGAATATTAGAGTTTTATATCACATCTTTGTTGCCAAAAAGCTTTGTTGTGTTGTGCATAAAAACCCATAAACTATGTTTTAAAAAAAATCATTGTAACGCTTAACCGTATTTATGTTGATTTAAAAAAAAAAAAACTGGATGGAAATGCCAAGATTGCGTATTGCGTTTCGTCTGTGCGCTCCGAGACGCCAGTCATTCATGATGTAGGAAAAAAAGCCACAGTGGCTTGCCTGATAATATCTTACCAACCCAAGACTTTCGAACGGCAGTGTATGTTCACACATACACACACACATGAGCTGCACCTGAATAGTAGTCATTTTTTATAGGCTAAAGCCATTGTAAACACTGTTAACGCGCTGTTGCGGTATCTTCTTTCTAATGTGCTTTGCTGATTGGGATCAACTGACAGTGTGAACTTCAAAACTGAAGCACAATGTGACATCATGTTTCTCAGCCGATCAATGTGCTTTCGTGACAGCTATAAATAAAAAACTGGCGCCTTTGTGCCCCTGTGGGCTTATCGGATCAAGTGACTCATTGGACATCTTGCCGCTGTCTGCTTCATTTCTCTCTCTAAGCCCTTCTTACCTTCTCCCTCCACTGGTCTGCGCCCCTCCCTCCCTTTCTTTACCCCGTACAGAGCAACATGGCTGCCACCTAAGGGTCTGTGTCAGAACTGCTCATCATTCGAGTATGAAAGGTGTCCTTCCTGTGAGTCAAAGGGCCAGATTTACTAACAGCTTGCGCCAGCGCAAACCCTCTTTTGGCATTAAAAAACTACTGTCAGGATTTGTTAAAGACATGCTTGTCTGTCCTCATTAACACTCTCCCTGCCACTGACTCGTTTTTCTGGCAATCCGTGTTTATGGTAGGGGGCGCTGTTACACGTCTTCTGAAATAGTACAGCAACTCTGGATCCAAAAACAAGCGAAGATCTGTTAATAACTAGAAGGCATGGATAGTAAGTAAGCTAACGTAATCAAACATTCAACAGCATATAAATCAAAACTGCCTAATGTTACCAAATGAAATGTTTAAAAGCAGAGGCTCTGTTCTTTCTTTGGATATATTGACTTTTTATTCATACAACTAAATATTCTGGGGGCGATGAAAGTTTTGTGAATATGATAAAAAAAAAATGCTGCTACTGGCTGGTAACTTTTTTAGAAAATGCTGGCGGGGAAAGAGTTAAAAGCAACGCAGAGAGACACTTTTGTTGAATTTTGGACCAATGTAGTTTAACTGTGGGCGGGGATAGCACTGAAATTGACAAAATTTCCTGTTGCTCATTACTGTTGCACAGTATATATATATATAAAAAATAATAATTATTTTTATATAAAATAATGCAAAATAATAGAGCTTCGTGGCCTATAAGGAAATAATTATGGATGGCAAATCATCTCAAATCACCTGGCATTGAAACATGTGTTTCTCTTCAACTAATTCAAGAGATTCCTTCAGAATAGTGAACTGAATAGTGAATTCCAATCAAGCAGAAGAAGTGGCAGAGGTGAAATGATATTGAGCCCTCTAACATAAGCAATGAAAGATCAGTGCATTTTAACTAACCGTGTTAGGACTGGCTTCAGTGCACAGATCAGGAGGGCGAGAAGATTCAGTCCCACAGCACTCCAGCTGTGAAATAAGAACAGACATTACATCCACACAGACACTATGGCCACAGATCATTTACTAAATCAAATGCTTGACTGACCACTTTGTGATAGATGGTGGCAATAGCAGTCCCGTTGTCATTTCCCAGAGTGGACTCATAGTAGGTTTGTACATCATTAATGATCTAGAAACACATGTGCGATTATTACATGACAGTTCATTTCATATTTATGCTCAATAAAATGATTGACACGGTGCATGCAATACCTTTTCCTTATTCAAAAAGCCAAAGACTCCGGCAGCGACCTCTGCCCCAAAGATCACCAGAAGGCAAGCAAAAAACTACAAAAGAGACTTCACTTTAGATCATACTAATTGCAATTCAACAGGATCATATAACAGGATATCAAGAAGGTTATTTTCAATTATGTAAACATTTTATTTTAATTTAACACTGTGCATGGGTCGAGCATAATGAGACCAGGAACATGTATTAAGGAAGTAAAAAAGCTCCATTTTGATTTAATGTTTAATTTAAATTCTTCAGTGTTGACAAAAAAGTGCTCAAGGCAGAGTTGGCTGCAACTCATTACTATGTAATTAATTACTGTGATTTAATTACTTATCCCTTGAAAAAGTAAAGTAAGGGATTACTCTTAATTTTTCTGTCATTTAATTACTGTTACTTATGATGTAATTGCATTAAATATTATATAGACAATAGAACAATTCTATATAAAACAATAGTGGATTTAACATCAAAATGTTTCAAATGTACGTTTTTAATGAACAGTAACCTTCTTCCTTTAAATACTTTGGTCAATTCAAGAATAATTTATTCAATTTATTATTATATATTTGAAAGAATTAAAAGAGCAGTTTCATGTTTATCCTTGTATTGTTCAATGTGGGATTTGATTTGGAAAATAATTAGTAATAAGTAATGCAATACTTTTTTGTAATTAGTACAGTAATACAGAAACAGTGTGTTTCAGGGTATTTCTTCATTTATTGTTGCGTAGTTTGTACTAGAGGTGTTCACAGGTCCACTATGATCTGAAAACCCGAGTCCAAACTTTGACAAGTGCCTCGGACACGGGTCGGGTGTGATATTAGTAGCCTCTGGTCTTTGGTACTTTTAAATATATGTGCTTTTACAGATATAACCTGAGAATACCCGAATTCTTTCAAAATATGCCAACTTTTCATTATTCGTTTTGACCGTTCAACAATATTTTATTATTTAAAACGAATGATTCTACTTTATTCCAGGCTTATATGTGTACATAACCAAACCCTCCTGGATACCGTGTTCTGCAACACCCGAGGCATTCGAGGGAATGATTAATGTTAGCATTCATTTCAATTTATGTCGTTTGAGGTGCAACATAAAGCTTGTGAGCGGTCGGACTCGCTCGCCCCAGAAGAAAAATGATTTACTGTTGCCAGACACATTAATTACAGAAAACCATCTATATGCAGTACTAAATCAAATGAACAAAAATGAAACCATAACTGTATATTTTGGTGTTTTTCCTCAAACAAAGCAATTTGCGAAAATCCACAGGAAACATTTTCACACATTTTTGACATACTCAAAGCAGATATTATATGGCAACATGGCTAAACAGCTAACGTAAACGTTTGTGAACTACAAATAAGGTAGAAAGATGGGCATATTTTTAAATCTACACCTGCCGTGGTGTTTCATATTTGGTGTTTCGGTTGAAAAAGTCCCCACTCAACCACTATGCAGGGGATCGGGTTTGAAAAAAAGTTCTCGGGTCTCAAGTCTAATTTTATCGGGTCAGGTTTTTCTTTTTTTCTTTTTTTCAAATGAATTGATGCACATCAGGTTTGGGTGAGAAGTGATTCGAGTCAATTCGGGTCAGGTACAGATCTTAGGACCCGAGAAGACCTCTAGTTCTTACCCACCGATCCCAGAAGACACTGTGACTCTCTCACGGCCCCAAAGCAACCGAAGAACCCCACCAACATCATGACACCTCCTGCTCCGATCAAGATGTACACCGCTGCAGGGAGAACAGAGTATAGTGTAATGTTGAAAGTTAGTTCTAGAAAATCTCAGCATGCAGTTCATTATATGACCAGATGATGGCAGAACATGAATAGGTAATAAAATCATTTATTAATTTCAACTGTAACTGTCATATGCTCTAGTACAGATGGCAGATAAATGAAAATAATGTGGACCCAGGTGTACTTTTAGATGACTGAGAGTGAAAGCAACTGATTCAAATTTTATGAAGGTTCTGTAGGCATTTCCTGACAGATGGTCAAAATCAAAATCACCTTTATGTGTTAGGTAATTTCCCACTCAATGTAAACTACAATCCCACACAAAAACACAATGTTTTGCATATCTATGCATTGAAGTGAGAAGTTTGAGTTGCGCTTCCTCACATATCTCCAACAACCAGTGTCAAAGGCCTCGGCTCAACAGAAACAGTCTTTGTGTGAACAACACATACAGACACCACAAGCTCAACCGTTGCCCTGACGCCTTAATCGTATTTACCGGCATGGTTTTATTTTTCCCAAAACAGTTAAGCGCAAACCTTACCCTGCAGCCGTTTTCATTGGTCATCTCGATCACACACACACACATACACATATATATATATATATATAGTACATATATATATATATATATATATATATATATATATATGTGTGAAATAAAAAAATAAATATATATATATATATATATATATATATATATATATATATATATATATATATATATATATATATATATATATATATATATATATATATATATATATATATACCCTAGCAATGCAAAACAGTTGCACATTGTGGCAGCAGGTTTTGCATGAGCAAACAGCACTCTAATTTTCTTTAGAAAATGTGAAACTGTAGTTAAAGACATAACATTTCAGATCTATTTTGGACATTCATGATTACGGGATCTTCATGATCTTGTTGTCATTCTCCTCTTCTTGCCAATTATCTCACCATAGCAACAATTCAGCCACCCCAGACGCAGGGCGCTGACACGTCTGCTGTGCCACACTCACTTGAGACCGCCGTTGCTAGGATGGCACAGTCTCCCTCGCGAACAACTGCTTTCCCTTGCCACTTTAGACAAGCTAGAGCCATACTAATTAATGGAAAAAGATAAACTAGAGCAAAATCTGAGGGCCTGGTGAAGCTAAACGCAGATAAATATGCTACAATCCCTGTTGTTTAACGCCAGACTATAACTTAAAAGACAATTGTACACAGGTTTACATTTCAGATATGATTCCATTGACATTTCCATCCTCGAAGGAGTCAAGAAGGCCAAAAGGCTTGCCAGAAAGCACAGAGCTGGAGTTTTGCAGAGGTTTTATTAAGGCTAAAGGAAGACAAGCATCACAACCCACAATAATTGATCCCCAAGGGAGAAAATAATGTTGTTTTCCGAGTACAGAACAAAGGAGATTTGACACGAGTCCTCTGTGAGTTCAGCAAGCTAAAAACACCAAGCCTCCTCTACTCTTGACTTCCTAATTGCCAAATGGATGGAAAACAAGCTGACATTTAATATAAACAGCCCTCCTCCTTTCCTTATACTATAAACACTGAACATCTCTAAATGGGCAGAGAGCTCTCTTCAACATGCCAGGACTCAGTCAATTCATTACTTGAGAGCCCGGAAAATGGGCAATTGTTGTTTACCAATGATGCAAGAACATCAACAGCAAGAAGATGAGCAAATGGAAAGTCTTGAGTTTTCTGAAAAGGTGTTTACCGAAAGATCACATGCTGTCAGTGTCGACTGGAATTATATATGCACGATATAGCAACAGCTAGATGCGAAAAAAATGCATTGGGGGGGGGGGGGGGGGGGGGTTGATTTCACTTACATTATTATTCAAATAAAAAATACAAAATACATTTTTACAAAACCATTTCAACCAGTAACTCTTAGTTTTTAATAGTCCAGTCTTTGAAAATATGAAGAAAAAAAAAAGTTCAAAAAGCCCAATCATCCATTTACAGATGTATCACAAATCTATTTAAACATGTACTTAGATGCAATTGATTTAAAAAAAAAAATTCCCACCACTTCTGTGACTAAAATAAGTGTAATTTGCATCTGGTAAATACTGCAAATATCTGAAATATCTTTAGCTAAGAAGTCTGAGTTAATAAATAAATAGAATATCTGAGTTGTGTTTCATATGGAAATAAAATATCCTAGTGTTATACAGTATATATACTAGGAAACAGAGACTATATTATGTATTTTTGCAGAATCTTGCTTCCTGTTTTTGTCTCCTGCATCTGCTGCATTAGCTTCATAGCACATAGTTGTTTGCCAAGTGATATTCTTCTGTTACTGGGTAGACACTGTTTGTTCCAAACACAAACATATTGCCAGGAAATGCTTGTTATCTTATGGTCTACTATGAATCCACAGAGCATCTCTCACTTCTTCTTTTTTTATTATCGCTCTGTCGCCGAGACATCATTGAAACGTTTATGCCTTAGGTTATACCTGGTTGAAGTGTCTTCAGTGTCTGGGTATCAGCATATAATGTCAAGACCCAGTTTTGCAATTTGTTTCATAACCATTGTGTTTAGCACTTGCAAAGTAGTTGTTTGTGCATTATGTAGCTCCGGACAGCAGTTAGCAGTCCCATATAGATCGTCTCATTGCTGCCACCAGTGGAAAAACAGCAGGAAGCCGCGTTATTAATGTGCAAATAAATGCCCTTAACCGCAGTTCTACAACTAGAGACACCAATCAACACACTAACCATTACAAATAAACCAATTACTGTACCACTCCTCTGCAAGACCAATGAGGTATATGTTGAGACCAGCTTTCCGACCAACAGCAGCTCACCAAACGGCTGCTCTAGGGACTAAACCGGAGCTAAAGGGGAAATTACGTTTTTATAATTAACCGACACCAGTTACAGGCCTTCCCCTATGAGAAATCAGGTTTGGCTATTAGCAAGAACTATCAGTGTCCCTGCTTATTCATCACAGCTAAAACCAATATCAGATTCGCCATTACAGAGGCCATTAGGGCTCCATGATGCAGATGGGAAATTTCAGCTTGAAATTGCCGTTGGAGTCCGGTGCTTTATTAATAGGCATTGGTGTTGTGCTTATTTATGAAACTGTGAGGTACAGTAAGGATTTCTTTATGACAGTTTCTGTACTTTGTGATTAATAAACAGATAACGTACCATGGTAGAATTAATGCTGCCTTCACGACACATGCAATCAGAATTATCGTAAATATGAGTTTCCTAGTTAAAAATAGGACATGAACACCCTCTCATGTTGTATTTACCACTGGAAATCTCTGAGATCATTTTGATATCGGAGTTCCCGAGTTGAGCGTGCCATAAACTATAAACATGACGATTGCTGCTGTGACAGGAATGCTGTATTAGTTTTTTCACAACAGCTACAACACCTTGTCTTATCATTAGAGTAGTGCATATTTACATATATGAATAATCATTTGAAGCGTATTGTATGTTTGTATACACAGCGAAAATAGCCTGTATTTGACCGAAATTACAGAATCGCCAGGAAGCTGATTATCTAGACAGCGCTGTGAATGTTTATATAGTTGTCAATGAATGGGACACTACATTTCATTTTGGCTTTCCAAAGATTTTCCCAATAAATAGGCAAGAATAAACCTAGTGACCTCCATTATTCCTGTTCTTTCCAACAACGAAGCACTTAAATGCAATGAGCTAATAATCATGAAAGTGGGAAATAGGAAATTTCCGCTAGCACATGAAGGCAGCATAATAAATGCCACATTATCATTACAACACATACTATTTATCCCATGATATGTTCATGGGATTATTCACTGTCACAATATCTCTATATAGCACAAAAAGTTTTTTTAATCTTGTGAGATCTAATCTGATTGGCTGGCTTTATGCAACAAAAGTCAGGGTGCAAAGGTTTATTTCAGTCTTTCTTGTGTACACAATATTTTTTTCTCTGTTTTCTTAGTTTTTAGAGGGACAGAAATTTAGATTACAAAGTCTGCACAAATTTCGTAATTACTAAATTGACTAAAATGAAATAAAAATAAAGCTAAAATAACACTGGCCAACACTCCTGTGCAATTATTATTTTTCTTTATTTTGCTCTATCATTGTAGTATCAACTATTTCAGATAAACAAACTCCTAAATGGTACAGAAAAAGAAAGGAAACTGTGGTTAGCCATTTTATACTCAGTCACATGGCCCATTTTTCACAGTTTCTCCTATTCATATATTTACAGTGTAGTTTCCTCTCTTAAAAACCCCCAAGTCTGCTTTCATGACACCATATTTTGCGTTAGGTTTATGAAACCTACAAAACTGTTACGTAAACATTTGCTGTGGGCTTCAAAAAAAATTTGCAACTCACCAATGAAGAAGTGTTCAGGGGCATCGTTTTCGGCTAAGAGGTTGGCCGTGTCTGGGTCAAACCTCAACCATAATCCCACAGCCAAAACCACTGAACCTGACAGCTGGAAACAAGAGTGAAACAAATCAGAAACATGTGCGGAAAAAATTCACTTCACGCTGTTTTTGTGACCTTTGCTGGTCCTTACTCCATGCCTTTGATTTCAAATTCTGCACTGGTCTATTTAGTTACAAACACATGAATGCAGGGTTTGACTTTGAGAACAGGATACTTTGTATTTTTCCCATCACCGTAACTGGAAGGATAACCTTGACTAAAATAGAGTATTGATTGTAATTCTGTAAGATAAAGTGTATTATTGTGATACCCTAAAACAACCTTTTGTCCATCTGTAAGGTCATCAGAGAAAGTTTGTTTGCCTTCTAGTTATCAAGTCAAAGGGAAACCTACTAGACATTTTAGATTTACAAATTTTAGTGATGTGGTCAAGACCACCTAAACCGAGGCTAAGTCGAGACCAAGACCAGACTAACATTCCTCAAATTCATCTGAAAGATTAACATTTACTGCCTGAGAAATGTCTTATTATTAATAAACTATTACAATTAGAATAATAAGAGACTATATAGAGCTGTTACTAATCAAATGAAATCACTAACAACAAAATGTATCTTTTCACAGCAGAGGTGGCACAGTTCATCTGAATTGGTACAATTACAAATGCACAAATAATGTTGAGATTAATGTTATAAAAATAACATTTTGTTTATTGAACATTTGTATAAAATTAATATCACTTTGCAATTGTGATCATATCACTTTGCAATTGTGATCATATTTGTGAAAACACCCCTCTCGCTCATGATATTGCTTAATTATATCATATGTTATAATATAAAAATCAAGATATCAAGTACTTTTCTGCAATCATATCTTGAATTTTGTGGGCATTTGTATTAATTTTGGTGACATTTTTGACACAATTCCTTATATAATTTCAGACCCGCCACAACAGTAACAAAATAAATGAAATTAGAAATAAGTTATTGATTGCATTTGAAGCAGGAAGTTTAGCATCCAATTCCATTATGATGTTAACAAATAAATCAGACAATGCAATGGCAATTTAGCGATATCAACGCTGTTGTGGTCTTGAAATAAAATCCAGAATCCTCTTAGTCTGAGACCGAGAACAAATGCAGTCGAGACAAGATCAAGACCTTCAAAAAATGGCCTTAAGACCGATCTCGAGAACTAACACTAAATCTTTAGAAATTTACCCTTTCCAGTGAGTCAACAGTTAATGTTTGCTCAGTTAAATCAGCCTCAATATGCAATTTTGAAATGGTGAAATTTTAATAATAATTATGACAAAACTCAGTTGAAAAAAAAATCTATTGATATTAAAAATAAAATTATTAATAGATAAAAAACATAACCTATTATGACCTTTATATCTCATCATTTTGATTGCTAATAACTGACTTTTTAAATTCATAATTCGAGTTTTTGTGACTTTTTGTCTTATGTGGCAGATACGGGCTTTCATTGAAATGACATCATAATCTTTGTGGAACAGGTGATTATTGCAAAGGCGACTAAATTTTGACATCACTAATGTTATCCGTGTGCAAATACATTTTTAAGTGTAAATTGAGAATCTAAATAGTTTTTAAGGCCACTGTCTACTTTGGTGCCCATCTCTATGATCAACAGGCAGGCTGTGCCAGTCTGACAGGCTTGTCCTGCTGGTATCCACCATCCCCCAGTGCCATCCCCTGCCCCCTCATACCCACCCTATGCAACACCAGGACATAAAACTGCACAGGACAACGACCCACTTCTTTTTTTGCCTGCCCTCTCAAAGACAAAGGCCTTGCTGTCCAGCGCAGTGAAACCACTCTACAGATAACCAATGACTGAAGCCACTGTGCCCTAAATTACATCTTACACTAACCATTTAAGCCAATCTAATGACCATTAGCACAGTGTGATGTGGCCTTTGAATGGTTCCTATGACATTTGTGTGGTTTTGAGCAACAAAGAGCGAATGAAGAGAGGCTTTAAAAGAACTTCATTTAAACCCTTCATTAAAATAAAGCTGAAATCAAAACTTACCTTAACATTTTTCAACTAAAACTGATTTTAGTTCAGTTAATTGCATATATGCCACATTTCTAATTTTAGTTCAAGTACTAAAATTACTAAAGCTGAAATAAAACTAAATTAAAGCTAGAAAAAAAAAAACTACAAATGCACATAACAAAATTACTAAAACTTAAACTACAATTCAAAATAAAAGCCAATTCAAAATATTAATAAATGCCACAATAGTATATAAACAGTACTTATATAACACTGATCTAATATACAATCTATTGGCTTAAATGTCGAAAATGAACATTTTCTCATCAATTACTTGCATCCATGTAATTCCAACCCTGTATAACAAAACTAGCAACACCAAGGTCATATGCATGATCAGATCAAATATAAACCTTCTAAGTCGCAATGGATAAAAGCGTCTGAAAAATGTAAATCATATTTCTTTAGCACAAAAAACTCAATTACAGAGTGTTTGAGACTGAGCTTCATTTTTACATTCAACAAAACAGGATGGTGATTTATACTAAAAGGATCAAAAAAAGCACCATAAAAGTATAAAAATACTGGTAAAGTATTGTCTACTAATAATCTTTCTTTAGATTTTAATATGAGGCCACGTAACTTGCAGCATAACAACTGGTCACGTGATACATGAAAACCAATGGCATTTATATCAGTGACATGATGCACCAATAATGGAAGGCACCATTTTTTATTTGAGCATAAGTAGAAATTAGGAGGTGAAGATTATGAGCCAATAACAGCTTTCACTCTGTTTCTCGCAAAAGCTATCGTCTGACTTCCGAAGACTCGGTATATAACGCACTAATCGCATTGACGGAATAACATGGCGTCAGAAAAACGTGGGTGTGTCTCATTTAAGGGTTTTCACCACACGTCATCAATCCGGAAGTCGGCCATTTTGGAGGCACTGAACGTAAACAATGGCACTGAACTGAACGGACTCGCAAATTTGGCTGATTATTGCTGCTGAAAATGGTAGAGTTTTGGACTGTACTAATCGGTCGCACCGGGAAAAACATTTAGAGTTCTTTAGACTGTCAGAAGTTAAAGAGAAGAGTGCAAAAAACTGATGAAAGAAGCCATTTGTGGTTGAGAGAGGCACAGCATCAGCCACATGTGTAAATGAAGCGTTGACTATGGCTAAAATGTTGACGTAGTTAACTATGGCTACATTCACACTGTCATTCCAAATCCGATTGTCTTTGTATCCGATTGGAATGTGATCTAAAATGATGTCCACACTGTGTATCGCAACTGTCCAGATCCGACTTGTGTGTCCATGCAGCTCTTTGGCAATATGGCAATATGGCAATGACGTTGTGTTGTTGGAGGGTTTGCATTTGCAATAGAGATGTTGTCTTATTTAAATTTTACAACATGGAAATGTGTAGCCGCCGCGCTGGACTACTGCGTCCTGAGCATTGGTCTTGAGCCTGCTGCAGAACTGTAGGAGGCTGGTATGCACAGCTTTTTTTCCACGCTCTTATCTGCGCCGGTTTCAAAAATAATAATTTTCTGCTCGTCCGGCACTTTGCAACAACACAGCCTTGTTTCGGCAGCGACTTTCAGCATGTTCCCTATAACAACGTCTGACGTTTACATTTTACGTGGCGTGAGAAAGTAACATACCACGCAAAATCCGATCAGAGCGTTCAGACTGAAGCGGATTTCCTGATATGTGATTTGAATAGGATTTCAAACCACATATGGATGTAGCTTGAAACGGATTTAATGTGCTTTTTTTGGACTGACAACGTAGCCTATGTCGGGATAAGAAATAGAAGGAAGAATTGCTAGAGAAGCTAGCTCGTTCGGATCTTTACCACATATTAACTTTAGTTTGGCAAAATTTCGCGCTATTTCCTGCTTACTATGTTCTTCTCTATATGATTTCGCAGCTTCCATGTGTTTTTTCCGTGGTTTATTAGTGTAACAGTGTGTTCAGTAGTACATAAATTGTGCAATTCACATCCGAGTGCCTCCATAATGGCCGCGCATCCGGGTTACCGCGCAGAACGTGATGTCCGTGAAAACCCTCTATCCCTTTAAGTAGGAGTAGTATGCAAGGAAAACCAAAGGTATCATTCATTTAGACGGAGATGAATTTATGCACTTATAGCACTAAGCTGGATTTAACTTTTATCAAAGGAATAATAAAACGAAGTGTATAAAGCAACTGAGACCATAAAATGATCAAATATTAACCTTATCCACCTCACGGAACATGCTGTAAAATTATTATCTGAGGACGTACAGTGCATGTACTCTGCTTTGCATGTGACAAAAACTTAATCAACAATGTGGCGTTATCTTTGAAGAAATGACAACACCATTATTATCCAGAAAGTTGTTTCAGTCTCAATGCACCCTTCAGAATACAATGCAGCCCAGTGAATAAAGGGGTGTTGAATGCAGCACAAGAGGGTTGTACACTTTCAATAACTTTCCTTAGTAACCCGATCTTTGAGAACTAGCTTTGAGGGTTTGCCCATTCAGCATGTGCAGCTTGAATCTTAAAAAAAAGTTTGCACAGCCACAGAGAAATTTCAAAGCCCCTTATGATGGATTATGTAAGTTGTTTGCTTCTTACGTAAAAGTCCAAGTATCAAGGTAAAAACGATCACATTCTATAATTTAGGGTACATATCACATCGGCAAAAAAGTGTAAAAACAATATGCTTTCTTAATAAAACAACTATTGGTTTATTTTAAAATATTTTATAAGTGTAACTCGTCAGCTAGTTGCCAATATCACCATTTTGATATTACAAATAAAAAGATGTTTTCCCTGGTAATTTTGCAAACTCTGTTACCAGCAAACTGTATGCCACTATTAAGTGCTACACTCAAGACTTCTGAGAATTTTATGTTTTGCAGATATTTCTGTAAAATTCTCAGCATGTTCACTAAGGACAAGAATATTTTGTAATCAGAAATCTTCCTTAAAGATCATTTTGATAGTTTTAAGAGATGTTCTGCAAAACTCCAGTCCGTGTAGATGTAAACTATACCCTGAAAGAATATCAGAAGCAGCATTCTAGTTATTTAACAGTAACATAGTTGACACAAGAAACATAGTTGACTGGACACATTGTTACAATGACACTCAAGTCATTTGCATGTGAAGATCTCTTATGTTTTCACTGGCATGTAAACAATAAAGTTAATTTCGTAAAATAAGTCAAATATCCCTTAATCCTTCCTCATCCTGATTCACCCTCATGCACATCAACACTCAGTCTCCTCTGACAAATAGGGTTAAATTATGATTAAAAACTAATCCATGACAAATAATTCATTATCATCAGAGGACACAGTACTGTGTGTAGGACCATAACAACTATTTCATTCAAGAGTTGGCTCTACAGGGTAACTTATTTGACAGGTAACATAGTTGACAATGTTACCATTTTCACTCATAATTTCAAGGGCAGGCCTTGTCTGGCCAACCAAGCGTTTTGTTTATTACTTGATCAGGTTAACCTCAAATTTTAATATTTACTTGAATTAAAAATCATTAAAAAAAATATTGCAAACCATAACAATGTACCAAACATAGTTGACGGGCAATTAGTATACTCCTTGACAAAAGATCATTGGAGGTAAAATAAAAAAAATAAGAGGATATTTAGCATAATGTCTTCAAAATATCTGCCGCCGAAGAAAAAGACCACATGATGCTTGTCATATGTTTTTTGGATAAACCATTTTTCCGTGGTTCGGTTAGTAACATGCCTAGTTGACAGAATTTTTGCTTACAGTAAAATGAAACATTTTCTTATTTGAAAGAAAATTACATTTAAACTCAAAGGTTTTTAGATTTTAGAAACAAATGTAGTTCTAGACCCACTGACTTCAAAGAACGGACAAAGCAAGAACTAATTTAACGGACATAAAGGCAATTTCAAGCAAACTAAAAAACAGGGTGCACAAAATATTTGTGTGAGATTATAGTATGCATTATCTTAATGGATAAAATATGATATTTCTAAAGAAAATTGTTAGAAAAAATATAATCATCATTAATGTACATAAAATGTACCCTAAATTATAGAATGACCCACATTCAGCTTTAGACATATATGCTTTCCACTTTAAAACACAATTATGGATCCACACAGTACTTTCTAAGACTTGACTGAAGGAAATCACATCACAACCTCAAATGATCCTAAATAAATAAGACCAATTCTGTTTATCTGGCTATACATGAGTTTTGTTGAAAATGTCACAACAAACTGACAGCCTGTTAAACATTTGTCACTCTCAGCTGGTGGGGTGTACTAGAAAATGGCCAAATAAAACATTGAGACACTGTCCACAATGCAAGTGGATGGATAGAGAGTCAAAAAAACAATAAGAAACCGTTTCTCCTATATGGTATGGCATAGTTAGTTAACTGTTATATATACATACAGCCGAGACTTGGCCTATTCTCTAGAAGTGTGGTTTTTGAATATGTTGGTTTCAAACACCTAGTTAAAACTGTACTAAAACTAGAATCATTTTGTAAAATATAAGTTCCAAATTAAAATGCAAAACAAGTAAACACAATAAAACCACAGAAAATATTAAATCAAAAGTCAGCTAATGAAGGTTTTACTATTTGCATTTAGCTTAAAAGCCAATGAATAGGCTACATTAATTATTTAATAAATATTACATTAAATTAATAAATACAGATATATTGTGGTAAATGGCTTTTTCAAAATAAGGTACTACTTTAAAATCAGTGTCAATAAACAATAAGTTCCCATTGAGACATGCTGACACAAATCCACGCTAAGAATATTCACTGGAGAAAAAAAGTGTGCAGCTTGCCCCGTTCTTCCTTATAATAGACCATGGATACTATAAACATAAAAATATATAGCTTTCCTCTAAGACATAGGCACATTGTGGCTGTGTTTCAAAATCTACTGTCTATTTATAATGCACAAATGATGCTCAAAATGTCTGCACGTGCCTATGAGGCTCAAAAGTGTTGTCCAGATAGTCGGCTCACTAGGTATTGAGACAGAGCCGACATCTGTCACCTGTTTGTAGTTTACAAAAACATCGGCATCCTAAATGTGTAGCTGTTGTTGTTGCTAGAGTCCATAGAAACCTGCATCATGCGAAAAAATAATAATAATTGTGCCGAGACAAAAAAATCATCCTACAGATGTTGAGCAACTCCTAGAAAACAAGGCGACAGCAAATGCACGTACACTTGTGTCAGTGCAATTCATTATAGATCAAAGCATGTATGTGTGACATCATCGTCACGCAGATATCATCAGCACTGTTCGCACTTACCCAGAATATGAAGTTGAAGACGAACAGCAGGTATTTTACACATTTCATGCCTCCCTGTACTTTGCTCATCCTGCCAGCCGTTTCGTTTCGCGCGCTCGCCGTTTCGACCAAAATGTTTGCGCAAATGTGCAGGCCTGTCTCGGAGATTTAGGTCAGTAATATTATTCAAGCAGAATCCACTCACGGACCGTCAACACCAGCGCTGCTCGCGTGTGCACAGTGTGAGAGAGAGCGCGCGCGCGGATCAGCACCGCCCATTGGTCCAGCAGGACACGGGGGCGAGGGCAATGCTTCTTTCCCGCGTTTTCCTGAATATAGATAGATAGATAGATAGATAGATAGATAGATAGATAGATAGATAGATAGATAGATAGATAGATAGATAGATAGATAGATAGATAGATAGATAGATAGATAGATAGATAGATAGATAGATAGAACACACGCCTCACACACAAAATACAATGATTGTCAGTTTAGAATTGCTTTAGGCATTATGTTTGAAACTACGGTGTAATTTACAACGCCTTCATCATGTGGTCAGACATTCAGGGTATTCATTACTGAGTATCTTTCATAAGGTTTGTTTCACTACACAATGAATCTGTCACATTCACTGTCATCTCAACGACCATTGTCTGCTGGTCTGAGGTCAAACTCGGGACACACTGATAATCTTGAGATAATCTTTCTCACATTTTCATTAGAGACTGTCATATTTATCCAAACCCGTGGGAGTTTGAGTATTTATACATAGCAATGTAAAACAAATCAGGCTTTATATATATATATATATATATATATATATATATATATATATATATATATATATATATATATATATATATATATATATATTGTATACTTACTCATATTTAGTTGTATAGGGTCTTTAGCCTTCCCTGTTTGGGTATAAACTTTAAAATACTTTAAGACAATGATGCCAAAACACAAGTGGTGCCAACAAAGAAGAGATCAACAATGATGAGCTTGGGTTTATAAAATATTAGTAAGCTTGAGCTAACCCTATAGGCTTTGACCATTATCTGAGTTGATCATACAGCCAGCTAAATATCAATAAAGTCTTCACATACAGTACTTGGACACAAACGGACGTGAATTTAAAGAAGAAGAAGAAGACATATCTTTAAAATTCACCCAGTGTAGTGGGATATTTTAATAAGGAGTTAAATGTACCTCCAAAGTGTACATGTGTACAAGTGTAAATGTACACTCGGACATACACACACACAGACCGAAAGAAGCACAAGGGAAGGAAACACCATAAAAAGACAAGAGTGACACATGAGGACTTATCTGCAACTATGCAGGATTGCATGTTGCAAGCTAAGCATAGAAGTCACTAGACTGTGTTTTCCCCAGTTCCTCTGGAAAAACCCAAAGTGGCCTAAACAGGAACAATGTATGTGGTTTAGGATATATAGCCTACCTCAGAAAAGAATGTTCAAGTGTGTTCATTTTCTGATGTTCATCTCTAGAGGGAGTGAATTCTCTCTAGATCCTTATTTTTACCTGCTGCTATTTCATAACCTGAGAAGCTCAAGACGAGAACAGGTTATTTTTTATCAGATTGCTTGCGTGAACTGCTTAGAAGTAAGTTACTCTTTGTATATCCATTTTCTGGGACTGCCCTGGGAATGGATTAGCTGAAGAATCATAATCTGTAACCTTTTGATAATTTGCTAAAAAGTTTTTTGATTATTGTTATATTTCTCTTTTGTTTAAATAAACTTTTATTTTATAAAGACAAGTATTTTTTCATCTACTTCAGCTGTACAAAGAAAGTTCAATAGCAAAAAAAATAAATAGGCATTTGTATATCTTCACCTGACAAGGACAAAAAAGATCCAAGAAGCTTTCACCGGACGGTAAGCATGTAAGATCTTTTGAGTCAATGATTGTTATTGTTGTATATTGTGTTAAGGGACATACCTTAGATTTAACTGGTATAACAAACTAGCCAGTGTAGTAAATCTGACCTGACAGCAAAAGACCACCTAACTAGGGGTTAATCAGGCACTGAGGTAAATACCAGATCTCACCACACCAGATATAGTGGTAATGTTATAGCACTGAGTTATGGTCTGGACAAATGGTTTTATAATAATGAGTGATAATTATAAAACCATGATTTAATAAAGTAATATGAAAAGTAATAAAAAAATAATATTGATTTCAAAGTGGAAATGCTGCTATTTAAAAGATTTATAATAATCTCAGGAACATGGTTTCCCATGAATCAAGCACAACCTTATAGAGCTGCAATAAAATCATGGCATGGGGTATATGAGCAATAAATAACGTTACATTAATTTAACACCAATTTCATAGAGATAAAATGTGTGTTCTGTAAGAGCAGTGCTCCCTCTTGTGATAAAATATGTAGGCTGTGGTTCAAACATGTTTAGTATTGTACAACAATAGAAAGTAAAATTGAAGAAACTGAAAGTAAAATTGAGTGAAATAACATCTGGAATAGAATTTCTGCATAAACTGCGGGTTACACTTTATTTTAAGGTGTCATTGTTACAGTGTAATTAAGTAGCCTACTGAGTAATATTAAGCAACAAACTTACTATAGGGTTAAGGTAGGATTAGGATTTGGTTGAGGTTTAGCTGCATGTAATTATGCTTAATTTACTGTTATTTCTATGGTAAGTATATGTATTATGTAACAAGGACACTGTAAAATAAAGTGTTACCAAACTTCGTTCTCACTCATATTACAGAGGAAAATGCAAACAGTCATCATCCTGGAAAGCGTAAATGAGCGAATGAACCACTAGGGGGCGACAGTTGTTTGTTTTTGAATCGCTCCATCCAGCGATGTTTACTGTTGTACACCTTATCACTTTACATAGCTTACCATAATACACAGTCATATCTCGATTAAGACTTTTAGACTTTTATGTGAATGTAATTAGGGAATCTTTAACCTTTCTAAAGACAATAAATACGTTGTAGTACGCATGCTGAGGGGTGGCCGTAGCCTTGTTTGAAATCTCCACAGTGTGTCATTACCATCCACACTTCATTAATCTCATTAATATTCTTTGTGAATTAAACAAAAGAGCTTCTCTTGGATTTGTCACAGCAGACTCTCCATTGGGAGCTGTCCTACAAACAATCAGAGACAGGCATGTTTGTTCCATTTACATGAGTGTGAGGAAAATTCTCTCTCATTCTTCATCCGAGTACACAGAACTGTTTGAAATAGCCGATGACCACAAAACATCACCTAACGAGAGCAAATGAGTGTGTGACCGTGATTTTGTTTGAAATGACGACCCCTTTTGACCCGCACTATATCGCTAAACAAACACTTGCTGATGAAGGACTCGTTTGTGGGTGATGTGATATATAAACCTAACAATCCTGTTGAATATTCCACCCGAACTTTGACGCCTGACCTCGCAGACTTAAGCCTGTGGCTTTCAGGCTTTCAGGCTTCCAGACATGACCTCATCATTTGGCCATGCACCTGACCTTTGACATGTGGTCTTCCCCCTGTTTACGCAATCAAACCTGAGGTGGGTATCGCAGGCCGCGGCCCATCTGTTTTTTAGACTTCCTCATGCTGCCTAAACAAATGTATTCAGAGTCTGATTAGAGTGACACACCTGTTTGTGGTTGTTAGAATTGCTTTTTAACGATTTTCACTCTCAAGGCTAGTTGCATCATGTGGAAGCCTCTGGAAGGATAACATCTAATGCATTCCAGCGTAGGCCCGTTTCCATGTGTAAGAAGCACATCTGTTGAGACGTGAGGTCGACCCCACCAACACATTCAACAAAATCTCCAGCTTACTCAAAGCTTCTGACAAAATTTGCCCTAACCGTTTAGTTTTTCTGCCACATGGTTGAAGGTCATGTCTGAGTCACAGTTTTTTTTTTACACCAAAACCAGAAAAAAAAACTCAACTCCTGAAAGCTTAAACTGAGGTTGTTATACTGAAAGTTCAATGGCTTTTTTGGGCTTCAAGCACACTGGAAAATATTTAAAGGAATATGCTAGATTAAATGCAATTTAGGCTCTGTCAGCAGCTTGGCATGTGCTCAGTGACCACAGAAAATAATCTGGACATTCCTTAATGTTCAAAAAATAATATCAAATATTTATAGTAAAGCAATTACAATTGAAGTCTACTGGGCCAACATTTAAAAGCAAAAAGAGGAAGGTAATTTATTTTATAGTAACTTGCATGAAGTAAATTTATGAGGTTTTGAGGTGGAACTAATTTTCTCGCTAGATAAAGTTCTGGTTATACACTAACACCAACATAATCACTGGTTTCCTTCCATGTCCATTCTTGCACAAATACCAAATGCAGGTTTAACTGGGTTTAACTTTGGTAACACTTAATTTTAGGGTGACGTAGTTACATGTACTTACTATAGTAACAGTAAATTATGCATAATTACAAGTAACTACCCTAAACCAAACCCTAACCATAACTCTATAGTAAGTACATGGTTAATTAATATTACTCAGTCAGTACTTATTGGATGTAACTACGTTACCTTAAAATAAAGGGTTACACTTTATTTTAAGGTGTCATTGTTACAGTGTAATTATATATTTAAGCACTGAGTAATAATAATTAACAACATGTACTTACTATAGGGTTAGGGTTGGATTTGGTTGAGGGTTAATTTAATGTAATTATGCATAATTTACTGTTATTAATATGGTAATAAAGTGGTAAAATATGGTATATGCTAAAAAAAAAGTTACCAATAAAGAGTAACCCCAACTTTTTTTTAGCTGGGTGATAAGCAAATCTATCAAACCATTGTCATGCTAACATGTAATGTTTGAGTGTTATGATTATACAACCAAAATAATTGTGCAGGATTTTCTCTAAATAATAAATTAAATGTTGGTGTGTTTTTCACCAAACCCTATCATATGCCCTCGGAACACTTGGAAAATATGACATTAGTCATATGGGGTCTTAAAAATAAAAGTCATATGGCATTATAGCACCAACAGGGTGAATAAATAATGACTGAATTCCCATTTTTTTGGGTGAACTGTCCCTTTAAAAGGGTGGTATAATTCCCTTTTTACAAGATGTAAAATAAGTATTTGATGTCCCCAGAGTGTGTATGTGAAGTTTTAGCTCAAAATACCCCACAGATATTTTTATACAGCTTTGTTATACAACATGTTACAACATGTTGAAGTTGTAAATTTTTGAGGGTGAGCAAAAACACACCGTTTTGTGTCTGTTCCTTTAAGTGCAAATGAGCTTCTGCTCCCAGTACAGGGGGCGGAGCTTCAACAGCTTATGTCATTTTACCTCACACAGACATGCACTGAAAATTTCTAAACTTTTAGCCTTTTATGTTTAAACCGGAGTCAGACAATGATGGAGAGACTCAAGAAGAAGTGACAACATGTAGAATGCAACAGGACATTTCTGAAAAGTTAATTGATGAATTTACCTAGCTTATGTGTAGTTATCTTCTAGTCATTGATTAGCATATTGATTAGCATATTAGCATTGATTAGCATATGGACCAGCGGTCAGCATAAGAGGACGCACAGCAAGAGCGCGCTAGTGGTTTTTCAGAATACTCAGTTCTCCTGTTATTTCAGTGTTGAATTTGACTCAAGGTAAGACTATCTTCGATTCTCTGTTTAGTTTTCATTTTTATCTTCACATAATTCTGTATTTTATTTAGACGCGTTGCTACATTAATCAACGGCCGCGCGTGGAAATTATTATTATTATTGCAGTTCTAATAGCACTTAAGTATTGACTCCTAGCAGTTTCGATTTGCCCCATTTTCGCTTTATTGACTTAATTGGCCGACTGAGACAGCAACTGTAAGAATAGATATAAATTGAGAAGTTTCAGGTCACTTCTTCAGGACCAGCGGTCAGCATAAGAGGACGCACAGCAAGAGCGCGCTAGTGGTTTTTCAGAATACTCAGTTCTCCTACTATCGGTCAACAAGCGACGTCTCGTGGTTCCATCACAGAGAGCCACAAAATCACTTTCCAGAACATTCTCATTCACAGTTCCATGCTGGTGGAACGCTCTCCCCACCCTCATCCGGAATGCAGAATCCCTGACAACCTTCAAAAGACAGCTGAAAACCCATCTCTTCCGTGAGCACTTAACCGCATGAAGAAAAAAAAAAAAAATCCCCCTTTCCCTCTAAAACCTCACTTATCGGGCTTATGCTACTCTGAATAATGCCTGAACTTCGTATCTTGAGCACTTCTTGCGTTGTTTTTGTTTTTGCCTCTTCATGATGACTCGCTTAATCTAGTCCTAATTTGTAAGTCGCTTTGGATAAAAGCGTCTGCTAAATGACTAAATGTAAATGTATATTCTGTCTTGATAATCTATAAATCATGTTCTGGGGGCGGGGTTTATGTCAATTCTAGGGTTGGTGATGTCACTAACCCGGGAGGAATGTTGTGTAGTCTCTACCAGCCGTTTGTTGTAGTCCTTAAAAAGCAATTTCTTTAAAAGCAAATATCTCCCTTTGCTTTGAACTTTGAGCATTGTAACTTTGCAGATATTGTTTATGCTCAAACAGCAACATTACACACTAACTAAAGTTAGAAAAGTGGAATCATAATCAACCACCCCTTTAAGCATGCTTATCTACTAGGCTTCACTAAGTGTATCATAGAAGACACATTTTGTTAACGTGAAATAATTTTCTGTGGTAACCAACAGCACAAATGCTGTCGAAAGAGCTTAAGTCAACATAAAACAGATTTTTTTTTTTTTACCAATTCCAAACCATTTTAATTTGATAAGGTGATGAATTTTAGAGTCAAGATATTCAACAAAAACAAAATGCAGGCCAGCAGTTGGTTGCAAGAAATCCCTTAAATTAAGAAAACCCTTGACCATACACTTCTTGCAACTGGGCCCATGACTTTTTGAACTATTAAAGACTGGCAAGTTGTCTGTGAAAATATGCTGAAGTGGTTGGAGGGGCCAAAAATGACAGTCATTCAGTAATTTTTTTTCGCTTTGGAAAAATGTGCACCAATCTATAATAAAAAGAACATGTATAGGAAAAAATTATGCTCACTTTTGTTAACAAGAAGTTCATCCAAAAATTTAACTCTGTCATCATTTACTCACTCTCATGTCGTTCCAAACCTGTATGGCTTTTTTCTTCCACAGAACAAAAACAGGACAAAATGTCAATGCAATTACAATGAATGTACTGAAGTTTTCAAGTAAGAGTAAATCATGACAATTTTAATTTTAGGTTGAATTTAACCCAGAATGTTGCTTTAAAAAATGATCCACGTCCTAATATGCACACTAAGGACCCACAATAAACTTGACAATAATGCTGCAGTTTAATAAATAACAATTACCACACACAACAATGTATGTACATGTTCAGGTAGGCCTACTGCTGCAAAAGAAAACAGTTATTTTAAAAAGACAGAAATGCATAAAAAAGAACTGAAAAAACAAACTCTGAAGTCCAACTCATTCCATTGACAATATCTTGTGTCACAAGTTATCATTAACGGTTTGCACAAGTAAAATGTCCACCATCGCATGGAGGAATTTGGAATATCAAGTTTGATAGCATAAGGCTTTTGCTGGTGTATTCAAAAGCAGCCAGTGTGTCATTGTCTCCAAGACTTTCGGCTCAGCACACACACACAAGCTACATTGATCCTTATGAGTCTCCACGCCACCAGGTTCTTGAATGAAGTCAGCGCTCGCACGAACGTGTGCGAATTGGTACAGTATGAGTTCCAATGGCGCGCATCGATTCCCAAACACCCAGAACCTCCGGTCCGCCCGCTGCTGCAGGTCGTCTCAAAAAAGTACTGCTTTTTCTTGGAGTTGTTGATGATGACGTCAGGCAAGACGGTGACCTCGTTGCCTGACATGTCTGTAGCTTTGGTTTTGTTCCCCTCCCAACTGCTGACGCTCTCACAGACGGAGTAAACGCCGCGGTGTTGAGGCGGTCCTGCTTTCCTCTTCGTCCTGCTCCTCATCCGGTGCCCAGTGGGCTCTGAGTCGGGGGGGTGTTCGCTGAAAAGTACGCGGGGCGAGCGGTACCGTCTCTTGTTGAAGAGTTTGGGATCCACGGTTGGCACAGGGATGGCTGTGACATCTTGTCCGTGGTGGTTGTGTTGTAAGCAGATGTCACCTGGGCGCTGGGCAAACATCTGGCTGCAGGACAAGAGCAGCAGGGCAAGCATAGACCACCGCATGGGCTCAACGTGACCTGAGTACGGCACAGATTCATGTTAGGTTTGATCACACAGAATACCAGTAGCATACATACAAATAAATTTCTTCAGATTTTCTTCTGCACTGTGATGCACAGATGCTTTATGGGTATCCAGTAATTATATTATGACAGCTAAAGAATGGTAGATAAACAATATGATGGCTGATATCTGTAGATCTAAACCGTATTTTTCCACAAACAGCTTCACAATAAAGCTCCAATCTAGTATTTTACATCCACAAACGAGTTACTAGGAGCGCTACTTGGGTATTAAGAGGTGTGTTCCTTTGGTGCTCTTCAGCTTGGAGATCCAAAAATGTTTCCCAAATAAACAATAGTTCTGAGGCACTCAAAGGGAATATAGGTTTAAAAAGCCTTTATTTAAACTTGGCTATCCATTAAAAACATGCCAACATGTTTCGGCCACTGTGGCCTTCTTCAGGGCAAATTCAAAATGGCAGTCTGTAGACTGCATGCTATATATATATATGCATGTTGTCACATGACCTAGAAGCACAGGTGCTCATCTGCACATATCACCTGACTGCAAACAATTACAACAAGTTACTTTAGATAAGTCACATTTTCACATCAGGATAGTTTAAAATATCACTAGATACACTTAGCAAGAGGTTACTTTATATAAGACAAATACTGAAATATTTGTGAGATTTTCTTTCATTTTTTTCAGGCACTTCAAAAGTTCAAGTCTATGGATAACTGTTTTTGTTTTATACTGTATAGACAAAAGTGTACTGTCTAAATCTGAACAATTATCTACTTTTAATACTGGCCAATTCATATATTGAAAATAATGCAGATTTATTGAACTGATGTTGAGACTCATATATTTAAATAATAAAATAACAGCGAAATATTCAAAAAAGATTTTTAGCTGCAGATACATGATCATCTGCAGCTGAAAATCGGTATAGTTTAATCAGTTTTAAGAATCCATTATCCAATGTAATAAACCTTTTAATAAAAATAACTAAGAATATTTTATAGTCTCCTAAACTGGATATTGTGACAGAACTGATGATATCATATTGGTAATATTACATAAATCACAGAATACTTCAAAGAATACTTTAGTGTTAACATGGTACATGTCCAAAAAACATGGTAGTACCATGTTACCATGTCCAAACTACTCCAAAAGACGTTATGGTATTTTTTATTTTTTTTCATTGAATCTGGGAGCTGAGATATAATTGACATTATATTCAAGCAGTAGAAATGCCTCATACATGTGTTTCAGCACAGCCTGAATGAACCTCTGTAAGCTACCATGGCATAGCTTTTGCTTTCTGGACATTGATTTTTTTTTTCAATTGAAAATATGAGACTTATATGCTTTTTATGCAAGTAATCTTGTAATTGATCTTGAAAAAAAGAATGTTTACCTGTGAAATGTATCCAGGTGAACTGTTTTCTCCTGTCTGTCTTTAGCGTAGATCTCCTGTGCTCCTCATGGTACATGTATCGACCAGCGTGGCATCTTCTGCTTCCAGCTCCTCTGCAATGAGGTAGAAAAAAATAGGAAGCAAGCTATAATTTTATATAATTACCATTTACTGAATACATAATGCTCATGCAGCATCGGAAAGCCCCATTCATTCTTGTGAATCAGTTTATTTGAGCAGATTTACAAAAATGATTCACCAGTTCAACGCATTCGGACTTTTTTCTGAAGACAAAAATCTAAACTTGCTCTCAATGACGTCTCACTGTTGTCAAGGAGAAACATTTCTCACATTAAAGAGATCTCCAATGACTTATTTCTTTCCTACAGGGAGAAACACCTCATCTGTCCAAATACATTCCTTCCACTGGTGAAATGAAGTCAGGCGCATTTCAGACATCATAGGCCAAGCTTCAGTCAATGAAAACATCTTCTGTGAGTGATGTAGTAATCACTGTCAAATTACTGTTCAAGCGTGACACGCGCAGACAAACAAGACAGACCAAAACCCCAAATGTGACACACATCAACTAACGCCCAAACACCCAAACCATCCGCATGCCACAACATACACAAACCTCCAGTAAATTGCCTTTCTGTGTGGCTTGTCTAAGAAATCCTCAGCCGCTGACCTCAAACTCATTAGCTGTGATAGAGACAATTTAACACGTTCCGTCTGGCATAGCCGGTGTTATCACGCTGACACAAAGAGCCGAGCCAGGCGGTACTCTCCTTTCAAAACAGTCTGCTTTCATATGGTAACAGTTCCTGGGTGGCATGAGTTTCAGCGTGTAACGTGAGCCCTTCCCAAGCGCACATACGCACGGCCTTATCTCCAGCCTCCACAGGGCTATGGATTCCAGCGGCTGGAGGGCAAGCTTTCTCTAAGCACTCATGTGTGGCAGAGCTCAAGGATGAAGCATGGCTTTGTGCTGTGGACTAGTAGTCCATGCATAGACAGCATCCGCTTTAGTGCACACTGAAGACTTGTGCTATAGGTTCACCAGAAGCTGTCACATAGCATTACATAAAATGAGAATCATCATGGTTTGGGATGAGGTGAAACGGCGGGCATGTTCGGACTATCCTGCAAAAAAAAAAAAAGAAGCTAGTCAGATTAAACTTATATTCAATAAAGTATGAAAAATACCCAGATGAAAAACATAGGTTCAAATGTCAAACATTTGAACCTTTGTTTTTCATCTGGGTATTTTTCATACTTCATTGAATCTAGGTTTCATTTGACTAGCTTCTTTTTTTGCAACTTTTTTTTTACAATAACATTTTTTAATATTTTTTAATATAATTTGACTGTTATTACAAATGAATAAATAAATATATCACATTACATAACATACATACTGTATATATCACAATTTAAAAATGTTGAATTAATTTAGAATTAATTTCATATATTTGTTCATATACAAATTATTATTTTTTATAATGTACAACATTACATATACATTTTTAATATATATATATACCATTACATATATAAAGCTAATAAAAATATAATCTATGTTTTATTACATTATAACTTTTGTTACAAAGAAAATTGTAAAATGTTGTTTACATATTCGGAAGAAAAAGGAAGTGAATGCTAGGCTTTTGTGGGTTGTTCCTCAAACAGAGCCCTAGTCTCTATTATTTTCTGGTTTCTAGACATAGCTCGGGTCCTTGCTTCTATGCAATTCTATAAGATTTTCCACTTGTTTTATCCCCTGCCGGAAGGAAATCATAAATATGATGGCAGTATTAGTACAATGAGTTGTATAGTTGCACGGGGAAATATGTTAGGATATAAAGAACATTTATCTAAAGGCACTTATTGCTTGCACAAAAGTCAGGCAATAAAAATAATGATTTAAGTAAAGTATTTCATTGCCAGCATCATTTATCAATGTTTCACTGACAAATTTATGGTTGTTAATAAAACCAACCAAGGACATAATGAACACGAACACACTCTCATACACACATCCAGATGGCTGGCTGGATGAGCTCTGTTATGAGAGGGTGTAAAAGACTTATTGCTGAAGTTATTGACAACAGACGATGATGAATCCAGATGGGGGAATTATAATCAGCTCTGGATATAGAACTGGACACTATTGTACCTTCACATACACATGCTGTTAGCAATTATACAAAGATATCATTTCACAAACCATAAACACATGTATGATGACCAAACCCCTAACCCTACTGTACTTATTAAACTTTGATGAGTAACATAATGCTACAGACATAAATGATATCATGCCGCTCATTGACGAGAGGTGTGCTTTTATAAAGATCTTGGGAAATCCCTCTTTCCAAAAGATGCAAAAAAACTAGTTATTGTTTTCAGAGTGATGGTGTAATAGTTAGGTCATCACTGTATGAATGCAGCCGTGACTACGGTATTCATTTTGGACACAGTTGGCCATTGAGGCCCGTGATGATGAAGTGTGACATCACTGAAACAGATACATTTATCATGATGGAAATTCCTGAATGGAGTTCATTAGTTAACCACCTAATTATATTTTAGGATAAGTATATGCAAAAAGGAGGAAAAGAATCTGTCATTTATTTCATTCAGTTAAACAGTACTGAAGAACACACACTAATGCATGTAGTGTTCTGGAAAGAGCCACCCAGTAGACCGACATGATCAAGATGAAGCACCTGCTGGTCGTCTGTGGACAGGCTCATCCGAGCGAGTAGCCAGAGGGTGTGTGTGTGTGGCACACAGTGTAAGGTTCAGGCTATTGTATCAGACAGTTGCTTGAGCCTCTCCCAGGACTGGCTAAAACTCGTACATTTTGTCTCTTTGCAGTGATGAACAGAAATGGCAAAAGTCAAGTTTCTACAAGCTTCAGAGAATAAAATAGAGAGAGACGAATCAAAAGAGAGATCAACATTCCTGATGAAATGTTTCTTGAGCAGCAAATCAACATATTAGAATGATTTCTGAAGGATCATGTGACACTGAAGACTGGAGTAATGATGCTTGGCATCACAGAAATAAATTACATTTTAAAATAGTAATTCAATTTTATTAGATAAATACAGCCTTGGTGAGCATTAGAAACTTTTTTCAAAAAATTAAAAAAATCTTACAGATAATCTTTTTTTTTTTTTTTTTTTTTTTACAGTAGCATAATTATTAATGAATTCATTATTTTAAAAAAAACTGGCTGTAATGTAACTCCATTACAGCTGTATATTATAAATGCATTTTTTCTGGAAAATGAGGACATATACATTCCAAAACATTACTCATTTGTTTATAACTTTCTACCAATGCTATGATGCTTCCAAGACTATCACAAATCATTTAGACAGAACCTAATCTATGTCAGCCAACTAGATAACGTTACTGTGGTGACATGTTCATTTGCAACAACAACATTTAATACACCACAGTAAACTAAAAGTGTATGTTTGTTTGCATAAAACACAATAAATGCAGCACTATAAGAAAAATAAATGTAGAAAAACTGAAAAAGTGCAGGTCATTTTCTGCCATGACATTATCAGTTAAGTTTACAGACATTTCCTTTAACCCCAAAACACAACACAATGTAATGCGTAATTCAAAATAGGGGTAAAGAAAACCTGTGAATAAGCAATATGGAAAATGTGTGCCCTATTATTGTTACTGACTTTTCTTAGAGTGAAGATATAGTGTGAACACAGCACTGGCCTGAAGTCCCTCATCTGACCCCTTACTCTCACTGCCATCATACTGTTCATGCCCAGTTCATCGTAATCCAGTTACTCTTAACCCTTTAACCCAGTTAAGATTAAATATGAAGATAAGAGCAGTTCCACAGAAAATTGCAAAATGTATATATGCCTACAGTAAAAGTATAAACAATTTCAATACAACACACAACAGATATTCAGTAGCAAATGGCATCTATAAAAATGCTAGTCACTCATTAATGGCTGTAGCAGATATGTTTTCAGTGTGTATAAAATTAACATGCGGGTGAACAGTAAACATTTCAAACACATCAGTGGTCACATAATGAGAATCTTTTGATGTTTCCTTGACAAAAACACTGCTGAGACTCAACTTTTCAGACTAAAGAAAACAGGTTGACTTTTCCCACCAGAGAAATAGCCGTGTTGAAATGTGAAGACATCAATGTAAAATATATCTCACATCTCCCAAGCATAAAACCAGATCTCTTCTGCACTTTTCTGAACCAGCAGCTGTGTAATTTAACAATCTCAACAAATTCCCTCAATGAGAAACAGAAGTTACATCATTTACTTGGACAACAATAAAAGCACAGGCGTTTGGGACAGTCCCGTGCAGGGGCCCCTCGCTGAGTTATGAGTTATGGCTGCATTGCTGATTTTTACTCTGTATTGAAGCCACATCTAAGCAACAAATACTGAGTGACTTTTTAATGCAGTACAGAGAGGCAGACTAAATGTATTTACACAACTATGCTCGAATGTTGAATTATATGCACATAGGACAGACAACAAGACATTCGTGTCAAGTCTGCCAGTATAAAGGCCTGTTCACACCAAGGACAATAACTATAACGGTAAATATATAGTTCCAAAAATCATTGTATATATAAAAGAACAGCAGAGTCCACATCACAACTATAATGTTAACGGCATAGAGGAGAGGAACAATATCGCTGGAATCACTTTCAGAACGATTTTTAAAGATTGACAGCCAATCAGAATCCATCCTGCTTTAAAGCAGCAGAATAAACAGAACAACATTGTGCATTGGTGTGGACACTAGTTATCGTCATAGCAATCGTTTTTACTGTGAACACTGTGAACACTGTGAACGATTTGCACTATCAAAAATCGTTTCACTACATAAAATCATGAGAAGGTATTTTAAAAAAAGGGCTAAATTGCCAAAAATAAAATCACTGACTGTGTTTGGAATCACTGACTGTAAGAGTAATGACTACATCTGTGACCCTGGATCACAAAACCAGTCACAAGTCGCACAGGTATATTTGCGGCAACAGCCAACAATACATTGTATGGGTCAAAATTATCGACTTTTCTTTTATGCCAAAAATCATTAGGATATTAAGTAAAGATCACGTTCCATGAAGATATTTTGTGAACTACCTACCATAAAACATTTATTTTTGTGAGTGAATGCAGCACAATCACGAACACAAATTGCCAACTTTAAAGGCGATTTTCTCAATGTTTCGAATTTTTTGGCACCCTCAGATTCCAGATTTTCAAATAGTTGTATCTCAGCCAAATATTGCCCTACCCTAACAAACCATACAGCTTATTTATTCAGCTTTCATATTATGTATAAATCTCAATGTAAACCATGTGACTGGTTTTGTGGTCCAGGGTCACATTTGATAAAGAACAATGTGACTATTAAAAAAAAATGGCAAAATTATTTTAGTGTTTTGGATTTCGCCTACCACAGTATTCAAACGTCTGTCTCCATCAGATACTTAACATTAGACAAAGTCTGATGCATGATGGTCATACTTTAATAAAAAAAAATAAAAAAAAATGTAAACAGGTTTTTTAGAAATAAATATATAGGCCTGCCTAGGTTTTTAGAAAAAAATATCTTACTTGTGAGATATATATATATATATATATATATATATATATATATATATATATATATATATATACAGTGCCCTCCACAATTAATGGCACCCCTGGTAAATATGATCAAAACTGGCTGTAAAAAATAAATCTGCATCGTTTATCCTTTTGATCTTTCATTCAAAAAAATTCTAACCTTTCATTGAAGTAAAAGAATTGAATGTGGGGGGGAAATCACATTATGAAATAAATGTTTTTCTCCAAAACACGTTGGCCACAATTATTGGCACCCTTTTATTAAATACTTTTTGCAATCTCCTTTTGACAAGATACCAGCTCTGAGTCTTCTCCTATAATGCCTGATGAGTTTGGAGAATAACTGACAAGAGATCAGAGACCATTCCTCCATACAGAATCTCTCCAGATCCTTCAGATTCACAAGTTCATGTTGGTGCTTCTTCTCTTCAGTTCAGCCCACTCATCAGGTCAGGGGACTGGGACGGTCATGGCAGAAGCTTCATTTTGTGCTCCGCAACAAATTTTTGTGTTGATTTTGATGTTTGTTTTGGATCGTTGTCCTGATGGAAGATCCAACCACGGCCCATTATAAGATTTCTAGCAGAAGGCGTCAGGTTTTGATTTTTTATCTGTTGATATTTGATAGAATCCACGATGCCATGTATCTGAACAAGAAGTCCAGGACCTCCAGCAGAAAAATATGCCCACAACATTAAAGATCCAAGACTCAACCTTTCTGACCCCAAGACTCAACTAATCTCTGCAATTCTCCATCTGTGATCCTTGAAGAGTCTTTGGCCACTCAAACTTTTATCCTCGCCGTGCATTAAGACAGTATAGACACACGTCCTCTTCCTGGCAGATTCGTAACATCTTTAGTTGATTGGAACTTCTTAATTATTGCCCTGATGGTCAAAATGGGGATTTTCAATTCTTTAGCTATTGGGCCCTATCTTGCACCCAGCGCAATTGACTTTGTACACCGACGCATGTATCATTCCTATTTTGCACCCGCGCAAAGCGTGTTTTTCCCTCCACAGAAGCACGTCGCTAAACTAGGGAATGAACTTGCGCTCCCTGGGCGGTTCAGCGCAAAAAAAGGAGGCGTGTTCAGGCGCAAACGTTCCTTCATGCTATTTTGCAGGTTTAGAAAACAGTTGCGCCACTAACCAGGAAAAAATAGTTTAAAGTCAGTGGCGCGTTGCGCATGTTATTCATATGCTATTTTAAGTGCGCATGCTTGGCCATAATCAATGTAGCGTGTGCACAAAGCGCATACACTATGATTATCTCATCTACACAGAAGCAGCAGTTTTCATTTTTGCAAATCATACATTATTACGATAGATAGATAGATAGATAGATAGATAGATAGATAGATAGATAGATAGATAGATAGATAGATAGACAATTTATTATAAAAGCATACATCTAGCTTACACATTTACCCAAATTATCATACGCCTGTTTTACCGAAGTTAATTTGGGTGGGTTTCTCCATCCCCAACGTCCCTGACGAGAGCGTTGCTCTCCTCGGCTGTGAACCGCTCCTGGCGCGCGCCTGACAAATCCGCTGTTATAATAGGAATCCGCTTTAGAACAAGCGCGCCTGCTCTTAAAGGGAATGTGAGATGACGCTCTGATTGGTTTATTTCACGTTACGCCCAAACCACACCTATGAATAATGAAGCTACTTCAGACCAACCCCTTTTAGATTTGCGCCTGGCGCAAGAGTCATTTATCCCGCCGGGAAAATAGCAACAGCGCCAAGACCCGCCCACAAAGTTACTTGCGCTTTGCGCTTTGACACTTGCGTTTCAGATCGTTAAAATAGGGCCCTCTGTCTTACAGCCACTTTCTATTTTGTGAAGCTCAACAATCTTTTGCTACGCATCAGAACTATATTCTGTGGTTTTACTCATTGTGATGGATGATTAAGCGGATTTGGCCTTTGTGTTTCCTCATATTTAAACTCCTGTGAAACACGAAGTCATAGCTGGACAGTTTCATGTTCCTAGTCACCCTGGTGTACTAAAAAAGGTAAATATTAATGTGAATATACTTCAGAGATATTTTACTCGTAAAAAAATCTAGGGGTGCCAATAATTGTGGCCAACGTGTTTTGGAGAAAAAAGTTTATTTCATAATGTGATTTCCCCCCACTTTCAATTCTTTTACTTCAATGAAAGGTTAGAATTTTGCACATTTTTTGAATGAAAGATCAAAAGGATAAACGATGCAGATTTATTTTTTACAGCCAGTTTTGATCATATTTACCAGGGGTGCCATTAATTGTGGAGGGCACTGTATATATATATATATATATATATATATATATATATATATATATATATACATACATATTTCTATATATTTTAATCAAATGGTTTGTAGGGAGCCACCAAGAATATGGAATAGAAGAAATTTATCTCAAAAGGAATCATGCAGAAAACAACTAACAACATAAGAAATGCTTTGGTCTGGGAATCCATTCAAATACTTCACAAATGTCTTAAGTTTTATAAATCATGTTGTTTTAGTTAATTTGCTTGCACAAACTGACAGTCAGCTACTTAACCAACAACTATAATTGAGAAAAGGGAAAAAAAAAAAACAAAAGCTGATCAAAAGAATAATTGCAGTGAATTGATGCTCCAGGCCAAGCAAATGCTTGAGTAGGATTGCGTGCTGCCGGCTAGCTCTGGCTTGCTTGGAATCCAGAGGCCGAGATTTTGTCTCGTTTGCCCTCAGGACGTTATTTTGCGGAAGCTGTCTTAAAAAGCATAATAGCAGGCAATTTAGACCAACTGTCAGCTGTCCTATTTTTTCGACACCCTTTCTGTTTCTCTGTGTGGAGGTGAAAGCTCGCCAATTACTGAATTATGGTATTGAGTAACTGTGGGGAAATCGCAGGCATGAAGTCAAAGATACCTAAATCTGACCGCTTCTGTCAGGCTATTTCAATCTAAAACAGATGTGCTGGATCTTTTGACCAGAACCAGGAGGTCTTGGTAGGTTTAGGAATAAGCTGAAATATTTCCCCTAGAGTAGTGCATTTAACAACTATTTCAAGGTCTGTGTGGACATATACAGGACCTAATTAAGTTATAATCTATTAGGGAACAATGTTCCTGTTGGTATAATACACAATACAAATTCCAGGCTTTTCCGTCAGTTAAAGCCACATTAATTCCTCCACATTAATATTTATTCTTTTATCTGAAGCAACTTTCAAATGAATGCACAAATACATTACGAACACATGATTGCATTTTCTGAATCTGAATGCTTTAGCACAAATAGTTCAGTGTCTCATCTTTGAAAACAGCACAGAAGACCTTTGCCAGTACAAAAGACATACAGTATTTACATTGTTTCCAAATTTTTGGCAGGTGAGGAGCGACTTCACAAGCAAGTCTGAATAAGGCTCTGGATGCCAGTAAAAGAGCAAAATGACATCAGAAATAGTTAGGAATGAATTGTTAATGGTCCTGAAATAAACACTTGGACATTCTAACCCTTGCAGTCACGAAAACAGCTCACTCTATGGCTGGAGAACACAGACACGAAAGGTATTTAAAGAAACTGCCGCAGCTCACGGGTTTCACCTGGACAGTCTCATCACTCGCTTTAAACCATGTTTGGTATCTACCGTGACAGAGTACAGACTGCACTTGTGCATGATGTTTCTTTAGAGTAAGAGCAACTCTTTTGGCATGCAGACTTGATACCTTTGGTCTTAGGGATTTGTGAGATTTGGCCTCGGACTTGTTTACGGCTACACTAGTGATATACCAGCGAAACAGACTGGTCTCGGCAGCCACTGCATGTGAACTACACAAGATCTCTGCATTATCTCTTAGCTGTCAAACTGTGTAAGACCACATCATTTTGGACTATGGTAATGGTTAACAACAATTATTACACGGCTCTGTGGAATACTTGATTCTGATTGGTCAACATAGCGCCATCCAGCGATAAGTTAAATAACAACCGCTCAAAGCAGGAGTGAATTCACCCAAAGCAAAATTGGGTGAATGCACGTTTTAAACAGTTTATTGAACTCGTAAGTTAATCGTCGCTCTAAACTCATGCATGCTGCATTGTAACACACACACAGACTGAAAGTAGCTTGCACATCACGTGCAGATTGTGCACACAGAAACATTCAGTAATGCTGAAATGCATTGTCAACACTGTTCTGTGATTTATCAATAAAATAGATTTTGAAACTGAAAAGTTCTAATATATAATTCTTAGTAACTAAAACCCACAGCTTCACTATTAATAGAGAGACCCTGCCAGGTAGACTTAATTCACACACAATCTCTCTCTCTCACTTATGCATTCACATACATGTAATCTTTACTGTGCTATTGTATCTGTATATGATTTAGAACAAGCAGAAATTTGTGAGAAATATAGACGAAGAACTGATAAAAATAAGCTGTTCGGTAGGAGCAATAGCCTTGTGTGCAGCACTGTGTCAGATGCCATATCTGTGCTCAAGGCAACCCGCGTTCGAGTCTCAGCTCGAGATTCAGGCTCATTTGTTCATTGATGACGTCATCATGAAATCAAAGCAAGTTTTTTGGTTTTTAGTATAACTATGTTAGCCTTACTGTCATCTATAAGCAAGTGTTCTCCAAAACACTGACAAAATTCGCATTTAGAAGATATTAGCATTCAAAACTTACAGTCTCTCACTCTCACCCGCAAATATGGATCAATGATTTTGATGACATCACTCTGCAACTTCAGCTTCTCATCAGATTTTCTGTCCAATCAAATGCTCTCTAGAATCTAAAGTGTCCCGCCCCCGACGCTGAAGCTGTGGCTGAAATCGGTCACTTGTTCACACTTTTACTATTTTCTACATGGTGAATGGCACAAAGTGCACAATATAGGGGATAGGGAACAATTCAGAGAGTGTGAATATGCTTTCCATTGGGGCGAATGAAGTCTGGTTTCACGTTAGTGCCACGTGCACACACACAGTCTGCTCCGGTCCAGAGACACGATAGCACAGAGCGGATCATATGTGTGAGTCGGCACAGAACACAAAACTTATCGGACCCATTTGAAGTCTGCACAGAATGCTATATTTTAAAGCGATATGGAGGAGATTAGGAGGAGAAACGGTTAGAGATTAGTTGGAAACTGCGGCTTTACCGAGCTCAACGGCTCTGAGCTGTGATATAAACTAAATGCTAATGGCGATGTAAAAAAAGGGGAGGTCCTGTCTTCATGTTTCAGAGGAAATTACGTCAACACATTGAATAACGCTGCACGTTTCAAGGCACTTCAGTGAGCCTTTAAAAAAAAATCTGAAGTCGTTCAACCCCTACTAGTATATAGTGTAATTTATATATATATATATATATATGTATGTATGTATATTTATAATAACAGATTTATGCCCTCCACATCACAGCTCAGGGTAGTTTCTTCACATTGGACAGACAGAAAAAAAAAAATGATTATAATTATTATCTTCGAAAAAATGAGAGGAGCAAATTTAGTCATTTCTATATAAGCCATTTTAATGGCTGCTATGCCGCTGACAAAAGAGTCAATTATATTATATATCAACAAGTCACAAGCAAAAACTCATTTGGAAAAAAATGAAGGGGCAAGGATGTTGAGAATCTGTCATAAACAAACAGCCTGGCTTTGCTTTGCGGTCCACAAACCCTGAGCCTGAGGCTGCGTGGTTAGTGGTCCTATGGCAATCCCTGCTCTTGTTGTTTTTTTCACATCACATTTCCCACAGATGTTCTGATTTACACTGTGCTTCATGGTGGATGTATACAACTGTCCTCAGCCGCTCTAAATATTGAAATTTGTTCCAATGTTAGGATGGCGAAAATAAATCCTTGTCACAGTGGAAAAGATCATTCTTCCACAAGTAAAATAAACAGGGCTTCAAAGGTGCTGTAAGCGATTTCAGCTGTCTTGCTAACTTCCGTCATCTTGCTTGAACCACGTTCCCTCTGTCCACAGACATGTCAGCAAACTGGATGAAAGCTAGCTATTTGTTAGCAATCCCATTCATCTCAATGGCTCAGCTGCAGCATGCACCCCTGGAAGTATACGTGATTGAAAATCTGCCATCTTTGCTTATGGGCTGAATGCCATGTGGCTAATCACTCTGGAGGCACAGGAAATTATGTCATGCCATGCCAACAGTGATTGGTCGATGGCACCACAAGAATGCACACAGACTCTTTTTCATTACAAAGACCAATGTGATTTCTCAGATAATAGGGCCATTTTATTCTTAGCGTTCCAAGAAAATGGCTTACAGCACCTTTGAAGCAGGAAATGAAAGACCTGTTCATATGAACGGAAAAGAAAACCCAAGTGAAACACTTTATAATAGAAGTGTGCAAGAGAGTGTGAACACTGTCTTCCTGTAATAAACAACTTTATCTTGTTAAGAGCTGGGATAATCGTTAAACCGCATAAAAATACTGATTTACAACCATTTAACAGCTACTTGCGAAGAAGAGTCTGATCAAATTACTGTATACACAACAAAATGGACCCTTACAGTAGAAATGAGGGCTGGGCAGCATGACAGTATACACTTGTTGTGACTGTAAAGATGTTTATACTCCAATAGAGTAGGGTTCAAAAGTGCAAAAACCTTTAACAACTTGAGTGAAATCTTTATTTAATGCACTCGAGCTGCATGCAGTCTGAAGTTTATTTCAATATTATATTATTATAAATAAAAAACAAAATTGGCCCCTATACTGTGAAGCTAAAAGTGTTCAGGACAGCTTTACATTGTTTGCAGGTGAAAGCCACAAAAAAAAAAAAAAAAAGAAGAGAAGAAGAAGAAGAAAAAGATAAAATGTAATGTGTTTGTATGAGACTTCATACTTAATATTTTGGTTTGTGTCTATCAAGTTTAAAATAAACTAGATTTTATCTGTTAAGCATTTAATTAATTAGATTATACAAAAAAAAAAAAAAATCATTGTAACTGTCAAAAAGTCTCTTCTGCTCACCAAGGCTGCATTTATCTGATTAAAAATACAGTAAAAACAGTAATATTGTGAAATATTATATAACAATATTATTATTGTGAATTATTATTATTTAAAATAACAGTTTTCTACTTTTAAATTTATTAAACAAAAAAAAAAATTTTCATGTGAGGCAAAGCTGAATTTTCAGCATCATTACTCCAGTCTTCAGTGTCACATGATCCTTCAGAAATCATTCTAATATGCTGATTTGATGCTTATTACCAACATTGAAAACAGGAATTTTGTGGAAACTGATAGATTTTTAGGATTCTCTGATGAATAGAAAGTACAAAAGAACAGCATTTATTTGAAATAGTGCTGAATCGATTAATCGCGATAAATATATATATATATATATATATATATATATATATATATATATAGTACATACATACAAACATGAATATATATATACATATATATATACATACACACAGACACACGCACACAAACACATATACAGTATATATTCAAACTTTTGTTAGATGTGATTAATTGTGATTAATCAATTTGACAGCACTTATATATATATATATATATATATATATATATATATATATATATATATATATATATATACTGTATATTTTAGTCTTTGCTGCCACTTATGATCAATGTAATGTATTTTGCTGAATAAAATAGATTTAAAAAAAATTTGTATTCAGTTTTTTTTTTTTATTTCCAGTAAAAAATTATTAATTTGTCCACTAGCACTAGGAGTGACTTGTTTGTCTTCTTCAGATATAATGCTGCAGATATAATTCTTTCCCTGCAGGTGCATTCCACTGACATCATTAACACAGAGCAAGACATGACAACCCAATTGTAGCAACTGTATAAGAGCTTGTTATGTCAGGTTTGAAAGCTAAACTGCAGGGGAATTAGAAGTTCAAGTCCTTAAACACACAGCTCCCTGAAGCCAGGTTGAAAAGAGCGAACGAAGCTGGCGGTGATCCAAGCCTGAGGAAAAGGCCTCCGACATGTTCCAATAGTTTACAGAGCACGGCATAAAAGGATGTGTCAGAGAATATTTCACGGGCGAACACCTGTATCTCTGGAAACTATTTGGAGGAGAAATGGTAAATATGCTGGATAGTTTACATCAAAAATCCGATTTAGAACTGTATGGGGACTGACGGCATACATTTAGAGAGATATTTATTGGAGTGCCTTTGAATTGAAACCACGTGTTAAGACACTTTAAAACTCAGTCGCTGTTCTTCAAAGGGATGAAAGACAGAAATTACCCTTGCCTGTTCCACTCCACCATGCTGATAACTCATAAGAACACACATGAATCCCATTTAGCACATGCTTGAAATTTATTATACGGTAAACAAAGTTTTTTTTCCCCTTTCAGTGCCCCTTCAGTCCTTGTTTCAAACACCTCTTGAAACCATTTTGACTGCAAATCCAGCTGTTAATTTCTATTTAGTCTGAGCTCTGATTATCACCTCTCAGTTCCCCTTCACCTCTCGATCTCGGGGTATTTGCTTTCACAGTGCTGCAGATTTTTTCGCCCCATTTCTCTTGTTATTCTTCAGGTAATCCCTGGCTCAAAGGAGGAAGCCCCAGGGTCATCACCAATAACCCCCTCAAGGCTGACACCATAAACCCCTCTGAAAAGCCCCAGACGCTTGTGGGAAAGAGGGCAGGTGGACTTAAATCCCAAAGAGAATGGTGTCTTGTGAGGGTCTATGGCAAGACAGCAAGTCAAGTTTTCCCTTTTGTTCTTGAATTTCAGGCCAAATGGAAATTTTTTCCTGTTGCAAGAACGTGTTGGCAGATGTTGAAATCTGAAAGTTACAGCCAATTTTAAAGTACCTGACGGTTCCCGATAAACATTTCAAAGCATACGGACAGAAGTTGGGAAGCAGCTTTTGATTTTACAATGTCCACATAGATACTGCAGCTAATTACGGTTGTCACTCCTCTCTGAGTATTCAATCTCTTTCTGTACTACACAGAGTTCGGCTATTTACAAAACTGAAAAACTCATTTTATGTGAAAAGTGAAAAGTAACACCACCATCTTTGTGACAGCTTGTCTGTGGTGCAATACTATGAAAAAAATAATCACATGTATATCTTGGCTTATTCAAAATTATGTTAAAAACCAGTTTGATAAAAATTGAAGAATACCATTCAAAAGTTTGTGATCGTTAAGATTTTATGTTTTTAAAAGAAGTCTCTTATGCTCACCAAGGTTGAATTTACAATAAAAATACAGTGAAATATTATTACAACTTAAAATATATCTGTTTACCGTAATGTCAAAGCTGAATTTTTATGTCTTCAGTGTCACATATTCCTTCAGAAATCCTTCTAATATGCTAATTTGGTGCTTAAGAAACATTTCTTATCAATTTTGAAAACAGTTGTGCTGCTTAATTTCTTGTGGACACTGTGATAAATTTTTTCAGGATTCTTTGGCCCTGTTTGCACCTGGTATTGAGATGTGTTTTGGTCGATCAGATCACAAGTGGACGACGCTAAATACAGGTGCAAATGGAGTCTAAAACGTTTGAGCTTGTCCACTTTCGACCACTTCCAGAGGTAGACCATTAGACCGGATCGCGTTCGTAGTGTAAACGCTCATGTGGTCGAATGTGTCCAAGATCCACTACTCTCCGCCTACTGACTTAATCCGTAAAATTACGGGAAGCGCGTTAGCCAGACAGGATTTGGTTTGAAGACTAAATACAGACCCTCCCTTTAAATAAATCAGGACAGAAGTGGTTTAAAGTGGACAAAAGAGACGGATTAAAACACCAGGTGTGAACGGAAATGTGTCTCCCTCATCCACTGGAGATCCGATCGACCAAAACGCATCTTAATACCAAGTGTAAACAGGGCCTTTGATGAATAGAAAGTTCAGAAGAACATCATCTATTTGACAAAGTCTTTGCTGTCACTTTTGATAAATTTAACGCTTTCTCGTTAAATAAAAGTATTCATTTCTTTTAACGGTAGTATCTGTTATTCAGCTAATGTTGCTTCAAAATAGCTCACACCAAACAATTTAGATGACATCCATGTTCTTGTTTACAACCTTGAGATGCCAAACTGTTTCTATGGTTATCACTACTTCAGCCATCTCAAATGCAAGATGTAACACCTGTATTTTGTGCACACACAGAACAATTTACTTTTCAGTTACAAAACTTGTGTGTGCGTGGCTTAGTAGCCTTAAAAAGCCTTGAATATAAGCCAATAGTACAGATCACTTGGCTTTGAGAGGACCGGCTTCTCCTACCCAAACACTGTCCTTTCTAAAAGAGAAATGGCACAAGAAATTGGATCTTCATTAAAGGGCAGAAGACAACCTGTTGTGTTCAAAGTATGAAGCTAAAAGTATGTCAGGTGTCTGGAGAACATCAGAGTCCATGAACCTGGCTTGCTATGTGGCAATTGACCCGAATAAACATCTGGTTAAACAGCATGAAATGCAAGTTAGCTTAGAGAGGGATAGTTTACACAAAAATGATAATTACTCTAATGTAATTTCCAAACCTGTGGAACAAACTATGCAGAACACAAAAGGTGAATATTTAACCATGCAGGCCACTATTTTCTATTGTCTACTTTTAATGAAAGTGACCAAAAATAAAAAAATTAAGTACATTAAGTAAAGGTAAGTATAAAGTGGTCCATATTGCATGACTCGTGCGCAACTAAAAAGTCTTCTGAAGTCATATGATAGCTTTCTGTGAAAATTACAAAAATTTCAAATCCTTCAAGTCAATAATGGCTGAAATTTTTGTGATTCTTTTATGGTGCTTTTCCTTCTTGAAGCTAGAAAACTCCAGCACGGTGGCCGAGAAAGCTCAACACGCTGCAACTGTACAAAACACATGCAAACAGAAGAAGAAAAAAAACACCAGCAAATTAAGAAAACATCTTTGAGCTCTCTCGGCCACCGTACTTCAGTTCCCATTCATTACAAACACATTAAAAAGTTACTTTTGTATTCCACGGAAGATAGAAAAGTTATTAAGAGTTTGGAATGATGTGAGGGTTAATAAATAAAGACAGATTTTCAGGTTTGAATTCTCTTCATGAATTTCTCATCTGCTTTTAATAAGGTCCAAACTCATCTTCTTTTAAAGCGCCTTCATGATTTAGGTATTAGCTGGATGATTTCATGGATTAAGGATTATTTAAAAGATCGACCTCAGCTTTATCAATAATATCATGTCTGACGGCTTGGTTTTAAATACTGTGTATTGTCTCCAATATAGTTCTCATTAATGAATTACAGTGTGATGATGATAATCTTTCCCTCAAGTATGCTGATAGTATTTCATTGGTTTCCTATCAGAAGGAAATGAACAGCTCCTCATACTTTCAGTATATGATAGTCTTATCTGTTGGTTTGATAGTTTTTTACATCTTAGGGTTATTTGATCGTTTTATGGGGGGGGGGGGGGAATGCAAGAGAACGACATTATACTCATTTTTAAAGTCAGTTTAATTTAATTAAAGTTGAATTGACTTAAACATCCATGTTGAATGTACTTACAAATTTAAGGCAGCAACTTTATTTTTAGTGTGCACCATTCCTTTAAAAACATCTTCAAAATAGAAGTATTAAACACTTGATCATTTATAAGTTGCACTGTCCTTACAAAAAGTTAAAGTTTGCTTCACAAGAATGCTGATGTCAAAGGCCGTCTTTCATGGCTTCCATGTGTATACTGTACTGCACATATTATGTCTTGTAATGACTGGTTCTCATGAATCAGTAATGAGTGATGTAGGTAACTGAGATGGCTGCCTTACAACACAGAGGAAAAAATCATTAAAAAAAAGAAAAAGCGCTGACAGTTTGTGCAGACTTCCATGATATGAAAAATATGAAAGGTATGTCTGACCTGATGCTACAGCCTCACCAGTGTATGACTGAGGTAATATGAGTCATGTGTGAGTAGAGGTTTTGTGCATGTGTGCTGCAGCTGAAAGCGCTGCTATGGCCCGTATCGCAATGGTAACCTGATGATCCTGAAGTTTAAAGGGAGGGAGACCCGTTAAGCCCCCCCAAAGAAAGGACAAATGGGATTGTTGGTTACCCCTGAAGACTGTGAACAAAGCTAATCATATAGGTATTGTCATAAACTCTCTTACATACAATTACATGCATACATGTTGACTTTTAAAAAATTGACTTTTTCTGTATAAAGTACAGAGAAGAATAGTTTAGATAAAAACAAGATAAGATTATGCACAAGAATGTTAAATTAATCAGTTAAAAAGTGGACTAAGGTTAAACTAAAAATCAATATTTGTTTTGTTATTTTTATGGGCACAAAGACTTCACAATTTATGGTCACAACTTCACTTCTAAAGTATTATATGCATGCATGTGTCAAACTGTCCTACCTCTCTGCTCCTCTTCTTCACTCTCTATCGCTTCAGAAAGTTAATCAGATGATGCCTTGATTATATATTTATGTTTAAATATTCCAATATTAAAGCTCCAATGCTTAATCCTGAATTGGGGAAACAGAATGCTCTTGTCATCCAGTCCGAAGCAGCTCCTGTTGTTGAGAAATTGATTGCTGTGGTAGTTAGAGCCAGAAGTCCCCTGTCTTAGTGCCTCCTCTGTGGAAGGGGAATCCACAGGTCCTAAAACCTGACAGGTTTCAGCTTTTAGTTTACTATGGAAAGAAAGTAATTTTCAATTCTTAAAGGGACGGTTCACCAAAAAAAATTTATATTCTCTCATTATTTACTCACCCAGGTTGGTCAAAACCTGCATGATTGTCTTCTGATGAAATGTTCTGTGGAAAGTCAAATCTGCTCTTTTCCATATAAGAAATATGGTAATTTACGCCGCAACAAAAAAAAAAAAAGTTAGTTAAAAGTAGTTAAACCAACTCTATTACAAGTCTTCCAAATTGGATATACCATGCAGTAGAGGAAAGGATTGAAATTCTGAATGTTATGAAATTTTTTTTTTAATGAATGATCCCTTGAAAAGCCATTAAATGTGCAATGATCCTAATATAGAGTAATATGAATGTTGAGTGCAATACAATATTCAAGGAGAAAAAAATAGAGGTGTTTTATCCATTTGCATTTGATTGGATTGTGAAAAGTGTCCATTAGATCCTAGAAATTGACAAGCAATGCATCATTATAGAGTGGTGCAAACAAGTATCAATAATAAACATACGATACTTGTGTTCGTTCGGTCGTTCGTTGGCCAAAGGAGGACTGGCTCAGTCTCCCTTTCTCCCAAGATTTTTTTCTCCATTCTGTCACCTGATGGAGTTTGGGTTTCTTGCCACTGTGGCCTCTGGTTTTCTTAGTTGGGGAGACTTAATATTCAACAATATTATTGATCTGACTGTACTGACGCTGTTGTATGAGAACATTTTTTGCAGAGCTGATGAAAAAAACTAATTTAGTAACAACGGAACTGAATCAACACTGAACTGACTTCAACTGAACAACAGACGAAATGCATCATTTTCCTATTATCACTGTAAAGCTGATTTGAAACAACTGATATTGTATAAATCGTGATATAAATAAAGGTGACTTGACTTGGCTAATTCGCTGTTGGTTCCCTCGAGATTTTCCTATGAGTTTTTATAATGGGGTTTTTAAATTTATGAGTAAAATAAGGTCTGTGGTAAACATAACTTGGCAATAGTTTGATGTTTTGTTCTACAACATAAAGTACACACACCCTCACACCCCAAACGTTCTTATCTAGTTCCTTATTAGAAACATATTTTTTTAAATAAACATAACAGCCCCTCATGTTTTCAATATTGGTGTGTGTAATTTATTTTGTATAACAATTGGCAAGTATTGTCAACATATGTTTACCACAGACCTTATTTTACTCATCAATTAAAAAATCCATTATAAAACCCCATTGGAATCTCATAGCACAGAGCAGCCAAATTAGCTAATAGCTAGTGACTAAGGTTTAAAACTTCTATACTTAATCCGTCTCACTGTTTGAAGCGTAGAAATTTAATTCTTCCCAGCAGGACCTTTGAGTCTGCATATGGTTAAGTTAAATGTGACTCAACTAGTTGAAACCCTCTGTGATTTGTGTTTGTTGATGAAGGATTGTACAGAGTGCATATGCTAACCTCTTAAAATAGCAAGCTGAAGACCAAAACAACACGAAGAGACAACAGCAATCACTGGAATTTCACACGTGACACCATCAGTCACTAATCTAGTGCCGTTGCCGTAGATAGACCGCGTGGCAGACATCACCTGAACATCACTATTAGCAGTATAAAACAAAGAGAAATAGAACTGTTGTACAAATGCAACTCATACAATATTACAGATTCACAGATTCAGAGAGGTACTTGCACAGGATTTCCAAAGTCTTTGCTACATCCTGAGGTAATTCCAAAAATGAAATATATTTATAATGAGATTTCTTTAACAAATGCACATTAACCGAAACATTCCAATGCAAGTCAGTCCTTGTTAGTTCTATGACATTTTGCAATGTCCAGATTCGTCAAGGCTCATTTGCACAGTGATGAAGCTGCCCAGCAACACACGTTTGTTTACATTTTGGGGCCAATCAAAGACTCATAAACATGTGTTTTTCCATCTGAAGACTGAATTGCAACACTCTCTAAAACACTGCATTTCAAGGCAAAAGGAATGGAGATAGAAAATATTTTGTCAATTAAAAGAAATCCATAAAATGCAACAACGTATTTAACTATTATTCATCAGAAATAATAACGATGCTCATCTTGGCACACACCACTAATAAAAATAACTTCTGGATTGTACTGCAGATATCCAACTCAGTTCCTCAATGTTTTTCCTTCAGGGTGTTACACAAAGGTCTTGCCTTTCACTGGTGGAGACGGAGTGATAGATTCTCACAACTGCACAAAGTCGTATGTAGTGATGCATAATGATGTCAAAATCAAAGCCCATCACAATCTATAAAACTCCCTCAGTGGTTGATGATGTTGCTTGCTGCATGAAAAGGATTTAAGGGAATATGTGATAGGAATTTGTCATGTTTGCAGACAGACAATCAAGTAAAAGTCTTCAGGCCATGTGTAACTGTGTAAATGTAATTTTGAGGTTTGCAGCCCGTGACATTCCAAACAGTATTGTTTCTTGTTGATGTTGGCATGGGGAGCAGGACTCTTGTTTTTCTGCTGTTCTCAACAAAAAACAACAGGGAAAAGAAGCCATTGAGTGATCTGCATAGTTTTAATAAGCATGAAAACCGACAGTGGTACAAAAACTTGTGCTGACTAATATGACAAAACTGAAGTGACCACAAGAAAATTGTGTTGAGTTTTTTTTATTTTATCTAACGATATTACTCCTTGGCTGTTTTTTTAGATAAAATCGAATGCCGGGTAAACACTGCACAATTTTCAAAGTCGCCAGATCGCTGTTCTTCTCACTCTACATGTCTAACTGGAGTAATAAGTAGTTGCTGTTGTGTGCACATTACACGACGGATCGGCGACAGGGTAATGTTGACACATTACACAACATTTCAATAGGAAGAATCGCAGACAATGTTTCACAGCCAAACACACGTGAGAATTGATACAGGAAATAACATAAGATCACGCAACAGACAAGAGTTCTCGCGCAAGACTGGATTTCTTCTTGTTAAAATGATGCACGCAAAAAGCTTGTGATCCAAATTGCCTGTAAGCTGATTTGCAGCAAAAAAGAAGAAAAAAAGAAGAATATGAAGGAGAGTGTGGTTGCTTGCAGAAGCCATGCTTGCAGATGTTCTTGCAGGTCTATGACTCCTCTCCTTGAACTTCATAAATATAAATATCTCAGGCATTGGCGATGCATCAGCGCTTCTCTCAGATCTCATCTTTGATCATACACACTACATGATTGACACTCACGTGAACAAGCACCGATTTGCCTCTGCTTTCAGGCATTTGTTGGCGATTTCCACAAAATGAGTGAAAATCTGGACTAAAATCGTGCACTACAGTGTGCACCTGGCAATAAAAGCTTATTCTGGCCAAGAACCATCCATATCGGAATCACATGTAAAACAACAATCCAAAGTAGTAGAGCTCCAAAGCCAATGGACCAGCCCGACCAAGAAAGCAAACCAAAACACACTCTCATGTAATTTATACCTGTATGACTTTCTTTTTTTTTCTGCAAAACATTTGGAAAAGGTGTTTTGGTTTTTTTTTTGTCCACACAATGAACGCCAATACACTCTTAAAAATAAAGGTCCTTTATTGGCATTGATGGTTCCACAAAAAACCTATTAATATCCATGGAACCGTTGCATTGTACAAATAGTTCTTTATAGTGTAAAAAAGTTCACTGAAAGGTTCTTTGGGGAACCCAGAATGGGTTTGTGGAATGGTCATTATTCCATGGCGTTGTTGGAACCTTTATTTTAAAGTTTTGGATCCCATTGATTTTTACTGTATCGACAAAAAAAATCTTCCAAATTTCTTATTTTGTGTTATGCAGAAGAAGAAAAAAAGAAACTTGTTTGGAACAGCATTAATGTGAGCAAACAATGGCAGAATTTTCATTTTTAGGGAACTATACCACACATTTAGCAGGTTTTGTATCAGACCAATCTATTAGCTCCAGTCATTTGTCATCAGATGTCTTTGGAAGTGTGTGAAAAAAGTAACTGGATAGGAACATACTGAACATACTGTATCTCTAACAAAGGCACATGTGGCTCAACAGCCACATCTCTTTTTTTCTACACATATTATGTGATATGTAGGAAGCAGCTCAACTTTCACAGTTTTCTAGAATAAGTGCAAACAGACCTTTTGGATGGATGAAATCTGTTCGCATTTACCGTCCACCTCTGAATCGCAGTCAGATGAAAAGAATTACAAGATCATTTCCTATTAATTTCCCCCTCAAAAAAACACCCAGAATGGATGAAAAATAAATTCCTTGGTTGTTTGAAATTCTTTCATGAAACTAATCAGTGAGGATTTTGAATCAAGCATGAAAGAAGGATTAATATCTTCAAAAGACTTCAAAGGCAGTACAGTAGCGCATGAGGCAAAGAAAAATGGAGAAGGAGTAAAAATAATGTAAAACCGCAGGCCAGAACACAATGGAAACGGCAACGTAGATGAGAGAACTACTTAAGACTTTAATTCTAGTCTTAACAAATATAGCCGACAGTTCGGTTTCAGAAAATTCAGGTAAAGCTAGGATTGATTATAATTCACACACTTACTGAAATCATAAATGCTATGGGGAAACATGCCACTGTGTGATTTCCACAATCCTGCTCCAGGAGAAATCAGGGACTTTCAGACCTGGAAATGGAGTTTTTTCAGCCACAAATACTTTAATTACTTAATCATTTTCTATATAATTATTATTTATTAATAATACATAAATACTGTTATTGTTATTAAGCATATATTATACAATATTGTACTACTAACCTAACTAACTAACCCTGTCCATAAACCTTATCTTGCTTTGCATGTAAACACACTTTCTGTCAGCTTATTCAAAGTCTAAGTTTTGACATCAAAACTGGAGATAAAAATACAATGATTTCAAAGTCTCATGTAAATGCCTTTCTTATTGCTATCAGCTTTCTTTTATACATGCAAATGCACTCAGTGTGACAACACAGAAACAGGATCCATAGTTGGAAAATGATACAGATGTACTGCAGCAGCATAATGATCTCAACAATACTATTTATGTAACTCAAACACACAGCAGTGTGAACAATACTGAACTTATGCACCCCCCCCCCCCACTTGAGATGAAGAGTGGCTAGAAAAAGTCATTTCCTCTTGACGCGAGTATGAGCCAACTGTTGTTCATAAGATGAGAAGAAAGTCTCATCAGATCTGCAGCTTCTCAAGACTCTGCCATACAGTCAGAGTGAAGGAATTCAGACTCTGAAGACTGAATCTGCTGCCAAATGACCCTTTGACCTTCTCCTTGAGCCATCAGGACGAACATCATTTCGCTTCTGACACATGGAAAGACAGTATCTGTGTTGTGTCAGATGTAAAGGTCGATTTCCATGCTGGATTTCAGTTCCCTGAAAACAACATGGATAGCTATGAGGAATTCGCAAAATCCCGCCATTTTATGTTCTTTGGAACAGACAACAGCCTCTTTGAAAATATTGACTTTGAATGTGTTCGGTTGATTACGTCAATGAGAAACTGCCAAAAACCAGGCTTTAGTGCTGTGATTGTGATAATGACTGGAAATCTATGTGAACTACTTGGTAGAAAGAAAACTCTACACATTGAGATATATAATTACAGACCACAAAACAGAGCACACTTATTTCATCCATGTTCTATATGATTTTTTTTTTTTCGAATGCTCTTGACCTTTTTACCTTTAACACTAGTTATAGCCTGCACACAGAATCTTTTTAAAAACCATAATCCTCTGGAGAATGTTGAAGAATTAGTGTTTAGCCATTAAGCCAAAAGAGTTTTCAATTCATCTCAGCATATGACAATTAAAGCTGAATTTTTTTGTTTGAGCCCGATGAACCTATTTTGGGCTGTTAGTTGAACAATGGAAGACAGAGGGATGTTTGTAGTGCTTACACACTTCAAATTTAAATGGATAGTTCAATCAAAAATTAAAATTCTGTCATTTACTCACCTTCATGTTGCTCGAAATCTGTATGACTGTTTTTCATCTGTGGAACAGAGAAGAAAATATTTTGAAGACTGTGGACATATTACACTATTAAATATACTGTATACTAGATGAAATTGACTCTATCTTCCAAAGCTTTTAGATATTTTAGGGATGTTCTCTGCATTCTCTGTTCTCTGGATGAAAAATACATCACATTTTCATCACATTAAGTGCTTAATGACCTTTAATATGAATAGTGCCTTTAATATGAACAAAACCGGCAGCTATACTGTTGCTCTATATGAATATGTAGCATAGTTTGAACAGAATTTGCATTTTTATCCTGAGGGGGAATAGTTTTTTTATGCCACAATAATAGAATTTTGAACTGACAGTCTGAACATGGCACCCTTTGTTCGTTTTCTTCAATGTAGGCATTATTTCCTGTCGAGTTCAGTTCTTCTCAGACAGAAATGTCTTTCTCTTTTATATGAATGGCTTACAAATCCTTGAGAGGTTTTAAAAGAATAAAATATAAGTGTTTCAGTTTCTGACATTACACTAGTTATATGGGTCATGCTGTATCCTTTATTATATGAGAATCTGAAAGACATTTTAACAACTGCTAGTTAAGTGCTGATGATTGTTTTATCTGTATTTTGTCCCATTTTTTAACTAGTCTAAAATGAGAATGAAGGTTATCATCACTCAACAAACTGTTTTCTGAAGCTGTTGTTCCTGTTTATTTAAAGAGAAGGTCATACCATATGGAGTGTTGACATATGAGCATACTGTATATTAAAGCAATTACACAGAACATTGTTTGAGTTTTGCATGAGACACAGGGCAATAAATAAAAAATAATGTTTTGAGAAGTTGCAAAAGACGCAAGACATGTGCAACGGTCAAACACATCCATTTAGCCCACATTTACATAGAAAAACAATGGAAAAACACAGCACTGGAATACAAAAAGGACATTCTGTGTGAATGGTTTTGGCCGTAAACACGAATACGGTTTGGGGTGGATTATGGAAGTCAACTGTTTGGTCACCGACATTCTTCAGAATTTCTTATGTTTTTTAAAAAAAAGAAGATATTCTGAAGAAGGTTTTGAACAACTTGATGTTGAGTACATTTTCTTTTTTGGGTGAACTATTCCTTTAACTCCACGTTAAGACATATAATCGCAATCTTCCCTCAGGGGAATGAAGTGCATTTAACTTTGTCAAGTGGGCGAGGGAAGTTAATTTGGACCCTCGACCCCTGGATTTTGACAGAGGGAGCGTGTCTACTCAATGGCTTCATCCGAAATCACATACTTATCTACTACTGTATATACAAAAGTAGAATATCCAAATTCACTGTAGCCTACTCATAAAAGAGTAGCTAAAAAGTACCCGGATAACCTACTTCTTCCATTGAGATTCTGTAGTGTGAATACATTGGACACTTTACTATCCCGTGAGGACACAGGAGAGGATTTGTGAATGGCAGTTAAATGACGCAACTGATGCTGGTACTAAACATGACAATGACAACATGGCGAATGTGTGAAAACATTCACACTACACACATTCATACTACTTAGAACATACTTTTTAAATGGTCATTAAGTAATTACTTATTCAAAATAAGTACCTACTCAAGAGAGATTGCGATTTCGCACAAAGCCATTATGTACACTTCAGGCAGATCCATAGACCACAAGGCAAAATGATTTTGATTACGCTTAATTTACCCCCACCCCACGCAACTCTAGTATATGATATTGTAGTTCTTTTGACATTTAACTGCGTAATAATTGTATAGTTTATTGTATTGTTATCATTTTTGGGGTTCCGCCAGTGATGGGCATTCATGCAACGTAAGACGGAGAGAAATTAGCGAGGGAAGGGCATAGAAAAATTGGACTTAAACGCAACCCAAGTTGAACTCACATAGCGACTTGATTCTTTCTCTTGATTTCGCGAGTCAGCTGAATGATTCAATGAATCACTCATACAGTGCATCCATACAGTACCTCCTGTATACCCACAAAGACGGACATTTTTCACCAATATAAATTAACCAGCATCAATTTGATAAATATTAGGACCTCAGTGTGTCAGAAATATGAGGAGAACAGAATCCGACGGCAAACAAACCAGCTGTCATAATCCGTTCCCCCACTCCCATTATGAGATGTGTTGATGTAATGGCTTAAAAAATGCTGATTCTATTTTGTGTGTGGATGGAGCTTAACTGGCATCAGTTTAAAGAGTATTTTTTTGCCTTTTATTATGATAAGACAGTATAGGATCAAGAAAGTTGGACGAGCCGGGACCTGAACTCGGGTCGCCCCAAAGCTCAAAAATAATGAATGTCTGTGTACTGTCCACTAGGCTAATGAGGCTAGCTTACAGCTACTATTTAATACATATTAGAACCTCATTGTGTAAGAAACATAGGGGGAACGGAATCCGACGGCAAATTGTTCAGCTGTCGAAATCCGTTCCCCCACCCCGATGATGAGAGATGTTGATGTATTGGCTTAAAATATGCTGATTCTATTTTGTGTGGATGGAGCTTAACTGGCATCAGTTTAAAGAGTATTTTTTGCCTTTTATTATGATAAGACAGTATAGGATCAAGAAAGTTGGACGAGCCGGGACTTGAACTCGGGTTGCCCAAAGCTAAAAAAAACCTAAATTCCTATGCACTGTCCACTAGGCTAAAAAAGGTAATAATTAGCTTATATTTAATACATATTAGAACCTCATTGTGTAAGAAACATAGGGGGAACAGAATCCGACGGCAAATTGTCCAGCTGTCGAAATCCGTTCCCCCACCCCGATGATGAGAGATGTTGATGTATTGGCTTAAAATACGCTTATTCTATTCTGTGTGTGGATGGAGCTTAACCAGCATCAATTTGATAAATAATAGAACCTCAGTGTGTCAGAAATATGGGGGGAACAGAATCCGACGGCACACAAACCAGCTGTCGGAATCCGTTCCCCCACTCCCATTATGAGAGGTGTTGATGTAATGGCTTTAAAAAATGCTGATTATATTTTGTGTGGATGGAGCTTAACCCTTTAAGTGTCACCCCCCTTTTTTTAAATATACATGAAAATGCACATTTCGACTTTAAATGGTTGTAATTAAAGAATGCTTTGGAGTATAGACGTAAAATTGGTCTTGTTTTAAAGACGACATTTGGCAGATTTTTGTTGAAGTGAAATAAATTAAGAAAGTGAAACAAAAAAAAAGTTATATAAGTTTGTGTTTATGAAAATGTACAATTTAAAAAATTTAATTATTCATATTTTATATAAAATATATATTTTTAAAACCTGGCCGACTCTAAAACTGCTAGAAAATCAAAGCCAAAAATCTGAATAAGTTGTGTTTCAAATTTTAGGTTGATATCTCAAAAAATGAGCTTTCAGTGAGATTTTGTTTGGGCGCAGTACCAAACATTTTCACTAGGTGACAACCAGACTCCATTACTGCCCATATAAGGGCGCCTTCATTTCCATATGCGTTATTAAAAACATATTAATATATTTTTTTCTAAAATAATTGAATGGATGATATCTTTTGAACTCTTGGCATGAAAACAAACTGAGGTTTCATCCATTCTTTCATGATTTTTCATGTTCATTGCTATTTCAAAATAAAGGTCTGAACACGCCTTATAAATATGAAAATATTCTTGTTGCAAATTGATAAATTACAGCTCCTCTCTAATTTATTTTGGAAATCATTCACCAAATATGAAAACTAGAGTTTGTAAGCTTTCAAATGATATATAGTTTGTCAAGATTAGTTTATGTTTATTATAGGATATTACTGTTTTAAATATGTAATGATTTTGGGCCCACCGGTGGGCCGGTGACACTTAAGAGGTTAACTGGCATCAGTTTAAAAAATATTTTTTTGCCTTTTATTATGATAAGACAGTATAGGATCAATAAAGTTGGACGAGCCGGGACCTGAACTCGGGTCGCCCAAAGCTCAAAAATAATGAATGTTTGTGCACTGTCCACTAGGCTAATGAGGCTAGCTTTTAGTTACTATTTAATACATATTAGAACCTCATTGTGTAAAAAACATAGGGGGAACAGAATCCGACGGCAAATTGTTCAACTGTCGAAATCCGTTCCCCCACCCCGATGATGAGAGATGTTGATGTATTGGCTTAAAATATGCTGATTCTATTTTGTGTGGATGGAGCTTAACTGGCATCAGTTTAAAGAGTATTTTTTTGCCTTTTATTATGATAAGACAGTATAGGATCAAGAAAGTTGGACGAGCTGGGACTTGAACTCGGGTTGCCCAAAGCTAAAAAAAAAAAAAAAATTCCTATGCACTGTCCACTAGGCTAAAGAAGGTAATAATTTGCTTCTATTTAATACATATTAGAACCTCATTGTCTAAGAAACATAGGGGGAACAGAATCCGACGGCAAATTGTCCAGCTGTCGAAATCCGTTCCCCCACCCCAATGATGAGAGATGTTGATGTATTGGCTTAAAATATGCTTATTCTATTCTGTGTGTGGATGGAGCTTAACCAGCATCAATTTTGATAAATAATAGAACCTCAGTGTGTCAGAAATATGGGGGGAACAGAATCCGACGGCAAACAAACCAGCTGTCGGAATCCGTTCCCCCACTCCCATTATGAGAGGTGTTGATGTAATGGCTTAAAAAATGCTGATTCTATTTTGTGTGTGGATGGAGCTTAACTGGCATCAGTTTAAAGAGTATTTTTTTGCCTTTTATTATGATAAGAAAGTTGGACGAGCCGGGACCTGAACTCGGGTCGCCCAAAGCTCAAAAATAACGAATGTTTGTGCACTGTCCATTAGGCTAATGAGGCTAGCTTACAACTATTATTTAATACATATTAGAACCTCATTGTGTAAGAAACATAGGGGGAACGGAATCCGACGGCAAATTGTTCAGCTGTCGAAATCCGTTCCCCCACCCCGATGATGAGAGATGTTGATGTATTGGCTTAAAATATGCTGATTCTATTTTGTGTGGATGGAGCTTAACTGGCATCAGTTTAAAGAGTATTTTTTTGCCTTTTATTATGATAAGACAGTATAGGATCAAGAAAGTTGGACGAGCTGGGACTTGAACTCGGGTTGCCCAAAGCTAAAAAAAAAACTAAATTCCTATGCACTGTCCACTAGGCTAAAGAAGGTAATAATTTGCTTCTATTTAATACATATTAGAACCTCATTGTCTAAGAAACATAGGGGGAACAGAATCCGACGGCAAATTGTCCAGCTGTCGAAATCCGTTCCCCCACCCCGATGATGAGAGATGTTGATGTATTGGCTTAAAATATGCTTATTCTATTCTGTGTGTGGATGGAGCTTAACCAGCATCAATTTTGATAAATAATAGAACCTCAGTGTGTCAGAAATATGGGGGGAACAGAATCCGACGGCAAACAAACCAGCTGTCGGAATCCGTTCCCCCACTCCCATTATGAGATGTGTTGATGTAATGGCTTATAAAATGCTGATTCTATTTTGTGTGTGGATGGAGCTTAACTGGCATCAGTTTAAAGAGTATTTTTTTGCCTTTTATTATGATAAGACAGTATAGGATCAATAAAGTTGGACGAGCCGGGACCTGAACTCGGGTCGCCCAAAGCTCAAAAATAACGAATGTTTGTGCACTGTCCATTAGGCTAATGAGGCTATCTTACAACTATTATTTAATACATATTAGAACCTCATTGTGTAAGAAACATAGAGGGAACGGAATCCGACGGCAAATTGTTCAGCTGTCGAAATCCGTTCCCCCACCCCGATGATGAGAGATGTTGATGTATTGGCTTAAAATATGCTGATTCTATTTTGTGTGGATGGAGCTTAACTGGCATCAGTTTAAAGAGTATTTTTTTGCCTTTTATTATGATAAGACAGTATAGGATCAAGAAAGTTGGACGAGCCGGGACTTGAACTCGGGTTGCCCAAAGCTAAAAAAAAAAAAACTAAATTCCTATGCACTGTCCACTAGGCTAAAGAAGGTAATAATTTGCCACTATTTAATACATATTAGAACCTCATTGTCTAAGAAACATAGGGGGAACAGAATCCGACGGCAAATTGTCCAGCTGTCGAAATCCGTTCCCCCACCCCAATGATGAGAGATGTTGATGTATTGGCTTAAAATATGCTTATTCTATTCTGTGTGTGGATGGAGCTTAACCAGCATCAATTTGATAAATATTAGGACCTCAGTGTGTCAGAAATATGGGGGGAACAGAATCCGACGGCAAACAAACCAGCTGTCATAATCCGTTCCCCCACTCCCATTATGAGATGTGTTGATGTAATGGCTTAAAAAATGCTGATTCTATTTTGTGTGTGGATGGAGCTTAACTGGCATCAGTTTAAAGAGTATTTTTTTGCCTTTTATTATGATAAGACAGTATAGGATCAATAAAGTTGGACGAGCCGGGACCTGAACTCGGGTCGCCCAAAGCTCAAAAATAACGAATGTTTGTGCACTGTCCATTAGGCTAATGAGGCTAGCTTACAAATATTATTTAATACATATTAGAACCTCATTGTGTAAGAAACATAGAGGGAACGGAATCCGACGGCAAATTGTTCAGCTGTCGAAATCCGTTCCCCCACCCCGATGATGAGAGATGTTGATGTATTGGCTTAAAATATGCTGATTCTATTTTGTGTGGATGGAGCTTAACTGGCATCAGTTTAAAGAGTTTTTTTTTGCCTTTTATTATGATAAGACAGTATAGGATCAAGAAAGTTGGACGAGCCGGGACTTGAACTCGGGTTGCCCAAAGCTAAAAAAAAACCTAAATTCCTATGCACTGTCCACTAGGCTAAAGAAGGTAATAATTTGCCACTATTTAATACATATTAGAACCTCATTGTCTAAGAAACATAGGGGGAACAGAATCCGACGGCAAATTGTCCAGCTGTCGAAATCCGTTCCCCCACCCCAATGATGAGAGATGTTGATGTATTGGCTTAAAATATGCTTATTCTATTCTGTGTGTGGATGGAGCTTTACCAGCATCAATTTTGATAAATAATAGAACCTCAGTGTGTCAGAAATATGGGGGGAACAGAATCCGACGGCAAACAAACCAGCTGTCGGAATCCGTTCCCCCACTCCCATTATGAGAGGTGTTGATGTAATGGCTTAAAAAATGCTGATTCTATTTTGTGTGGATGGAGCTTAACTGGCATCAGTTAAAAGAGTATTTTTTTGCCTTTTATTATGATAAGACAGTATAGGATCAAGAAAGTTGGACGAGCCGGGACTTGAACTCGGGTTGCCCAAAGCTAAAAAAAAAAACTAAATTCCTATGCACTGTCCACTAGGCTAAAGAAGGTAATAATTTGCCACTATTTAATACATATTAGAACCTCATTGTCTAAGAAACATAGGGGGAACAGAATCCGACGGCAAATTGTCCAGCTGTCGAAATCCGTTCCCCCACCCCAATGATGAGAGATGTTGATGTATTGGCTTAAAATATGCTTATTCTATTCTGTGTGTGGATGGAGCTTAACCAGCATCAATTTTGATAAATAATAGAACCTCAGTGTGTCAGAAATATGTGGGGAACAGAATCCGACGGCAAACAAACCAGCTGTCGGAATCCGTTCCCCCACTCCCATTATGAGAGGTGTTGATGTAATGGCTTAAAAAATGCTGATTCTATTTTGTGTGGATGGAGCTTAACTGGCATCAGTTTAAAAATATTTTATTGCCTTTTATTATGATAAGACAGTATAGGATCAAGAAAGTTGGACGAGCCGGGACCTGAACTCGGGTCGCCCCAAAGCTCAAAAATAATGAATGTCTGTGTACTGTCCACTAGGCTAATGAGGCTAGCTTGCAGCTACTATTTAATACATATTAGAACCTCATTGTGTAAGAAACATAGAGGGAACGGAATCCGACGGCAAATTGTTCAGCTGTCGAAATCCGTTCCCCCACCCCGATGATGAGAGATGTTGATGTATTGGCTTAAAATATGCTGATTCTATTTTGTGTGGATGGAGCTTAACTGGCATCAGTTTAAAGAGTATTTTTTTGCCTTTTATTATGATAAGACAGTATAGGATCAAGAAAGTTGGACGAGCCGGGACTTGAACTCGGGTTGCCCAAAGCTAAAAAAAAAAACTAAATTCCTATGCACTGTCCACTAGGCTAAAGAAGGTAATAATTTGCCACTATTTAATACATATTAGAACCTCATTGTCTAAGAAACATAGGGGGAACAGAATCCGACGGCAAATTGTCCAGCTGTCGAAATCCGTTCCCCCACCCCAATGATGAGAGATGTTGATGTATTGGCTTAAAAAATGCTGATTCTATTTTGTGTGTGGATGGAGCTTAACTGGCATCAGTTTAAAGAGTATTTTTTTGCCTTTTATTATGATAAGACAGTATAGGATCAATAAAGTTGGACGAGCCGGGACCTGAACTCGGGTCGCCCAAAGCTAAAACATAACGAATGTTTGTGCACTGTCCATTAGGCTAATGAGGCTAGCTTACAAATATTATTTAATACATATTAGAACCTCATTGTGTAAGAAACATAGAGGGAACGGAATCCGACGGCAAATTGTTCAGCTGTCGAAATCCGTTCCCCCACCCCGATGATGAGAGATGTTGATGTATTGGCTTAAAATATGCTGATTCTATTTTGTGTGGATGGAGCTTAACTGGCATCAGTTTAAAGAGTATTTTTTTGCCTTTTATTATGATAAGACAGTATAGGATCAAGAAAGTTGGACGAGCCGGGACTTGAACTCGGGTTGCCCAAAGCTAAAAAAAAAAAACTAAATTCCTATGCACTGTCCACTAGGCTAAAGAAGGTAATAATTTGCCACTATTTAATACATATTAGAACCTCATTGTCTAAGAAACATAGGGGGAACAGAATCCGACGGCAAATTGTCCAGCTGTCGAAATCCGTTCCCCCACCCCAATGATGAGAGATGTTGATGTATTGGCTTAAAATATGCTTATTCTATTCTGTGTGTGGATGGAGCTTAACCAGCATCAATTTGATAAATATTAGGACCTCAGTGTGTCAGAAATATGGGGGGAACAGAATCCGACGGCAAACAAACCAGCTGTCATAATCCGTTCCCCCACTCCCATTATGAGATGTGTTGATGTAATGGCTTAAAAAATGCTGATTCTATTTTGTGTGTGGATGGAGCTTAACTGGCATCAGTTTAAAGAGTATTTTTTTGCCTTTTATTATGATAAGACAGTATAGGATCAATAAAGTTGGACGAGCCGGGACCTGAACTCGGGTCGCCCAAAGCTCAAAAATAACGAATGTTTGTGCACTGTCCATTAGGCTAATGAGGCTAGCTTACAAATATTATTTAATACATATTAGAACCTCATTGTGTAAGAAACATAGAGGGAACGGAATCCGACGGCAAATTGTTCAGCTGTCGAAATCCGTTCCCCCACCCCGATGATGAGAGATGTTGATGTATTGGCTTAAAATATGCTGATTCTATTTTGTGTGGATGGAGCTTAACTGGCATCAGTTTAAAGAGGTTTTTTTTGCCTTTTATTATGATAAGACAGTATAGGATCAAGAAAGTTGGACGAGCCGGGACTTGAACTCGGGTTGCCCAAAGCTAAAAAAAAACCTAAATTCCTATGCACTGTCCACTAGGCTAAAGAAGGTAATAATTTGCCACTATTTAATACATATTAGAACCTCATTGTCTAAGAAACATAGGGGGAACAGAATCCGACGGCAAATTGTCCAGCTGTCGAAATCCGTTCCCTCACCCCAATGATGAGAGATGTTGATGTATTGGCTTACAATATGCTTATTCTATTCTGTGTGTGGATGGAGCTTTACCAGCATCAATTTTGATAAATAATAGAACCTCAGTGTGTCAGAAATATGGGGGGAACAGAATCCGACGGCAAACAAACCAGCTGTCGGAATCCGTTCCCCCACTCCCATTATGAGAGGTGTTGATGTAATGGCTTAAAAAATGCTGATTCTATTTTGTGTGGATGGAGCTTAACTGGCATCAGTTAAAAGAGTATTTTTTTGCCTTTTATTATGATAAGACAGTATAGGATCAAGAAAGTTGGACGAGCCGGGACTTGAACTCGGGTTGCCCAAAGCTAAAAAAAAACTAAATTCCTATGCACTGTCCACTAGGCTAAAGAAGGTAATAATTTGCTTCTATTTAATACATATTAGAACCTCATTGTGTAAGAAACATAGGGGGAACAGAATCTGACGGCAAATTGTTCAACTGTCGAAATCCGTTCCCCCACCCCGATGATGAGAGATGTTGATGTATTGGCTTAAAATATGCTTATTCTATTCTGTGTGTGGATGGAGCTTAACCAGCATCAATTTGATAAATATTAGGACCTCAGTGTGTCAGAAATATGGGGGGAACAGAATCCGACGGCAAACAAACCAGCTGTCATAATCCGTTCCCCCACTCCCATTATGAGATGTGTTGATGTAATGGCTTAAAAAATGCTGATTCTATTTTGTGTGTGGATGGAGCTTAACTGGCATCAGTTTAAAGAGTATTTTTTTGCCTTTTATTATGATAAGACAGTATAGGATCAAGAAAGTTGGACGAGCCGGGACCTGAACTCGGGTCGCCCAAAGCTCAAAAATAACGAATGTTTGTGCACTGTCCATTAGGCTAATGAGGCTAGCTTACAACTATTATTTAATACATATTAGAACCTCATTGTGTAAGAAACATAGGGGGAACGGAATCCGACGGCAAATTGTTCAGCTGTCGAAATCCGTTCCCCCACCCCGATGATGAGAGATGTTGATGTATTGGCTTAAAATATGCTGATTCTATTTTGTGTGGATGGAGCTTAACTGGCATCAGTTTAAAGAGTATTTTTTTGCCTTTTATTATGATAAGACAGTATAGGATCAAGAAAGTTGGACGAGCTGGGACTTGAACTCGGGTTGCCCAAAGCTAAAAAAAAAACTAAATTCCTATGCACTGTCCACTAGGCTAAAGAAGGTAATAATTTGCTTCTATTTAATACATATTAGAACCTCATTGTCTAAGAAACATAGGGGGAACAGAATCCGACGGCAAATTGTGCAGCTGTCGAAATCCGTTCCCCCACCCCAATGATGAGAGATGTTGATGTATTGGCTTAAAATATGCTTATTCTATTCTGTGTGTGGATGGAGCTTAACCAGTATCAATTTTGATAAATAATAGAATCTCAGTGTGTCAGAAATATGGGGGGAACAGAATCCGACGGCAAACAAACCAGCTGTCGGAATCCGTTTCCCCACTCCCATTATGAGAGGTGTTGATGTAATGGCTTAAAAAATGCTGATTCTATTTTGTGTGTGGATGGAGCTTAACTGGCATCAGTTTAAAGAGTATTTTTTGCCTTTTATTATGATAAGACAGTATAGGATCAATAAAGTTGGACGAGCCGGGACCTGAACTCGGGTCGCCCAAAGCTCAAAAATAACGAATGTTTGTGCACTGTCCATTAGGCTAATGAGGCTAGCTTACAACTATTATTTAATACATATTAGAACCTCATTGTGTAAGAAACATAGAGGGAACGGAATCCGACGGCAAATTGTTCAGCTGTCGAAATCCGTTCCCCCACCCCGATGATGAGAGATGTTGATGTATTGGCTTAAAATATGCTGATTCTATTTTGTGTGGATGGAGCTTAACTGGCATCAGTTTAAAGAGTATTTTTTTGCCTTTTATTATGATAAGACAGTATAGGATCAAGAAAGTTGGACGAGCCGGGACTTGAACTCGGGTTGCCCAAAGCTAAAAAAAAAAACTAAATTCCTATGCACTGTCCACTAGGCTAAAGAAGGTAATAATTTGCCACTATTTAATACATATTAGAACCTCATTGTCTAAGAAACATAGGGGGAACAGAATCCGACGGCAAATTGTCCAGCTGTCGAAATCCGTTCCCCCACTCCCATTATGAGAGGTGTTGATGTAATGGCTTAAAAAATGCTGATTCTATTTTGTGTGTGGATGGAGCTTAACTGGCATCAGTTTAAAGAGTATTTTATTGCCTTTTATTATGATAAGACAGTATAGGATCAAGAAAGTTGGACGAGCCGGGACCTGAACTCGGGTCGCCCAAAGCTCAAAAATAACGAATGTTTGTGCACTGTCCATTAGGCTAATGAGGCTAGCTTACAAATATTATTTAATACATATTAGAACCTCATTGTGTAAGAAACATAGAGGGAACGGAATCCGACGGCAAATTGTTCAGCTGTCGAAATCCGTTCCCCCACCCCGATGATGAGAGATGTTGATGTATTGGCTTAAAATATGCTGATTCTATTTTGTGTGGATGGAGCTTAACTGGCATCAGTTTAAAGAGTATTTTTTTGCCTTTTATTATGATAAGACAGTATAGGATCAAGAAAGTTGGACGAGCCGGGACTTGAACTCGGGTTGCCCAAAGCTAAAAAAAAAAACTAAATTCCTATGCACTGTCCACTAGGCTAAAGAAGGTAATAATTTGCCACTTTTTAATACATATTAGAACCTCATTGTCTAAGAAACATAGGGGGAACAGAATCCGACGGCAAATTGTCCAGCTGTCGAAATCCGCTCCCCCACCCCAATGATGAGAGATGTTGATGTATTGGCTTAAAAAATGCTGATTCTATTTTGTGTGTGGATGGAGCTTAACTGGCATCAGTTTAAAGAGTATTTTTTTGCCTTTTATTATGATAAGACAGTATAGGATCAATAAAGTTGGACGAGCTGGGACCTGAACTCGGGTCACCCAAAGCTCAAAAATAACGAATGTTTGTGCACTGTCCATTAGGCTAATGAGGCTAGCTTACAACTATTATTTAATACATTTTAGAACCTCATTGTGTAAGAAACATAGAGGGAACGGAATCCGACGGCAAATTGTTCAGCTGTCGAAATCCGTTCCCCCACCCCGATGATGAGAGATGTTGATGTATTGGCTTAAAATATGCTGATTCTATTTTGTGTGGATGGAGCTTAACTGGCATCAGTTTAAAGAGTATTTTTTTGCCTTTTATTATGATAAGACAGTATAGGATCAAGAAAGTTGGACGAGCCGGGACTTGAACTCGGGTTGCCCAAAGCTAAAAAAAAAAAACTAAATTCCTATGCACTGTCCACTAGGCTAAAGAAGGTAATAATTTGCCACTATTTAATACATATTAGAACCTCATTGTCTAAGAAACATAGGGGGAACAGAATCCGACGGCAAATTGTCCAGCTGTCGAAATCCGTTCCCCCACCCCAATGATGAGAGATGTTGATGTATTGGCTTAAAATATGCTTATTCTATTCTGTGTGTGGATGGAGCTTAACCAGCATCAATTTGATAAATATTAGGACCTCAGTGTGTCAGAAATATGGGGGGAACAGAATCCGACGGCAAACAAACCAGCTGTCATAATCCGTTCCCCCACTCCCATTATGAGATGTGTTGATGTAATGGCTTAAAAAATGCTGATTCTATTTTGTGTGTGGATGGAGCTTAACTGGCATCAGTTTAAAGAGTATTTTTTTGCCTTTTATTATGATAAGACAGTATAGGATCAATAAAGTTGGACGAGCCGGGACCTGAACTCGGGTCGCCCAAAGCTCAAAAATAACGAATGCTTGTGCACTGTCCATTAGGCTAATGAGGCTAGCTTACAAATATTATTTAATACATATTAGAACCTCATTGTGTAAGAAACATAGAGGGAACGGAATCCGACGGCAAATTGTTCAGCTGTCGAAATCCGTTCCCCCACCCCGATGATGAGAGATGTTGATGTATTGGCTTAAAATATGCTGATTCTATTTTGTGTGGATGGAGCTTAACTGGCATCAGTTTAAAGAGTATTTTTTTGCCTTTTATTATGATAAGACAGTATAGGATCAAGAAAGTTGGACGAGCCGGGACTTGAACTCGGGTTGCCCAAAGCTAAAAAAAAAACTAAATTCCTATGCACTGTCCACTAGGCTAAAGAAGGTAATAATTTGCCACTATTTAATACATATTAGAACCTCATTGTCTAAGAAACATAGGGGGAACAGAATCCGACGGCAAATTGTCCAGCTGTCGAAATCCGTTCCCCCACCCCAATGATGAGAGATGTTGATGTATTGGCTTAAAATATGCTTATTCTATTCTGTGTGTGGATGGAGCTTTACCAGCATCAATTTTGATAAATAATAGAACCTCAGTGTGTCAGAAATATGGGGGGAACAGAATCCGACGGCAAACAAACCAGCTGTCGGAATCCGTTCCCCCACTCCCATTATGAGAGGTGTTGATGTAATGGCTTAAAAAATGCTGATTCTATTTTGTGTGGATGGAGCTTAACTGGCATCAGTTAAAAGAGTATTTTTTTGCCTTTTATTATGATAAGACAGTATAGGATCAAGAAAGTTGGACGAGCCGGGACTTGAACTCGGGTTGCCCAAAGCTAAAAAAAAAAAACTAAATTCCTATGCACTGTCCACTAGGCTAAAGAAGGTAATAATTTGCCACTATTTAATACATATTAGAACCTCATTGTCTAAGAAACATAGGGGGAACAGAATCCGACGGCAAATTGTCCAGCTGTCGAAATCCGTTCCCCCACCCCAATGATGAGAGATGTTGATGTATTGGCTTAAAATATGCTTATTCTATTCTGTGTGTGGATGGAGCTTAACCAGCATCAATTTTGATAAATAATAGAACCTCAGTGTGTCAGAAATATGTGGGGAACAGAATACGACGGCAAACAAACCAGCTGTCGGAATCCGTTCCCCCACTCCCATTATGAGAGGTGTTGATGTAATGGCTTAAAAAATGCTGATTCTATTTTGTGTGGATGGAGCTTAACTGGCATCAGTTTAAAAATATTTTATTGCCTTTTATTATGATAAGACAGTATAGGATCAAGAAAGTTGGACGAGCCGGGACCTGAACTCGGGTCGCCCCAAAGCTCAAAAATAATGAATGTCTGTGTACTGTCCACTAGGCTAATGAGGCTAGCTTGCAGCTACTATTTAATACATATTAGAACCTCATTGTGTAAGAAACATAGAGGGAACGGAATCCGACGGCAAATTGTTCAGCTGTCGAAATCCGTTCCCCCACCCCGATGATGAGAGATGTTGATGTATTGGCTTAAAATATGCTGATTCTATTTTGTGTGGATGGAGCTTAACTGGCATCAGTTTAAAGAGTATTTTTTTGCCTTTTATTATGATAAGACAGTATAGGATCAAGAAAGTTGGACGAGCCGGGACTTGAACTCGGGTTGCCCAAAGCTAAAAAAAAACCTAAATTCCTATGCACTGTCCACTAGGCTAAAGAAGGTAATAATTTGCCACTATTTAATACATATTAGAACCTCATTGTCTAAGAAACATAGGGGGAACAGAATCCGACGGCAAATTGTCCAGCTGTCGAAATCCGTTCCCCCACCCCAATGATGAGAGATGTTGATGTATTGGCTTAAAATATGCTTATTCTATTCTGTGTGTGGATGGAGCTTTACCAGCATCAATTTTGATAAATAATAGAACCTCAGTGTGTCAGAAATATGGGGGGAACAGAATCCGACGGCAAACAAACCAGCTGTCGGAATCCGTTCCCCCACTCCCATTATGAGAGGTGTTGATGTAATGGCTTAAAAAATGCTGATTCTATTTTGTGTGGATGGAGCTTAACTGGCATCAGTTAAAAGAGTATTTTTTTGCCTTTTATTATGATAAGACAGTATAGGATCAAGAAAGTTGGACGAGCCGGGACTTGAACTCGGGTTGCCCAAAGCTAAAAAAAAAAAACTAAATTCCTATGCACTGTCCACTAGGCTAAAGAAGGTAATAATTTGCCACTATTTAATACATATTAGAACCTCATTGTCTAAGAAACATAGGGGGAACAGAATCCGACGGCAAATTGTCCAGCTGTCGAAATCCGTTCCCCCACCCCAATGATGAGAGATGTTGATGTATTGGCTTAAAATATGCTTATTCTATTCTGTGTGTGGATGGAGCTTAACCAGCATCAATTTTGATAAATAATAGAACCTCAGTGTGTCAGAAATATGTGGGGAACAGAATACGACGGCAAACAAACCAGCTGTCGGAATCCGTTCCCCCACTCCCATTATGAGAGGTGTTGATGTAATGGCTTAAAAAATGCTGATTCTATTTTGTGTGGATGGAGCTTAACTGGCATCAGTTTAAAAATATTTTATTGCCTTTTATTATGATAAGACAGTATAGGATCAAGAAAGTTGGACGAGCCGGGACCTGAACTCGGGTCGCCCCAAAGCTCAAAAATAATGAATGTCTGTGTACTGTCCACTAGGCTAATGAGGCTAGCTTGCAACTACTATTTAATACATATTAGAACCTCATTGTGTAAGAAACATAGAGGGAACGGAATCCGACGGCAAATTGTTCAGCTGTCGAAATCCGTTCCCCCACCCCGATGATGAGAGATGTTGATGTATTGGCTTAAAATATGCTGATTCTATTTTGTGTGGATGGAGCTTAACTGGCATCAGTTTAAAGAGTATTTTTTTGCCTTTTATTATGATAAGACAGTATAGGATCAAGAAAGTTGGACGAGCCGGGACTTGAACTCGGGTTGCCCAAAGCTAAAAAAAAAAACTAAATTCCTATGCACTGTCCACTAGGCTAAAGAAGGTAATAATTTGCCACTATTTAATACATATTAGAACCTCATTGTCTAAGAAACATAGGGGGAACAGAATCCGACGGCAAATTGTCCAGCTGTCGAAATCTGTTCCCCCACCCCAATGATGAGAGATGTTGATGTATTGGCTTAAAAAATGCTGATTCTATTTTGTGTGTGGATGGAGCTTAACTGGCATCAGTTTAAAGAGTATTTTTTTGCCTTTTATTATGATAAGACAGTATAGGATCAAGAAAGTTGGACGAGCCGGGACTTGAACTCGGGTTGCCCAAAGCTAAAAAAAAAAAACTAAATTCCTATGCACTGTCCACTAGGCTAAAGAAGGTAATAATTTGCCACTATTTAATACATATTAGAACCTCATTGTCTAAGAAACATAGGGGGAACAGAATCCAACGGCAAATTGTCCAGCTGTTGAAATCCGTTCCCCCACCCCAATGATGAGAGATGTTGATGTATTGGCTTAAAATATGCTTATTCTATTCTGTGTGTGGATGGAGCTTAACCAGCATCAATTTTGATAAATAATAGAACCTCAGTGTGTCAGAAATATGTGGGGAACAGAATCCGACGGCAAACAAACCAGCTGTCGGAATCCGTTCCCCCACTCCCATTATGAGAGGTGTTGATGTAATGGCTTAAAAAATGCTGATTCTATTTTGTGTGGATGGAGCTTAACTGGCATCAGTTTAAAAATATTTTATTGCCTTTTATTATGATAAGACAGTATAGGATCAAGAAAGTTGGACGAGCCGGGACCTGAACTCGGGTCGCCCCAAAGCTCAAAAATAATGAATGTCTGTGTACTGTCCACTAGGCTAATGAGGCTAGCTTGCAGCTACTATTTAATACATATTAGAACCTCATTGTGTAAGAAACATAGAGGGAACGGAATCCGACGGCAAATTGTTCAGCTGTCGAAATCCGTTCCCCCACCCCGATGATGAGAGATGTTGATGTATTGGCTTAAAATATGCTGATTCTATTTTGTGTGGATGGAGCTTAACTGGCATCAGTTTAAAGAGTATTTTTTTGCCTTTTATTATGATAAGACAGTATAGGATCAAGAAAGTTGGACGAGCCGGGACTTGAACTCGGGTTGCCCAAAGCTAAAAAAAAAAAACTAAATTCCTATGCACTGTCCACTAGGCTAAAGAAGGTAATAATTTGCCACTATTTAATACATATTAGAACCTCATTGTCTAAGAAACATAGGGGGAACAGAATCCGACGGCAAATTGTCCAGCTGTCGAAATCCGTTCCCCCACCCCAATGATGAGAGATGTTGATGTATTGGCTTAAAAAATGCTGATTCTATTTTGTGTGTGGATGGAGCTTAACTGGCATCAGTTTAAAGAGTATTTTTTTGCCTTTTATTATGATAAGACAGTATAGGATCAATAAAGTTGGACGAGCCGGGACCTGAACTCGGGTCGCCCAAAGCTCAAAAATAACGAATGTTTGTGCACTGTCCATTAGGCTAATGAGGCTAGCTTACAAATATTATTTAATACATATTAGAACCTCATTGTCTAAGAAACATAGGGGGAACAGAATCCGACGGCAAATTGTCCAGCTGTCGAAATCCGTTCCCCCACCCCAATGATGAGAGATGTTGATGTATTGGCTTAAAATATGCTTATTCTATTCTGTGTGTGGATGGAGCTTTACCAGCATCAATTTTGATAAATAATAGAACCTCAGTGTGTCAGAAATATGGGGGGAACAGAATCCGACGGCAAACAAACCAGCTGTCGGAATCCGTTCCCCCACTCCCATTATGAGAGGTGTTGATGTAATGGCTTAAAAAATGCTGATTCTATTTTGTGTGGATGGAGCTTAACTGGCATCAGTTAAAAGAGTATTTTTTTGCCTTTTATTATGATAAGACAGTATAGGATCAAGAAAGTTGGACGAGCCGGGACTTGAACTCGGGTTGCCCAAAGCTAAAAAAAAACTAAATTCCTATGCACTGTCCACTAGGCTAAAGAAGGTAATAATTTGCTTCTATTTAATACATATTAGAACCTCATTGTGTAAGAAACATAGGGGGAACAGAATCCGACGGCAAATTGTTCAACTGTCGAAATCCGTTCCCCCACCCCGATGATGAGAGATGTTGATGTATTGGCTTAAAATATGCTTATTCTATTCTGTGTGTGGATGGAGCTTAACCAGCATCAATTTGATAAATATTAGGACCTCAGTGTGTCAGAAATATGGGGGGAACAGAATCCGACGGCAAACAAACCAGCTGTCATAATCCGTTCCCCCACTCCCATTATGAGATTTGTTGATGTAATGGCTTAAAAAATGCTGATTCTATTTTGTGTGTGGATGGAGCTTAACTGGCATCAGTTTAAAGAGTATTTTTTTGCCTTTTATTATGATAAGACAGTATAGGATCAAGAAAGTTGGACGAGCCGGGACCTGAACTCGGGTCGCCCAAAGCTCAAAAATAACGAATGTTTGTGCACTGTCCATTAGGCTAATGAGGCTAGCTTACAACTATTATTTAATACATATTAGAACCTCATTGTGTAAGAAACATAGGGGGAACGGAATCCGACGGCAAATTGTTCAGCTGTCGAAATCCGTTCCCCCACCCCGATGATGAGAGATGTTGATGTATTGGCTTAAAATATGCTGATTCTATTTTGTGTGGATGGAGCTTAACTGGCATCAGTTTAAAGAGTATTTTTTTGCCTTTTATTATGATAAGACAGTATAGGATCAAGAAAGTTGGACGAGCTGGGACTTGAACTCGGGTTGCCCAAAGCTAAAAAAAAAACTAAATTCCTATGCACTGTCCACTAGGCTAAAGAAGGTAATAATTTGCCTCTATTTAATACATATTAGAACCTCATTGTCTAAGAAACATAGGGGGAACAGAATCCGACGGCAAATTGTGCAGCTGTCGAAATCCGTTCCCCCACCCCAATGATGAGAGATGTTGATGTATTGGCTTAAAATATGCTTATTCTATTCTGTGTGTGGATGGAGCTTAACCAGTATCAATTTTGATAAATAATAGAATCTCAGTGTGTCAGAAATATGGGGGGAACAGAATACGACGGCAAACAAACCAGCTGTCGGAATCCGTTTCCCCACTCCCATTATGAGAGGTGTTGATGTAATGGCTTAAAAAATGCTGATTCTATTTTGTGTGTGGATGGAGCTTAACTGGCATCAGTTTAAAGAGTATTTTTTTGCCTTTTATTATGATAAGACAGTATAGGATCAATAAAGTTGGACGAGCCGGGACCTGAACTCGGGTCGCCCAAAGCTCAAAAATAACGAATGTTTGTGCACTGTCCATTAGGCTAATGAGGCTAGCTTACAACTATTATTTAATACATATTAGAACCTCATTGTGTAAGAAACATAGAGGGAACGGAATCCGACGGCAAATTGTTCAGCTGTCGAAATCCGTTCCCCCACCCCGATGATGAGAGATGTTGATGTATTGGCTTAAAATATGCTGATTCTATTTTGTGTGGATGGAGCTTAACTGGCATCAGTTTAAAGAGTATTTTTTTGCCTTTTATTATGATAAGACAGTATAGGATCAAGAAAGTTGGACGAGCCGGGACTTGAACTCGGGTTGCCCAAAGCTAAAAAAAAAAACTAAATTCCTATGCACTGTCCACTAGGCTAAAGAAGGTGATAATTTGCCACTATTTAATACATATTAGAACCTCATTGTCTAAGAAACATAGGGGGAACAGAATCCGACGGCAAATTGTCCAGCTGTCGAAATCCGTTCCCCCACTCCCATTATGAGAGGTGTTGATGTAATGGCTTAAAAAATGCTGATTCTATTTTGTGTGTGGATGGAGCTTAACTGGCATCAGTTTAAAGAGTATTTTATTGCCTTTTATTATGATAAGACAGTATAGGATCAAGAAAGTTGGACGAGCCGGGACCTGAACTCGGGTCGCCCAAAGCTCAAAAATAACGAATGTTTGTGCACTGTCCATTAGGCTAATGAGGCTAGCTTACAAATATTATTTAATACATATTAGAACCTCATTGTGTAAGAAACATAGAGGGAACGGAATCCGACGGCAAATTGTTCAGCTGTCGAAATCCGTTCCCCCACCCCGATGATGAGAGATGTTGATGTATTGGCTTAAAATATGCTGATTCTATTTTGTGTGGATGGAGCTTAACTGGCATCAGTTTAAAGAGGTTTTTTTTGCCTTTTATTATGATAAGACAGTATAGGATCAAGAAAGTTGGACGAGCCGGGACTTGAACTCGGGTTGCCCAAAGCTAAAAAAAAACCTAAATTCCTATGCACTGTCCACTAGGCTAAAGAAGGTAATAATTTGCCACTATTTAATACATATTAGAACCTCATTGTCTAAGAAACATAGGGGGAACAGAATCCGACGGCAAATTGTCCAGCTGTCGAAATCCGTTCCCCCACCCCAATGATGAGAGATGTTGATGTATTGGCTTAAAATATGCTTATTCTATTCTGTGTGTGGATGGAGCTTTACCAGCATCAATTTTGATAAATAATAGAACCTCAGTGTGTCAGAAATATGGGGGGAACAGAATCCGACGGCAAACAAACCAGCTGTCGGAATCCGTTCCCCCACTCCCATTATGAGAGGTGTTGATGTAATGGCTTAAAAAATGCTGATTCTATTTTGTGTGGATGGAGCTTAACTGGCATCAGTTAAAAGAGTATTTTTTTGCCTTTTATTATGATAAGACATTATAGGATCAAGAAAGTTGGACGAGCCGGGACTTGAACTCGGGTTGCCCAAAGCTAAAAAAAAAAAACTAAATTCCTATGCACTGTCCACTAGGCTAAAGAAGGTAATAATTTGCCACTATTTAATACATATTAGAACCTCATTGTCTAAGAAACATAGGGGGAACAGAATCCGACGGCAAATTGTCCAGCTGTCGAAATCCGTTCCCCCACCCCAATGATGAGAGATGTTGATGTATTGGCTTAAAATATGCTTATTCTATTCTGTGTGTGGATGGAGCTTAACCAGCATCAATTTTGATAAATAATAGAACCTCAGTGTGTCAGAAATATGTGGGGAACAGAATCCGACGGCAAACAAACCAGCTGTCGGAATCCGTTCCCCCACTCCCATTATGAGAGGTGTTGATGTAATGGCTTAAAAAATGCTGATTCTATTTTGTGTGGATGGAGCTTAACTGGCATCAGTTTAAAAATATTTTATTGCCTTTTATTATGATAAGACAGTATAGGATCAAGAAAGTTGGACGAGCCGGGACCTGAACTCGGGTCGCCCCAAAGCTCAAAAATAATGAATGTCTGTGTACTGTCCACTAGGCTAATGAGGCTAGCTTGCAGCTACTATTTAATACATATTAGAACCTCATTGTGTAAGAAACATAGGGGGAACGGAATCCGACGGCAAATTGTTCAGCTGTCGAAATTCGTTCCCCCACCCCGATGATGAGAGATGTTGATGTCTTGGCTTAAAATATGCTGATTCTATTTTGTGTGGATGGAGCTTAACTGGCATCAGTTTAAAGAGTATTTTTTTGCCTTTTATTATGATAAGACAGTATAGGATCAAGAAAGTTGGACGAGCCGGGACTTGAACTCGGGTTGCCCAAAGCTAAAAAAAAACTAAATTCCTATGCACTGTCCACTAGGCTAAAGAAGGTAATAATTTGCTTCTATTTAATACATATTAGAACCTCATTGTGTAAGAAACATAGGGGGAACAGAATCCGACGGCAAATTGTTCAACTGTCGAAATCCGTTCCCCCACCCCGATGATGAGAGATGTTGATGTATTGGCTTAAAATATGCTTATTCTATTCTGTGTGTGGATGGAGCTTAACCAGCATCAATTTGATAAATATTAGGACCTCAGTGTGTCAGAAATATGGGGGGAACAGAATCCGACGGCAAACAAACCAGCTGTCATAATCCGTTCCCCCACTCCCATTATGAGATGTGTTGATGTAATGGCTTAAAAAATGCTGATTCTATTTTGTGTGTGGATGGAGCTTAACTGGCATCAGTTTAAAGAGTATTTTTTTGCCTTTTATTATGATAAGACAGTATAGGATCAATAAAGTTGGACGAGCCGGGACCTGAACTCGGGTCGCCCAAAGCTCAAAAATAACGAATGTTTGTGCACTGTCCATTAGGCTAATGAGGCTAGCTTACAAATATTATTTAATACATATTAGAACCTCATTGTGTAAGAAACATAGAGGGAACGGAATCCGACGGCAAATTGTTCAGCTGTCGAAATCCGTTCCCCCACCCCGATGATGAGAGATGTTGATGTATTGGCTTAAAATATGCTGATTCTATTTTGTGTGGATGGAGCTTAACTGGCATCAGTTTAAAGAGTTTTTTTTTTGCCTTTTATTATGATAAGACAGTATAGGATCAAGAAAGTTGGACGAGCCGGGACTTGAACTCGGGTTGCCCAAAGCTAAAAAAAAACCTAAATTCCTATGCACTGTCCACTAGGCTAAAGAAGGTAATAATTTGCCACTATTTAATACATATTAGAACCTCATTGTCTAAGAAACATAGGGGGAACAGAATCCGACGGCAAATTGTCCAGCTGTCGAAATCCGTTCCCCCACCCCAATGATGAGAGATGTTGATGTATTGGCTTAAAATATGCTTATTCTATTCTGTGTGTGGATGGAGCTTTACCAGCATCAATTTTGATAAATAATAGAACCTCAGTGTGTCAGAAATATGGGGGGAACAGAATCCGACGGCAAACAAACCAGCTGTCGAAATTCGTTCCCCCACCCCGATGATGAGAGATGTTGATGTCTTGGCTTAAAATATGCTGATTCTATTTTGTGTGGATGGAGCTTAACTGGCATCAGTTTAAAGAGTATTTTTTTGCCTTTTATTATGATAAGACAGTATAGGATCAAGAAAGTTGGACGAGCCGGGACTTGAACTCGGGTTGCCCAAAGCTAAAAAAAAACTAAATTCCTATGCACTGTCCACTAGGCTAAAGAAGGTAATAATTTGCTTCTATTTAATACATATTAGAACCTCATTGTGTAAGAAACATAGGGGGAACAGAATCCGACGGCAAATTGTTCAACTGTCGAAATCCGTTCCCCCACCCCGATGATGAGAGATGTTGATGTATTGGCTTAAAATATGCTTATTCTATTCTGTGTGTGGATGGAGCTTAACCAGCATCAATTTGATAAATATTAGGACCTCAGTGTGTCAGAAATATGGGGGGAACAGAATCCGACGGCAAACAAACCAGCTGTCATAATCCGTTTCCCCACTCCCATTATGAGATGTGTTGATGTAATGGCTTAAAAAATGCTGATTCTATTTTGTGTGTGGATGGAGCTTAACTGGCATCAGTTTAAAGAGTATTTTTTTGCCTTTTATTATGATAAGACAGTATAGGATCAAGAAAGTTGGACGAGCCGGGACCTGAACTCGGGTCGCCCAAAGCTCAAAAATAACGAATGTTTGTGCACTGTCCATTAGGCTAATGAGGCTAGCTTACAACTATTATTTAATACATATTAGAACCTCATTGTGTAAGAAACATAGGGGGAACGGAATCCGACGGCAAATTGTTCAGCTGTCGAAATCCGTTCCCCCACCCCGATGATGAGAGATGTTGATGTATTGGCTTAAAATATGCTGATTCTATTTTTTGTGGATGGAGCTTAACTGGCATCAGTTTAAAGAGTATTTTTTTGCCTTTTATTATGATAAGACAGTATCGGATCAAGAAAGTTGAACGAGCTGGGACTTGAACTCGGGTTGCCCAAAGCTAAAAAAAAAACTAAATTCCTATGCACTGTCCACTAGGCTAAAGAAGGTAATAATTTGCTTCTATTTAATACATATTAGAACCTCATTGTGTAAGAAACATAGGGGGAACAGAATCCGACGGCAAATTGTCCAGCTGTCGAAATCCGTTCCCCCACCCCAATGATGAGAGATGTTGATGTATTGGCTTAAAATATGCTTATTCTATTCTGTGTGTGGATGGAGCTTAACCAGCATCAATTTTGATAAATAATAGAACCTCAGTGTGTCAGAAATATGGGGGGAACAGAATCCGACGGCACACAAACCAGCTGTCGGAATCCGTTCCCCCACTCCCATTATGAGAAGTGTTGATGTAATGGCTTTAAAAAATGCTGATTATATTTTGTGTGGATGGAGCTTAACTGGCATCAGTTTAAAAAATATTTTTTTGCCTTTTATTATGATAAGACAGTATAGGATCAATAAAGTTGGACGAGCCGGGACTTGAACTCGGGTTGCCAAAAGCTCAAAAATAATGAATGTCTGTGCAATGTCCACTAGACTAATGAGGCTAGTTTTTAATCACTATTTAATACATATTAGAACCTCATTGTGTAAGAAACATAGGGGGAACAGAATTCGACGGCAAATTGTCCAGCTGTCGAAATCCGTTCCCCCACCCCGATGATGAGAGATGTTGATGTATTGGCTTAAAATATGCTGATTCTATTTTGTGTGGATGGAGCTTAACTGGCATCAGTTTAAAGAGTATTTTTTTTTGCCTTTTATTATGATAAGACAGTATAGGATCAAGAAAGTTGGACGAGCCGGGACTTGAACTCGGGTTGCCCAAAGCTAAAAAAAAAACCTAAATTCCTATGCACTGTCCACTAGGCTAAAGAAGGTAATAATTTGCTTCCATTTAATACATATTAGAACCTCATTGTCTAAAAAACATAGGGGGAACAGAATCCGACGGCAAATTGTCCAGCTGTCGAAATCCGTTCCCCCACCCCAATGATGAGAGATGTTGATGTATTGGCTTAAAATATGCTTATTCTATTCTGTGTGTGGATGGAGCTTAACCAGCATCAATTTTGATAAATAATAGAACCTCAGTGTGTCAGAAATATGGGGGGAACAGAATCCGACGGCAAACAAACCAGCTGTCGGAATCCGTTCCCCCACTCCCATTATGAGAGGTGTTGATGTAATGGCTTAAAAAATGCTGATTCTATTTTGTGTGGATGGAGCTTAACTGGCATCAGTTTAAAAATATTTCATTGCCTTTTATTATGATAAGACAGTATAGGATCAAGAAAGTTGGACGAGCCGGGACCTGAACTCGGGTCACCCCAAAGCTCAAAAATAATGAAAGTCTGTGTACTGTCCACTAGGCTAATGAGGCTAGCTTACAGCTACTATTTAATACATATTAGAACCTCATTGTGTAAGAAACATAGGGGGAACGGAATCCGACAGCAAATTGTTCAGCTGTCGAAATCCGTTCCCCCACCCCGATGATGAGAGATGTTGATGTATTGGCTTAAAATATGCTGATTCTATTTTGTGTGGATGGAGCTTAACTGGCATCAGTTTAAAGAGTATTTTTTTGCCTTTTATTATGATAAGACAGTATAGGATCAAGAAAGTTGGACGAGCTGGGACTTGAACTCGGGTTGCCCAAAGCTAAAAAAAAAAAAAATTCCTGTGTACTGTCCACTAGGCTAAAGAAGGTAACAATTAGCTTCTATTTAATACATATTAGAACCTCATTGTGTAAGAAACATAGGGGGAACAGAATTCGACGGCAAATTGTCCAGCTGTCGAAATCCGTTCCCCCACCCCGATGATGAGAGATGTTGATGTATTGGCTTAAAATATGCTTATTCTATTCTGTGTGTGGATGGAGCTTAACCAGCATCAATTTGATAAATAATAGAACCTCAGTGTGTTAGAAATATGGGGGGAACAGAATCCGATGGCAAACAAACCAGCTGTCAGAATCCGTTCCCCCACTCCCATTAGGAAAGGTGTTGATGTAATGGCTTAAAATATGCTGATTCTATTTTGTGTGGATGGAGCTTAACTGGCATCAGTTTAAAAAATATTTTTTTGCCTTTTATTATGATAAGACAGTATAGGATCAAGAAAGTTGGACGAGTTGCGACTTGAACTCGGGTTGCCCAAAGCTCAAAAATACTAAATTCCTGTGCACTGTCCACTAGGCTAAAGAGGGTAATAATTTGTTTATATGTAATACATATTAGAACCTCATTGTCTAAGAAACATAGGGGGAACAGATTCCGACGGCAAATTGTTCAGCTGTCGAAATCCGTTCCCCCACCCCAATGATGAGAGATGTTGATGTATTGGCTTAAAATATGCTTATTCTATTCTGTGTGTGGATGGAGCTTAACCAGCATCAATTTTGATAAATAATAGAACCTCAGTGTGTCAGAAATATGGGGGGAACAGAATCCGACGGCAAACAAACCAGCTGTCGGAATCCGTTCCCCCACTCCCATTATGAGAGGTGTTGATGTAATGGCTTAAAAAATGCTGATTCTATTTTGTGTGGATGGAGCTTAACTGGCATCAGTTTAAAAATATTTTATTGCCTTTTATTATGATAAGACAGTATAGGATCAAGAAAGTTGGACGAGCCGGGACCTGAACTCGGGTCACTCCAAAGCTCAAAAATAATGAAAGTCTGTGTACTGTCCACTAGGCTAATGAGGCTAGCTTACAACTACTATTTAATACATATTAGAACCTCATTGTGTAAGAAACATAGGGGGAATGGAATCCGACAGCAAATTGTTCAGCTGTCGAAATCCGTTCCCCCACCCCGATAATGAGAGATGTTGATGTATTGGCTTAAAATATGCTGATTCTATTTTGTGTGGATGGAGCTTAACTGGCATCAGTTTAAAGAGTATTTTTTTGCCTTTTATTATGATAAGACAGTATAGGATCAAGAAAGTTGGACGAGCTGGGACTTGAACTCGGGTTGCCCAAAGCTAAAAAAAAAAAAAATTCCTGTGTACTGTCCACTAGGCTAAAGAAGGTAACTATTAGCTTCTATTTAATACATATTAAAACCTCATTGTGTAAGAAACATAGGGGGAACAGAATCCGACGGCAAATTGTCCAGCTGTCGAAATCCGTTCCCCCACCCCGATGATGAGAGATGTTGATGTATTGGCTTAAAATATGCTTATTCTATTCTGTGTGTGGATGGAGCTTAACCAGCATCAATTTGATAAATAATAGAACCTCAGTGTGTTAGAAATATGAGGGGAACAGAATCCGATGGCAAACAAACCAGCTGTCAGAATCCGTTCCCCCACTCCCATTATGAAAGGTGTTGATGTAATGGCTTAAAATATGCTGATTCTATTTTGTGTGGATGGAGCTTAACTGGCATCAGTTTAAAAAATATTTTTTTGCCTTTTATTATGATAAGACAGTATAGGATCAAGAAAGTTGGACGAGCTGGGACTTGAACTCGGGTTGCCCAAAGCTCAAAAATACTAAATTCCTGTGCACTGTCCACTAGGCTAAAGAGGGTAATAATTTGTTTATATGTAATACATATTAGAACCTCATTGTGTAAGAAACATAGGGGGAACAGAATCCGACGGCAAATTGTTCAGCTGTCGAAATCCGTTCCCCCACCCCGATGATGAGAGATGTTGATGTATTGGCTTAAAATATGCTTATTCTATTCTGTGTGTGGATGGAGCTTAAAGGAATTTTGGATGCTTTTATAAAGGAATATCTCCTCTCAAAAAATTGGAGAAAGAAAACTAAAGTGGTCGGTAAAAAAACTCTTTTATTGGAGATGTTGCTAGAGAATGGAAAGACCTCCACCTGTTTCATCAGTTCATATAATAGTTTTTTTTCCAGATGTTGTAGATATTTCCAGTGACACATAACACTGCCACGTTACAAACATCTGCCCACACACATCATCGGCATGTACAGGAAACACTATGAAGAGACCTGTCTGCCCGCATCACGGCTTATATCGCTCAGTACTTAAGAGTTGTCAACACAATGTGATAAGTGAAACATGATGGAAGAGCATAAAACAAATCTGATTTGAACAGCGATGAACAATCCTCTCTGCCGGCCTGTTGCAATAAAATAAGTTTTGAGCAGTAAAAGAAAAGGAACAGAAAACATTTGTGTACAATTTCCCCAATAAGCAAAAAATAAAATTAGATAAAATAATGCTAACTGTACATAATTGGCTATGAAATTTGACAAACACGTTATCTAACATATAGGCCTGGTTTCACAGACAGGGCTTAAATTGAGCCAGGATTAGACCTTAGTTCAATTAGGACATTTGAGTAGCTTTCATAAACATGCCGTAGAAAAAAAAAACATTACCTGGTCTGCATCTTGAGACAAAACAATGGTAATGACATATTTTAAGATATGTCTGTGAAGTTGCTTTAAGTTAAACCAGCTCAAACTTGCATTTTAGTCTGGGACTAGGCTTAAGCCTTGTCTGTGAAACCGGGGATTAAAGTCTGGTTTACTTTAGGATTTAATCTAGAGTAGTAGGATCTATAGGATCTAGAAACTAAACAAGACTCCAGGTATTCGGTCAAGATATGAACTATAATTGATTTGACCTCAATGCTGCAGATCAAGAAAAACTCCTTTGATTTAATGGATAAACACTAATTCTTCAGCATTCTCCGGAAGATTATATGGCTTTTTAAAAAAGTTTCTGTGTACAGGCTATAAATAGTGTTTAAGGTAAACGGGTCAGGAGCATTCAGACAAAAAACATTTGCTAAAACATTTGAATCCAAAATATATCCCTCAGGGAAGATTAATAGGAATGTTCAAGGAATAAATAAGCCTGACACCTAACAGTGCTCATAATGATCTCTTCAATCAGACTGACTAATAAGCAATGTCAACTAATGTTCTAGAATTCTCTGGCAAATTAAAAACACACCAATTTGTCTAAAGCTTATCACTTGGAAATCAACTGGAAGTCCAGCTTGGAAGATGAATTACCAGTTAGGGAATTAGGTTTGCCAAGCTACTATTCCCACCCACACTATATGTGCGCACACACAAACACTATACTGACATTATTATAGAAGAGCTCCTAAGCTATTGCATGTCATGAAGCCCCTCCTAACAAGCACCAGCAGATCAAGTGACCCCTCTCACCTTTGAAATCTAAGAAGAGATCCAAAAATCTACCATCTCTCAAAGAATTAGCACAAAGACCCTCTCCATATGAATGGCTCCCGAAGGGTTAAACGACCCTCAGGCACTGCCTCAGTTTATTCAGCTAATAATATACTGACTAAAAATATGATGCTATAACAGCTTTATGACAATTATAGTGCACAAATAATAATAAAAATAAACAAATAATTGTTATTTAGGTCACAAATACACAGTCAGGCTATTGTTTGTCAATTTATTTTGAGAACTAGATAATAGAAAATCCATCAGATTTCTTTCGCACATGTGGTGACCCGTGTCATCTCTTGGGTTTACCTCCCACTGTCATTTACACTCCTCTCCAATCTGTCCATTCAACCTTCATTCAACTGTTCATTGTTCTCCTCTGTCACTGGGGGAAAAGGAGGGGAAATTCCATTGTAATTAATCTTACAACACAAGCCAGGGATTTTGGAGTAAGGTTGCTTGGCTGGATAAATAAGGCAATAGCTTTTGTCTTTTGCTCTAATACTCTTTCTTAATCATATGATAAACATAATTTCTAGATTATAAGACTTAAGCATTGTTAGTCTTGGCATTTGATTTTTTCCCTACAGTGCTATTTTGAGGTATTATTCTTTTTCTTAATATTTTGAATTAGTTTTATTTTTTATTTTTATATTTTCTATTTTAATTTTAGTTAGTTTTAATTTAGTTGTTTTTGTCATTTTTATTAGTCTATGTATTTTTTTTAATACATTTTTATTTCAGTTATTTTAGCACATCAAGCATTGTAAGTTTATATATATTTATTTTATTTCAGTTAACGTTTATTTTATTTCAAGAAACAAGGTTTTTTTCAAGGTTTTAGTTTTAGCTTAACTATAATAATTATGACACTAAAAGAATATATTTTTTAATTTTTAATCTACCACGTCAATAAACGTATTCCAACATCAGGCTTATAGTGTAAAAGTAAATAACTTCAAGAGATCAAGCCACAAAACAAATTTGTGCAAACAAAACAAAAGTGGCATTTTCTTATAAAAAAAACGCGGCACGACTGTGACTGGGATATTGTGCACATTTGTATAATAAAAAGGAAGAGTTGTGGTTAAAAGTCTCTTATTGGTATGATTAACTGAGCTCTACACAAAATAAAATAAACAAGCCCTACAATTTAATAAAACAACCCATAAATACTATTTTTTACTGCATCTAATAGATTAAACCTTCAACAAAACATTTACAGTTGTTTTGTAAAAGGTGTTTTTACATATGCTTGAACTAAGTTTTTGTTGCATTTACAATGTTCTGACCAGCAGGAGTCACTAGCGTGTGGAGTTTCGAGCGCTTCGAAACACTGAATCACATTGCGAAACAATTGGTTCAATTGACTCAAAGTTTCGAAAAGCTTTGTTTCTACCATCACTAGTCAAAGTAGCCTGAGCAACTTCTCTTTATTTATGGATATATGACGAGAAACGCACGGGTGAGTGACATAGGCCAATGTACACAATTTCCCGCTAAAACGGGAAACATTTTTATATAGTGTTTTTTTTTTTTTTTTTTTATGTTTTGGAAGAATGATATATTTTGATTTTCTTAAACATGAGCATGTGTTAATTGCACTTAACTAATTAAATTTGATTGTATGTGGTTGCCAAGGTGTTGCAATGATATTGCTAAGGTGTTCTGAGTGGTTGTTCACATGTTGCTATGGCATTGCTAGGTGGTTGCTGGATGGTTTGTTCAAATCCCAAACATAAAGCTTGAGTAATAAAAAAAAAAAAAGAGAGAGAGAGAGAGAGAGAGAGATAAGTGATTCTTGCTTTAGCAAACACTAGGCTACTAAAATATTACTATATAAACCACACAACCAAGACAGAGAACACTGATGGACAGAGAACACTCAATGGTAATATATATTTGCTGCCTCCTTGTGGTGTCCATCAAACATATTCATTGTTGTTTCTTAAAGGCTGCAACAAATGTACTTGTAGAAATACATTACTGGGTGGTGTGAAGAGGTTTATACAAGAACAACTGTTATCTCTAAACTGCCCAGCTGGAGTGTTTCACAATAAATAAAAGTCAAAAAGTAAATTTCCCAATTTAATAGTTGTGTTGCAGCCAATCCTCCCAAACATTTATCTTCATCGCTGGCTCCATGTTTAACCACAAGAGGGCATTGATAACTTTTTGGACACTGACTGGACTGCCCCCATTTCAGTGTTTACCAGGGCAGCAACACATACATAAATTAGATAAAGCTATTAACACAACCAGCCTGATGAACATTTCATTTTAACAGATGACTGTATTTCCAAACATACTTTGCAAATTGCATATGCATGTATAATGTTTTTGAAGTCCTCTAAAGGGAGCGGATTTGACCCACCAAAGGCTTGTTAGCAGAGAGCGTAGGCCTACATTAATTCTCACCGGAGACTGCAACAGATGCAACAGATGCTGCAAACCAGCAGCTGGAAGTTTCAATTAATTAGTTAATTAAGCTTGACTTCCACTTGCATCCCATCTACAGGTCAGTGTATAATGTAATATGGTAAACCCATGTCCACTTATGCTAGCAAGATTTCATAAAGGTGTTGCTGTTGATTTCTAATAACTAAAGCAAAGAGGAGATATAATTTGAGTGAAATTACTGTGAAAGCTGCAAAGTCAGTTCAGAAATATTTATAATTAATTGTTCCAAAACCTAGCGAGCTATCAAGCTTGAAATTATAAGTTTAAGGCATTGTAGTCAAGTCAAGTCAAAGTATGTTTATAGAGCACATTTAACTGCATTTGATATATATATATATATATATATATATATATATATATATATATATATATATATATATATACACACACACAGTACCGTTTTTTAAATAATTCTCTTATGCTCATCAAGCCTGCATTTATTTGATCAAAAATACAGAAAAAAAACTGTAATATTATGAATTATTATTACAATTTAAAATAACAATTTTCTATTTTAATATACTTTAAAATATAATTTATTTCTGTGATGCAAAGCTGAATTTTCAGCATCATTACTCCAGTCTTCAGTGTCACATGATCCTTCAGAAATCATTCTAATATACTATATATATAATTGTAATTGGCTGGAAGGGGTGCAGTAAAACCGTTTAATGTACAGCTATGTGCCGATCGGAGCTCTTAACTTTGCTTCTGAATCACTACATTATATTACACTGAAAAAAGGTTGTAAAGTCGCTGTTTTTGAAGTAATTAAACTCACAGCTTCATTGATAGTAGAAAGACACTGCACAGAAAGGTAATTCACACACACATCTCTCTCTCTCACTCTCTCTCTCTCTCGATAGACTAATTCATTCAAATAAATGTTATAATTTAGTCAAATAAATGTCACATTACTGCATTTCATCTCTGTATCTGATTTAAAGTGGGCAGAATGCTAGATCCAACGAATGGTAGCTGAAAAAATAACCATAATTTTAACCCTTCCAGTCAAATTTAGCATTACAAACATCAGTGACAGCTTTAACTTGTCAATGCTGGTAAATGACCATGGTATACGCGGGATAATCGTGTGCATTAAACAATTTGTCTGCAATCTGCAGTGTCGGGCGGTTCTTTACCTCCATGTCGCATATTAAAATCGTTTAATGCACAGCTAGTCGTGGATTATCCCTTACATGTACTTGTAAATAAGGCTTGATCTTGTCCATTTGGGGATTGATTGGATTGTTTGCTATAATTGCTGCAATCTCATGTGAGTGGACAGATTGCTAAAGAAGGGATTATTGTCCGTACAATCAGATGTCGTTGCGAAGGGAATATGAAGTCAATGTTTTTGATTTAAGATTATGAGGGATCATGAATTTAAAAATGATGTGCATGGATAAATCACGAATTTTCAATTGTGATTTCGTGGTGACTTTAAACTCATTTAGAAGGGGCTATGAAGAGTGTTCCACTTGTTACCATCTGCCCTATTTTTTAATTGATGGTCTATGTAAACATGCAGTAGACGTGTCTTGTTAAAAATAGTTCAACTTTTGACATGGATCAGTGTCAGTTGTAAAACAATAGTTCAACTTTTGACATGGATCAGTGTCAGTTGTAAAACAATGAACTAATCAGATAAATCTGGAGGTGAGATAGCCATACAGTATTTAATAACGTTAAAATGCCTATAAATGCAGATGTTATAGACAGTAGACAGCAAACCAGCTCACACGATGATTTAGATTTAAATCGGTTATTATTTGCACGCGAAGGATTTCAAAGGACGTGCATGTTGTTTTTATTGATTTTATAGCATGAACTTTTCATACACAATGAAAAAACACTGTGATATGTTCTTTTCAATTAGAAATCATCAAACAGAATCACTAACAAAGACTCAATTCGCACTACAAAGGGACAGCTGTGCTTTCAACTAGCGCTTTTCTTTCAGAAAACAATCCCAGTGTCAATATTCTAACAGTGAAGGTGACAATAACGACACCCAGGTTATGCTAGAGAATAGTACACAGGTGTGATCGTGAGAGGTTCCACGTAATTTGCTCTCCTTGTCCCTGTAACATGCAGCCACGTCTGTTCTTATGAGTTAATGGCAGTAGAAGACATAGCGTCTATTACGGAGGGACCTCGGGGGGAGCTAAATACGTCCCTGCTCGTGATCAGGAATATTTATACCTCTTTCTAACCTCTCAGTCCCATCTGCACAGAGATTTTTCCTCCTTTTCATAAATCACTGGGTTGAGGCAATTGCACACAGGCACACTGGAATGGGATTTTACAGCTGGGAGGGGGATCGTTTGGGGGGATGGAGCGGAAATGGGGACGCTCGTTTCTCAAATCTTAACATGCTGGGAAATTTAGGCTTTGACACATTTAGCCATGTGCATTTATAAACATCCCAGATTTGCAGCGCTCTGATGTTTCGTCTCACAGCTACCAGAATGTTCTGCAGATTTGGTTTACTGAGCAGACTGAACAGACTACATTTTTAATCTAGTAATTTATGCCTCCATTGTTAATGTCTCCTTCAGTAATTTGGATAACTGCATCTTGTAGCGTGCTGTGAGCTCCTTCCTACTTGTATGTAAAGAATCATTTGTCAGAGTCGTTTAGATGAGATTTGTGGGCAATTTTTTGGAGATGAACTCTGATGGCGTTCTGTGATGTCAGGCTCTTATACATGTCTGTGTCACAATCAATAAAGTCATTAGGATTCCCTGACTGGGCTTTCCTACCTTCCTCTCCTCCATTCATCACTCTAGCCCTTTGAGATTAACAATGCAATTCCAGACCCTCAAATCTAGCAGATCAACATTACAGTTCCTCAAAACCAATCAGCACCTGAAATACAGAAAAACAAGCAAAGTATCAGAAGCAAATATCATTGAGGAAATGCGTATCAGCTTTTGAAAGCCTTACCTTAAAATGTTTTGATGCCATAAATGTAAAGCTAGGTAACCACTGAGTACAAATTAATTGCATTAATCATTATTTTATAAGTTTTATCAATGTACTTTCCATTGCAAAAATATTTATTTATTTACTCATTCATTCATTCAAATATTCACCATTTGACTACTTTGTATTCTCAAGAAATAATCAAATATTTTATTTAAATATATATTTCAACCTTTTAATGAGATGTTTTTCTTCATTACATTAAAATATATAAAAAGGAATAATATCATAATGAATTTTAATATCGAAATTTAAGATGTTCATTTATAGAAGACGTGCATTTATTTTATTTATTTATTTTTTGTCATGTTTTTTTATAAATCAGAAGATTCATACACAAAAAAACTAAGATCACTTTATTGACTGCCAGCTAAATTTATTTACTTATAAATTAAAAACTGTGCATTGGATGTCAAAGAGAGAATGCTGTAGACTAGAGGAAGAGAGAGTTACTGTATATTTCCAACCAAAGAACAGACTTTTAAAATGGTTTTATGATTCCTTTCTTGAGGATTCTGAACTGTCCATTCTGAATGGCATTCTAGAACCCGTTCAGTTACTTCCTGTCCATTTTTATGTTAATGACATTTCCGTGGCATTTAACAGACGGAGGGAAGTGACCTTTCGTTGCCTGATGACTCCAGGGGTCAGATGATGGCTCTGCTCTAACATTTAACAAATCCTCATATGCTGCCTAATGGGTGCAGAAACAGATTGGAACACAGCCCAAAAATGAGGCGTCCTCATCCAACCCAAAGCCCACTGGCCTCTATAGTTAGTTTGTTCACCCTTTAGCTGTAACTCAAGCATGGGTGGAAAGTGAGACGACTGCAATAATTACCAAGCGGCCTGTGGCTTCTGTGACTCGAATGGAGAATCGGATCTTCCAACTTTTCCCAAACAAAACCATGTTCACTTCAATGTTTCAGGTTTACGGTAACATGCACTAACCTCAAAAGCAACAAACCAAGCATTTGTGTCACTGTGCCCTAGCTGTCAGTTACTGTTATTCAATTTTTCAGTTCCTTTCTGCTTTGAATTTTTGTTTAATCTTCAGATACAATTGCTGTATTTAAGGACACTGAAGTAATCTGACTGTTCCACAGTAATTAATGTTGACACTGTTAAAAATTTAAACATGTTTATATAAAAATATTAAGGTGTTTATATCTTTAGAATGGAAAAGACAAAGCATGTCTTCTGGTACTACTTTCTATTTAAGGTATACTTTGATGGCATAACGCATGCATTTGTAATGCACCTCAAAGTCCATACTAATGTGACATAGATCCTTATAGTGCTGTGCATTGTTGCAAACTATTTATAATGCACCTCACATTAGAGGGAATGCTTCATTCTGTATAGATTTTCTGCTGCTATGTCTTGAGTCTGGGTCTCATTGTGCATGACAACATTTCTTGATGCATTATACAGACACATTTCTATTGTAAATAAAATAACAAAGCTGGAATTATTTAAATTGCATGCAGCTTCAAATGCTTCATGTCGGTTTCATTATTTTTAGCGTAGAACTTCATTAAATCACGGTTTTATTTTCACCGGAAGATAAACATTTCGCAAGACTCACGTGCAAGAAAAATATCCATGTTGCTTCTAGAACACGGAGTCGACTCTTGAGATCTAACCCACTTTTCCCTCCACTTGAGAGAGATCCCGAAGTGAACCAAATTAAAATCATTAAGATGGAATCAAAATCATTTGTGGTGCTTGTATTCATTGTGCCTTTCTTACAAGGATTTGTATTCCTTTTTTTGTGGAGGATTATACATTTCACTACAGTCAATTCAAATAATTATCTAAGGGCTTTTATGGGTTGGACAATGACGCAACATAATCTCTCATATCATTTTAATTGTCTCATTCTTCATGCCCTTAAACCATCAAATCCAAAAAGCCTCCTTTATAGTTGATGTTAAATCAAGCAGTTTCTGTAGTAGCCTATCCTGTGGTGTGACATGCAAGAATTCACTAAAGCTGTTCTTTAAAAATTATTTCTTCTATAATTAATATACACTGAGCTTTTATGACCTTATACTAATTGAGGTTACTGGAAATAGTTGGTCACATGGTCACACCGCAGAACCACTTAAAATTAACTAGAGAAGGAACAAAGGCAAATATACACACATACCGTGGCTCACCATTCAAAAGTTGGTAACAATGTTTTTGAAAGAAGTTTCTTATGCTCACCAAGTCTAAGGGTACGTTTAACCCACAACGATGTAATAAAAACGGCATTTTCCGCATCCAGACAACACCTGTCAAAATGATCCCCGTTCACACCAGGGGGGCAATCATTCGGAAAACATTGAAGCTTTCCCAGGGGCCGCCATTGATTAGCAGACCATCACCTGCTGTTAGCATTCCATTGACTCCCATTCATTTTGGCGTCACTTTGACAGCGAATAACTTTACATCTGAGGCGTTTAAAGACTCCATTTGTCCATTATTTATTTCTAAAGAAACATGACAATGTATAAAAGGCTCCATTACCTTGTATCTTACGTTATGGCCCCGTAGAAGCCGTTTTTGTAAAAATAGGCTAACGATTGTGTAATAACCACGCGACTCTCTGTCGCACAGTAAAGAAATGACCGTATAGACAGGAGGAGAAGCTCGCGGGGGGACATGGAGGCAAAATGACAAAATAATTAATCAGAATACTTAGCAAAAGTTTCTCCTGCTCCTAGCTCATGGACTCACACTCTCCGTCTCTGCAAGTTTGAATCTGCAAGTTTGAAGTTGAATCCAATGGGGTTGCACCGTTGCAGTGTCCATTTCTTTTACTGTCTATGACAAAAACGAGCCATGCGCATGTACATATGTTATGTGTTCAGTATAGGGTTTCTTTACAAAGTGACATCGCCAACTACTGGCCTGGCAGCATAATACAACATTGTTTAGTCGTTTTCACGGATCCGTGTGAACCATAGACAGTAAAAGAAATGGACACAGCGACCCAATTGGATTCAATGGCGAAAAGTGAAGTCAATTAGAAGCACTCACTTCCTGATGGCTGTGCGTACTGCGCAGACTCAAACGGAGCTTGAAGACGTGGATGTGACGTGAGCAACCCGTCTGTCTTCTAGTAGCTGTGCTAAGAGAAATCTGAATCATTCCCTTCCGAAACTTGCAGAGACGGACCCGTCCCCCCGATTGCCCGCAAACTTCTCCTCCTGTCCATACGGTAATTTCTCTACTGTGCGACAGAGAGTCGCGTGGTTATGATGCAATCGTTAGCCTATATTTACAAAAACTGCTTCTACGGGGCCATAACGTAAGATACAAGGTAATGGAGCCTTTTATACATTGTCGTGTTTCTTTTGAAACTCGTTTCTACTCCAAACTTTTGAATTGTAGTGTATTTATATTAGAGAAAAACATAATTGGAGAAAATATAATTATAATTTTTTTCTCTAATAATTAGAGGAAAAAAAAGAAAGGTTTGACAGTTTCACAGCATCTAGATTACAGGTCTCCCACAATGGGCTTTCATGCATTTAATCAGGGGCCGGTTGCATAAACTGCTCAGAATATTCTTTCAAGTTAGTCATCATATTTTTTTCATTATACTGTTCAGAACTTTTTGAAGTCAGTTACATAAAAATGTAGATTGGTCTAATTTAATACCAAAAAGTAAGACTGATTATCCCTAACTAAGGCCTCATTTACACTGCAGGTCCAGATGCCCAATTCCAATACTTGACTATATCCTTTTTTTTCTTTTCTTTTTTGACGAACAGCTTACTTCTTTTTTGTTAAAGTGACCCTTATCCCATATCTGCATTTACATTTGGTGAAACAACCCAAGGTAGACGCACTGACCCGGAAAGGAAGTAAGAATGGCGCCGTTTGTAATGGACGCAGACGAAATGATAATACAAGCTTTCTGCACAATCTTTAATGGTCAGCAAGACATTGTTCTCTTAAGGCAGAGGGAAAAAAAGGAGAGCCCTTGTTGAAGCCTGAGTGAATGTAGCAGTGTTCGCTGCTGTCCACTTCCGAACCGTCCACTAACATGGCATACGCAAATGCACGTTTCACGTTCGTGGGTCATATCCGATCTGTGCCACATGGGAGGAACGAATCGGAATTGGGTCGAGTTATGTAAATGCAGCCTGACTGCTAGCTGGTCATACTAGTTCTTTAGACACAGTCTTAACATAATGGCTTTTAGCAACTGGCTCCAGAAAACATCACAGCATCGATACATGTCACCCACAGACACAAACAGAAGTGGTGAACATTTGATGTCATCTGCCTGACCTAGTTAGGATATGAAAGCTTGGATCATTTAAATGGCAATCCTTACCTTCCTTTCAGAGGCAATTTGGTTCCTCCCACTGCTATTAATATCACATACTGATTGATTTCAGTGTAATCTGAAACACTTCAAATAAAATCAGGTGAGTCTACTTTAACCTGAGCCAGTGATAACAGCATGCTATAAAGCTCTCTCTTAAACATCACATTGAAATTCATATACGCACAAGATGACAGAGATGCAAAAAGACATTTGATCAATATAAAATACAGTACACACAGCTGTTATGAACATGCGGTAGAATCTCAACGCAGTTCAATATGCCACAGTAATAATCCACAGATCAATCCAAGTTGCACAACATATCTCAAATGTGTCATTATATTAACCAGAAACCTGAAGAGTGATCTGAGATTGTTTTTTAAGTGCGTTAGTTCAGGAACTGGAGCCAGTGGGAGTCCTGATGCCTTCCTTGCAATCAGTTCTTTATGGAGAAAGTCCATTCAGATAACATTTCACACAGCTCACCTCAATTACCAATATTAACACATTACCTGATGCCAGCTGTGAGCACTCTGGTTTCATTAGTGCAGGGTATTGCTATAGACCCACGCAGACACACTTTTAGCATACAGTTTAGGTGTGATCACGCCATGTTGTATATATCATAAGGATTCTGAACTGTAAAAAGCCTCAAATAAATTTAAAAACTGAAATAAAATCCCTGGCACCCACCCACAGCAGCCTAGCATCCTGGTGCTGACGTTTGTACGTGCAAACCGGCACATTTCCTTCAGAAATTTAAAAAAAGTGTTTGTATAAGGAAATATTTCATGCTTTTTTCACTCTCTTTCTTATCGGGTCTCCTCAGCTTGCCACTTAGCTTCCTTTATGATAAACCAGCCCTGCTCTTTTTGCATAATTCACTGTGCTATACCATAATTGTTGTGTATGGGCATGTGTTCTTTTTTATGGTATTAAAACGTTATTGGCAATAACCTCACCCATCTGCATATAAACCATAGACTGCAAAAAAAGAACAGTTTTGTTATGTGTGATATAAACACAGGGCATGTATTTATGTTATGGAAGCCTATAGAGCGTGTCCAGGGTAATCTCGCTCTACATAATGAATACGCCCTGTGAGGTGCTCAGCTGCCAGTGTTTCCCAGCTCCGAGGTGCAGGAAGGGAGAGGTAAGAGGAAGAGGGGGCTGGGAACGCGTGAGCTCTTTAATTCTGCACCAGGGGAAAACCCTTCTCAATTTCTGTGTGGGTGGATTATGGGTTATAAGTGTGCGAGCGTGCGCGCATGTATTATGCAGGAGCGTGCGTGTTTGTGTGTGTGTGTGTGTGTGTGTGTGTGTGCATGGCTTTTTTTTGTGCACATAAATAGATGTTGTAGTATGTATGTATGCCAACTGCAAACCACCATGAGTGTTTGTTTTTCCATTGGTTTGCAGTGTATGGAGGGCAAGTTGTCTACCTGTGTGTCTATGTGTGTGTGTGTTTATTGAACACCTGGTGTGATAAATGAGACACGGGGGTAGGGGAACCTTTTTCCCCCTGTAGAGCAGATTGCATGTGTGTCTAGGCTTGCCTGTCTGACAGCTCCTAAAGGAAGCATTAGGAGTATTGGGGGAGGGGCGCAACGATCCAGTTGTTTTGAAGCACTTTGCACATTTATTAAAGTGTTTTAGGTGTTTTACACCAGTGAACAGGTTTGCTTGTTGGCTTTATATATACTTTATATGGCTGCTTATATCATATAATACAATTTTAAAGGGATAACTTATTCAAAAGTCATCATTTACTCACCCTTGTGTCGTTCCAAACATAGAAGATATTTTACAGAATGTGCACTGTATTGCAAGCATTCTGAAGCCATTGGATAGCTTTTTCTCTAAAAATGCTACCTTCCGCATTAGGTTTGATGTCAATGACAATAGACACAAGTACACTGACTTTTAAGGTATCTTTACATGTCTTTTACTCATTTTCATAATGGACATTTTTAAAGATTGATGGCCTCAGGCCCCATTACGCTATCCTTCAAAAGTTTGGGATTAGTACGATTTTTTGTTGTTGTTGTTGAAAGAAATGAACATTTTATTCAGCAAAGACATTAAATTGTTCAAAAGTTAACATTAAAGACATTTATATTGATATAAAATATTTCGATTTTAGTTTCTTTTGTAGTTTCTTAAACGCATAAAGGTTTCCACAAAAATATTAAGCAGCACAACTGTTTTCAACATTGATAATAATAAATTAATTCATATTTCTTGAGCAGCAAATCTGTATATTAGAATGATTTCTGAAGACTGAGTAAGAGTAATAATGCTGAAAATTCTGTCATCACAAGAATGAATGAATTATTTGATAAAAGAATACATTTTAAAAATATTTGTACTGGTTTTACTGTATTTTTTAATTTTTTTTAATAAATACAACTTTGTTAAGCATATAAGAGAAATCATACCAACCCCAAACTTTTGAATGGTAGTGTATGAGAGAGCAAATCTAAAATGAATTGTAAGCTACAGCAAATAAAAGCATCTGTAAAATCTTCTATAAAAAAACACTGTGCACTGAAAATATGTAAAAAGAACATTGATACTTTCAATATTTAATTGGCTGAACGAACAACACCCAGGAACACAATAACACTATAACACGTTCAATACACTAACCTCCAAATACAGCATCTACTCCAACTCTATTGTATGCAAGAGTCATTGCAACATATTTGTTTAATATGCCAAAAACATGGAAAGCGTTTCTTTGGTTCTGCTGTAGGAAATATATATATATATATATATATATATATATATATATATATATATATTGGCATGTTTATCACACAGCAGTCAAAATATTACTCAACTGAATCTTTGGTTTATTGTTGGAAGTGAAAATAAGTGTCAGTCATGATGAGTCACCACAAAACATCTCTCTAGAAAATAGCAGCGAAATTAATATTTATTTGAGCCACAGAATAAAGGAAATGTCATCCTTCTGTTTGTTTTCATACTACTAACCGCAGAATGATTTTCATTGACATGCCTAATGCCAGACGTTCAAATGAATCTCATCCGCTGCCCTGCTTGTTCAGTGCGTGTTGACTGATGTGAACTCCACATCAAGCATTCTTCAGACATCTGCAGCTGATGAACTGAAACAGTCGATGTCCTCTGGCAACAGAAGCATGTAGAGAACTCTCGCTGACGTTGTGGAAGAATGGATGAAAGACACATGCAGACAATCTGTGGAGTGTGTCTCAAACAGACCCACTGTCAGGATAACGTTACGGGAGGTGCATTCACACATGCCCCCCCAAGGGCATGTCGAGATTAACCAGTCTATTCTCAGTCTATTTTTTACACTGACAGAGCCCTAAAGAGGAGAGGTGTGGAGAGAAATAAAGAGAGACGAGTTACGGCCACTCATCTCCACGGCTTCTCCTTCCCTTTGACCTTCACCCTTCGTATCTCTCTTATGTTTTTGAAAGAAGTCTCTTATGCCCACCAAGGCTGCATTTATTTGATCAAAAATACAATAAAAACAGTAATATTGTGAAATATTAAAATAAATGTTTTCTATTTTAATATATTCTAAAATATTATTTATTCCGGTGATTGCAAAGCTGAATTTTCAGCAGTCTTCAGTGTCACATGAAGAAACATTTCTTATTATTGTCAATGTTGAAAACAGTTGTGCTGCTTAATATGTGAAAACTGTGTGATGATTTTTTATTTTTTATTTTCAGGATGAACAGGAAGTTCAAAACAACATTTATTTGAAACCGAAATCTTTGGTAACATTATAAATGTCTTTACTGTCACGTTTGATTTATTTAATGCATCCTTTTTTAATAAAAGTATAAAATTCTTACTGCACAATGTAGTGTATATTAATACAATATAAAATAAATTCCCCCTCTGAAGACCAATTGTAATGAAAAAAAAAAATTTGACCAATTTTTATGACCATTTTCCATCCTCTCTCTCTCTAAGTCTGTTCATGTTTAAGAAATACATAAGTTGTCACATATCTTTTAAATGTTTACGATTACAATTGCTGTAGGCCAAAATTTTACACTTTATCTAAATTTTCATGATCCTATTGTGACGACTTACCCCATATATTACAACAAGCCCCACAACTGGCCATGCACACTCAAGTGGATTAGAAGTGCTAATCCAAATCAATGCCAGACTGGTGATGTGTAAAATTATTTGTTTTGCTTTTCTCATTTAACAAGAATAACACATACAAATGAATGCCATTATTACAAAGAACAATGCGCATCATTTTGCTTGCTCATTCTCTTCTAATTGCAATTTTTCTGCGTGAGATGTTACATTGTTTTCAAAGCAACTGTAAGTTTGTGTGTGCATGTACCTATATGGGAGCATACCTGTGTGTATGTTATATTTCCCCATGGTTAAAATGGTTGGCAGGGTTGAGGAGGTGTCAGCGATACTCCCATGGAAATAGGTGTCCAAGTCATTGATGTGTGTTTGTTTTTCTAATTACCATGGCAGCAGATGTTCTGATTGGTAGCACTGCCTAATTAGCAGGGGTGAGAAAAGAAGATGCATTCAATAATATTGCCAAAACATGAGGCTTTATTCTATATAAAAAGAGAAGATGAGTTAGGTTTGACTCACAAAATAATTTTCAGCCAAAATCAGAGAAAAATAATTATATCTGCTAAAAGAAAATGAAATAATTAAGATAATTAAGACTTTTCATTGGCATTGTGACATATTTTCATTAAATCCAACTCCCAATCTTAACATTGTAATTTAAATAAAACATAATATATTATTTAAAGCGTTCAAATATCATGTTGTTCTGCCATTAAATTAATTGATTTAAATTGAAGAAATCATTGTATTGCAAAAAAATATTTTTTTCATCAGAATCTCCACTGAGAATAATTACAATAATGAGAATTTGGGGGGAAATGTGCTTAATTATCATTAACATATGGTCTCTATGCAAAAATAATATTAATGACCCTAAAATAGGCTTCATTTTCTTTCTTCTGCAAAATATAATTTCTTAGATTTTTTCTAAAAATAATACATAAAAAAACAATCATTCAAGACAATATGCCATTCTTTTTTTATTTCCATACCACACACAGTATCATACACTCTTTAAAATAAAGGTTCTTTATTGGCACCAATGGTTCCATGAAGATCCTTAAACAGAACCTTTCCATTACACAAAATAGTGGGGGAAAAAACGGTTCTTTAGATCATTAAAATGTTCTTCACAGAAAGAAAAATGGTTACTTTTAAGAACTGCTCACTGAAAGGTTAAATTGGGGAACCCAAAACTTTTGTTCCATTGCTGCGAAAACCCACTTTTAGAACCTATGTTTTTAATAGCGTAGATGATAACTGACCAGCCTTTGAGGATCATCGCCATAATAGTTTAAAAAAATATAAAAAAAATACATTCAACAGATATCCACACAGATCTTTTGCCATTATTTTGTGATTAGGCCTGTCTCTGACTGCTGGCAGTCCTGAAAATATTTCTATATCCTGCACTGACCTTGACCAATGTGAACATGTAATGATCTCCAGCTTAGCCTCCTGATCAGTGACTCCAAACCCCCATCGATTTCTGCTTTTGCTCACCAGCGAGTTGCAAATTAGTGGCACAGAGGCCTTACATTTCACCAAGCTAATATTTGCTGGACAGTCTAGACACAATGTCTCATAGTACTTAATCTGTATTTTATTTCCCTCCCCCTGTGGTATTTTCTGTTGCATTTGCTTTGCAAGAATTCATCTCTAAAGCCACCCGACCAGTCATTTAAAGAATAGTTTCACTTTAAATTCCGATTAATAATGCATTACTATTTGCAGGCTCATACAAAGGGCAAAACCAAAAATGCTCATAAATATTTAATTACTCTGAGCTCTTTTTTTACAAAGATGAATCACCCCTGTGCTCTCTTGATGGCTCATGCTGTGCAAATAACCAGTTTAATCAATGGCTAGCCAATCCCTGCTTGTGCAATCATGACAGACACCAGCTACGGATCACAGTGGAGAACGGATTCCATTATCAGAAATGAGGATTGCTTAACATGAGCTCAGGAACAAGGACACACAGACAGAAACGCAATTACGGAAACAAGTTCCCACTTGAGTTGAGGACCAGTATGTGCTTGAACGAGATGAAGAGAGAGGGTGAAATGTAGGAGAGAGCTGCCATCTTAACAGCTCTGTGATGACGATGGTGAAGGCTGAATATGAAGAGAGTATCTGTATTACCCTCTCCTCCCTGCGTGTCAAACCACTCATTGAAGATAAGATTGAGTGCAAGGGACACATCAAGGCTCACAACATCATTCTTCTCAAATCTGAAGAAAAAGCAAATTCAATCTATCTGTCCTTGCAAAAAGATTTTTCTGTATAAATGTGCTTTTATTGACTTTGCAGTGGCGAAGGTTGTTCTACTGAACACTACCAAAAGCATTTAAGCAAAATAAAGAGCCTTTGTGAGAAAGTTTTTTTTTTTCTCTGTAATTTGTTTGTCCCCATGAGGAAAACAGCTTATAAATCAGACTAAATTATGTTTTTTGAAATGTAAAAATGCAGAAAGCTTTCTGTGATGGGTAGGTTTTAGGGGATTAGGGGATAGAATATGGAGTATTTACAGTATAAAATGTCTATGGAATGTCCCCATAAAACATGAAAACACAACATGCATGCATGTGTGTGTGTGTGTGTGTGTGTGTGTGGTTACACTTTATTTTGAGGTTTCCTTGTTTCAGTGTAATTATACAATTAAGTACTAAGTAATAGTAATTAACTACATGTACTTCCTATATAATTACTGTAGGGTTAGGATTAAGGTTCGGTTTATTTCCATGTAACTATGCATAATTGACTGTTATTACTATAATAACTACATGTAAAATGTGTAAGGGTCACTGTAAAATAAAGTATTACCAACTACTCTCTTTTTTTTTTTCACCAGACTCTTTTCGCCTTGATAATTTGATAAAACATCGTGATATAAACGTCTAATTGCGAAGATGTGATTTTCTTCAGCAGATACAGGTCAGTCTCTACACGTTTTCCTCCCTCGCGTGCTCGCTGAAGCGCGCGCACATCTTCAGCACCATGGAGAGCTCCGGTGTCTTCATTGGAACGTTCAGACACAAGACAATAATTCATGCGTTAAGTCATAATAACCATCATAATGTATAGAAACGGAAGTAATTGTGTACGCTAAGCTATTTTTGCAAAAATTATAAAACAAGCACACTTGCGTCGTTTAAGCAAACAGCCTATTATGACATCATTTGACATCATTTCAACACACTCTTCCTTTTGTAAACAATACATCAAATGGCATTTTATCCTGACAACGTACATGACGTTTGTTGCGCGATGAGAATCCTACGAAGTCTGGATCTGTTTTTAAACCAATTTGAGATTCTAAGACACAATTAGTTTCTAGATTTTTTACATTTTTATTTATTGTATTTGTCATTTGCAAGTGATAATGACAGATTTGTCGGTATGCACTCTTACAAGAAGATAAAACTATCATATCAAACTAAATAAACTCGGAAATCGCGCTCGCCTGAGGAAGTACACATTGCAACAGTTACGTTTAGTATCGAATGGGAAAACGAGATGTATCACTATATAGGCTAATCACCAAAAAACGTTACTGGCTAGTTTTGTAAAGATAGGTGACTGTTACATGTCCTAAGGACGTAAAAGATTTTGGTTGCAAGAAAAGAACCTTAGAACAACAAAAAAACATACATTGCTTAAAAGTCTTTGTATGATTCACACACTGTGTGGGAGAGCACTTATTTGGTAATGGTCAATTATTTAAACTTGAGTCGTATTTTGTATACTTTATGTGAATGATTTGCGTAATGCGCGCAAGGCAAAACACAGTGGCGCGCGCGCGCCGAGAATCGACTATCTTTTCTCGTTGCGCTCCGATTGGGCGAGTGTTGGAAATGTGTCAGGCATATGTTTGCCGTGGGCGGGAGTAGACATGTGTTTATAAAGCTCCGTGGGGCGGCGACAGTGTGTTAAGAAGCAAAAGAGAGCGCGCGACAGAGAAACCCTCAATTCACCCGATGTTAGGTAGGGGAGGCGGGTCGCCCTCTGCCGCTCCGTCTCCTCACCTGTATGGATGACCACTACAACCTCATTGACTCACCCTCAGCCAGCCACAGAGGGAACAACGCCGACAACCACGGGTACGCGGAGACGGAGAAGGACATCATGACAGTGGTCGCGTGCGATAACATGTTGGAGGAGAGCGCGGCGCTGCCCAGTCACCTGTCGCTGGATCGATACGAGCCCGACCACGAGTGCTGCGAGCGAGTGGTCATCAACATCTCGGGACTGCGCTTCGAGACCCAGCTGAAAACTTTCAACCAGTTCCCGGACACGTTGCTCGGGGACCCGAAAAAGAGGATGCGTTACTTTGACCCGCTCAGAAACGAGTATTTCTTTGACAGGAACCGACCGAGCTTCGATGCCATCCTGTACTACTATCAATCAGGGGGGCGTATTCGGAGACCCGTGAATGTTCCCATTGACATCTTCTCGGAGGAAATTCGCTTTTATCAACTTGGCGAGGAAGCCATGGAGAAATTTCGCGAGGACGAGGGATTTATCAAAGAAGAAGAGCGACCTTTGCCAGACCACGAATTCCAGAGACAGGTTTGGCTTTTGTTTGAGTACCCAGAGAGCTCTGGTCCTGCGAGGGGCATTGCTATTGTGTCTGTTTTGGTCATTTTGATTTCCATTGTTATTTTCTGTTTGGAGACCCTGCCCGAGTTTAGGGATGACAAGGACCCAACTCCTGTCTCGCCTATTGTAAATGGCACTGGTCCTTTTGTGTCCAGCACTTTCACAGACCCTTTCTTTGTGATCGAGACCCTTTGCATCATCTGGTTCTCTTTCGAACTGCTCGTGCGATTCTTTGCGTGTCCCAGCAAGGCTACTTTTTCCAAAAACATCATGAATATTATTGATATTGTGGCTATTATTCCTTACTTCATCACTTTGGGGACGGAGTTAGCTGAGAGCCAGGCCAACGGTCAGCAAGCCATGTCTCTCGCCATCCTCCGCGTGATCCGTCTGGTGAGGGTCTTTCGCATCTTCAAGCTCTCTCGCCACTCCAAAGGCCTCCAAATTCTCGGCCAGACCCTAAAAGCCAGCATGAGGGAGCTGGGACTCCTCATCTTCTTTCTCTTCATCGGGGTCATCTTGTTCTCCAGCGCCGTCTACTTCGCGGAGGCTGACGACCCTTCCTCGAGTTTCAGCAGCATCCCTGATGCTTTTTGGTGGGCTGTGGTTACCATGACCACTGTCGGCTATGGAGACATGCATCCAGTAACCATAGGAGGCAAAATTGTGGGTTCTTTGTGCGCCATCGCTGGCGTATTGACCATTGCGCTGCCCGTCCCTGTCATTGTGTCCAATTTCAATTACTTTTATCACCGGGAAACCGATGGGGAAGAGCATGCACAATACCTCCACGTCGGCAGCTGTCAGCATCTCAACTCCACAGAAGATCTGAAACGGACACAGAGCACATCCTCACTCAGTAAATCGGAATATATGGTCGTAGAGGAAGGAATAAATAGTGCTTTCAAACAGACAAACTACTCCAACCAGAACAATCAAAACTGTGTGAATATTAAAAAGATTTTCACAGACGTGTAAATCATGTGCAGTGCCAGACAGTCTTACAACAATCATCATGATGGCACCGCTGAAAATGTAAGGTGCCGTGTTATTAGGGTACGACGGGGCTAAAAGACCCCCTTTTTTTGTTCTGGTCCCAAAGTACATGACAGGTGAAAAGATTATTATTATTAGTTTATTATTGGAGAAACTTAAATTGTATAAAGTAAATGCAACAATTAGTATGTTTTGATTTAAAAGGCAACTAGAGGGAAGAATTTGTCACCATATGCAAATACTTTTGATATAGCAAGAGATTTTTACAGTAGTGTTGCCAAATCGATTAATCGCGATTAATCGCATCTAACATAAAAAGCATCTAACTTTTATGTTAGATGCAATTAATCAAGATTAATTGATCTGACAGCACTATTTTAGTGTACATTTAAGTACATACTTGTTCAAAATGATCACTTCAGCGAACCATGTAGCTTTTTTTAGTTTATTTACTCACTTTTGGCATTTCATGGCACTACAATGTAAGCACAGTCATATTTCACATTGTGACTGAACCAGTTACAGTAATATTAGCCCTCTTTTCACAAAATTAAAACTATTACCTCCCAATTACAGAACACAGTTGGTTGGACTACAGGTAGCATCATCAACCTTCTGTAACAGAGTTTTTGGTTAAGATACACTTATTCAACAGGTACTGAAAAACTATAGATTAAATCAGCTTCAGCAAAACTTAAGATCAACAGGTGTTTAGGAAAGTAATGTGGTAGTTTTTGTTGCTTTTCAGAGTTTTGGGAGTAAGTAAATCAAAGGGCCTTTTACCCCCGATGGCCTTTAGATCCGTTGTACCCTACATGTTTTAGACAAGCCAGCATATTAGACTGAAGTAAATCAGGGCTCTTTTTTGGTAGAAAGGTGCCAAACTCCGACTCACGTGTTGCATTTGTTTACAGCACAAAGGATAAGGTTCAGGTCAGGGAGTAAAAAGAAGCACCACTCACACTGCATATATTGTGCTCGTAAGTCTGCGTTTGTTATCAGTGTTAACATATAGTCATCATAATACATTAGTATTCGCAATATCTTACGTTTTGTGGCAAAGTGAAACAACCGAATATGTGTCGCTATTAATGTGAACAAAATGAAGATAATGCTGTGTTGATCATATGTATTTTGTTGAATATATGGGTGATTCAATTAGGGGAACTTTTCTGTCATTTAGGATGATTTTAAAGAAAAACACTTTTATATAAAAAAAAAATCCTATCCTTGTTTTAAAGAATAGATCTCTTTAATAGGGTGAAACAGTCGGGTTCCAGAGGTAAAAACCCCATTCATTTTTTCCATAGGGAAATTTATTTTGAACAAGAAACTGACTGACCTACTGTGAGCTACGAGGTTGTTAATCCATAGTATTTCAGCTTCTGCTGAAACTGCCAGCCCACATTATTTCAGCTTATTTTTAAAATAATCGTGTTTAATGCCTGAATTCCGGGTGAAAAACTACATTACCCATAATGCTGTACAGAAAATTACACCAATCAGTGAGTCGAAAAAAGTAACATGAACCAAAATGGCTCTTTAGCTCCGCCCACTCCAATAAACACTGCGAATGACTAATCGAATCAGTCTCTCTAAGCTCTCAAAATACTTAAATGTTTGTATGTACAAGTATATTTTGCAATAAACTTTGCACAAAAAAATTAATAATTATATATATATATATATATATATATATATATATATATATATATATATATATATATATATATTAACATTTGTAAATGTGTAGTTTTATACTTTTCCATTGTTTTTATGCTGAATATGTGATTATGCTGTTCGCAATGCTTCATGGGATTGTAGTTCTTTCCATCTCTAAAGCGTTAAGTACACAGTCTTGAACTTCTGTATTTTTGTCAGATTTTCAAAAACTTTTTTGCTTCAAATTAAAGTTTGTAGTGTTGTGATTCACCTCATAGCTAATTGGCCTGTTTCGTGGCTTATAATGCTGTAACAAAGCCTTTTTAAAAATTCCTATGGGAAAAATGAATGGAAAAAATACTTCCGGAACCAGCACTGTTGATCTCCTCATTTAATTTGCCAGAATTGTCTCCTACGATGACTTTTTAACTTCTCTTCTACCATAAATCTATATTAAATGTAACTTAAAATAAACCATATTTTTTATTAATTTGCTATTTATGTGTAAAATTAGAATTTTTTTTTATAACAAAGTATTGCTGTCCCCAATACTGCTGTCACTACAGAATTTTTTTTAGTCTTTCCAAGAAAATGTTTCTACTTGGTTATGATAATATGTGACAGAATATCATTAATTTTTAGAGTTAGAGTTAGAGTTTAGAGTTAAAGAAATCATGACCTTAGAGTGGATTTCTATTAGGTGTAAATATTGTTTTAATTCTGAAACAATCCATTTATTATGTATTTTTAAATTAGGTTAATTGGCTCATAACTGACTAACTTTTTCTCAAGGTTATCAAGGCCATCTGAGCTTTATTCCATGATAAATAGCATAGATTAACATAGATTAAAAAGTTTTCAAAAAGTATAGTCAAAAAGTTCCCCTAATTGAAGAATCACCCAGTACAGACTCAATGAATGTGAAAAAAACAATTCGTTTTATTAATAATGTAATCAAAGCAATGTGTGTCTATTGAATTTGACTTGCCTGTACCAAATGAAATTGGTTTGTACTGATTGAAAGGAAATAGATCTTTATTTTATATAGTCATCTATATATAGAAGATATAATCATCTCCAGATTATGTAAAATTCAAATCTCATCGAGCCTAAAAATAGTGTGTTCGCGCTTTCCCCTCAAAGTGAGACGTCACTGTGGTTTTGAATTATGAAAAAAAGAAGCAGCTGAAAAGATGGTTTGGATGGTCGGTGAAAAAAAGCTGTTGGACTCAATGGAATGGCAGACAACGAGAACGGAGACTGAAAGACTGAGAGAGATCGCGCCTTGAGTCCGCCTTGTGATGCAGTCTCCATGGCGACTACGGTTTCCTGGGTAACCCCCGTTAATGTTACCATGACATCCTCCCCCGTTGTCAGAGCAACGCTCCAGATGGTTCACAAAGCCTGACTGGCAAAATAGAGAGCGAGAATTGTGATCAGAAAAGGATCTATCTGAATCCTTTATACAATAATGTAAAACAGATTCTGCAAATAATTTGCATAACCTTGGGTTTGCAAACCATCGAGAGCTGATGCACTCCCACATCTTTCCATTTTTTAATCTTTAACAAATGACTGAATGTGTTGCATGTGGAAAACGATTGATATTGGCGAAACGGACCGACAGACAGACAGAAAAGCACGAAATGTTGTGCATGCAAATTGCCTGCATGACTCCAGAGCGCGAAGTAGGTTGTGGTGGATTGTTGTTATCGCCCGTGGCTCGGGTGCTTTTCCTTTGTAGCTGTCAAAGCGTGATTGTTCAGGTTATGGGCTCACTCAGGCGTTCCCTATTTCGTTCTCCTGTGGAGAAAACAGAACGCAAGGTGCAGCGTGAGCTGATTACCGGAGGTTTCACGCTGACACTCCCGTTGACGGGTGTAAGAGGACGCACGGCAGTCCGCCAGACACGTTCCAAACGCTCAGTCACAGACAATCACTCTCAGGCTTTAGACCTGTGCTCTTCTGTCTCCTAGAATTAGAGCAGAAACAGAAGACAAGCATGACTGTTATTAACCTCATTCAGAAAGAAAACAACTAGTTTATTGCTCAATTTATTTTTAATGATTCTTAAAGGGTAAGTTCACCCAAAAAGTCAAATTATCCCATCATTTACTCGCTCTCAATCCATCCAAGGTGTATACGACTTTCTTCTTTCAGCCAAACACAATCAGAGTTATATTAAAAAATATCCTGGCTCCACCCAGCTTTATAATGGGAGTGAATGGTACCTTAGATTTTGATGCCCAAAAAAGCGCATCCATCCATTATAAAAGCAATCCGTACGACTCCAGGGGGTTAATAAAGGCCTTCTGAAGCAAAGCGATGCGTTTTTGTTCGAAAAATATCAATATTTATAACTTTAAATATCGAGTTCCGCAAGTTGAGTTCCGGCAGAAGAGTGACCTCTGACCCGACATATGGCGTATTGATGAATGCAAGAAAAACAAAACACCCGTCACAAATTAGAAGAATTTTTGAAGAGAAATGTGGGAGTTTGTTGCCGAGTCCAATTTGTTTGAACCGTGAGAGGCGTCTACTCTCATCTAAGCTTACGCTACTCCTACATACGTCATGCGTCGAGTCAGAGGTCACTCTTACGCCGGAACTCGACTTGTGTACGGCCGTTACCCGAAAACTGTGATTATAGTTTATAAAATAATAAAAATAGATATTTTTCGTACAAAACCACATCGTTTCAATTCAGAAGGCCTTTATTAACCCCCTGGAGCCGTATGGATTACTTTTATGATGGATGGATGGATGCGCTTTTTTGGGCTTCAAAATCTAAGGTACCATTCACTCCCATTATAAAGCTGGAAGAGCCAGGATATTTTTTAATATAACTCCTTTGTGTTTGGCTGAAAGAAGAAAGTCATATAGGATGGAGTGAGTAAATAATGGGATCATTTATATTTTACGGGGAACTAAAACTTTAACACCTGATATGTTGTTTTTTACTGGTATGAATCAAATAGGTCCTTGCTGACTTGTTGCTCAGTGCTGCCATCAAGTGACGGGTCCATGCAACAGAACAACCACTGCTCAGACGACAAAGTATTCCTGTGCAAACGTTCAAAAACACTTTAAATTTGCCAGCTAGACCATGTACATAAATTAAAAACATACATGAATTTAACATAAAATTAAATATCTGGCAACATTGCTGTTTGGAAAGCAACTTTGTTGTTTGTTTTCCTCACCACAAGCTTTTATGTCAAGCATATGGACAAAATGACAAAAATAAATCATGCCCGATTCCCTCCATACTCGGTCCTCTGTCTCTCTGAAACCTTCAAGCATCCCTGTGTCATGGAAGGGCTTGTCTATGATGATTTCTTATTATAGAGTATGTGTGTTAGTTTGGTGCCTGCACTGACTCTCACATTTGCGAGCTGTTATTCTCGAGGCGTTAACATGGAAGCTTGCCGTCTGAGGTGTCGTGGCTTGCATTACACCTCTCAAAACTCACACTGAGACTCAGAAGTCCATTAACTCTTTCCTAAAAGGTGCTGATAACAATGTTTAATCCTTCTTCGATAAAGTTAACTTCCTTCTTGTGTGCTTTTTTCACAGGGAATCAACATGGAAGAATGTCCACTGGAATTCTAGTGTTTGCCGTTGACGGATATTAGGCTAATAAGACAAAGGGTGAAACACTCTTGTGACATACTCCAAAACAACGAAGGCAACAGGATTCAGAAGGTAAAGCGATTGCATTTTATTCTGGTATTTTTTTTTTTGCTGTCCAATAGGGTGTTAAGTGTTTTATTAACAAAGTTCAGGAGGAGCATGTTCAGATAATATACATAATCAGCATGAGAGCTGGCCTTTATATATAGTCGACTTACATCTATCCTACGACAGTTTTTCAGCATCACTCCACCACCCCCAACTCTTTCCTCTCGATTGTTCCTCTCCCACCCAGGGTCAGGGATATGACCGGAGTAGGGCAGGCTACTCTGGGTTCGGGCCAAATTCTCACGGACAGCATGCCAAATATGCATGTTCATTACTCTGTCTGATTAAATGTAAGTGTGAACTTGTGAAAATGCAGTTGATTCTTAGTATAATCCTAATTGTTCACATGCGGTTAAAAAAAGAAACAGCAGAATTTAATGCATCTATATCACTTAATGTACACTACTATTCAAAAGTTTTGGGTCAGATGTTTTTCAGGTTTTTGAAAGTCTCTTTATTATTTATCAGAAATACAGTTTAACAACTGTAATATTGTTAAAGTATTATCACAATTTAAAATTTTAAACTTTTGTTTTATTTTTTTATATATTTTTAAATGTAGTTTATTACTATGGTGTCAAAGCTGAATTTTCAGCATTATTATTCCAGTCTTCAGTGTCACATGATCCTTCAGAAATCATTCTAATATGCTGATTTGCTGCTCAAAAAACATTTCTGATTATTATTAACAATGTTAAAAACTGTTTTTTTTTTTTGTTTGTTTGTTGAATAGAAAGATCAAAAGAACAGCATTTAGCCTATTTGAAATACGAATCTTTTATAAATGTCTTTACTGTCACTTTTGATCAATTTAATGCATCCTTACTGAGTAAAAGTATTAGTTTCTCTATGATCACTGAACTAATACAGCACATGCCAACTGATTATAGGGCATATGATTTTTGTTCTGGAAGACAACAAATGGATTATTTGGCATGAGATTGTTTTGTGGTGAATGGAATGTGCTATGTGTGGTATTGATTTGCAGATTGAATGCTCTTTTCCCTGCAGAGCAAAATAAATTAGGTTAATATAAAATTAGGTTAATATACGGTCATTGAAATTAAAAATAAAACAAAGCCCCTCATATCAAAAGCCCCTCATATCTTCTTTATTCAAGCATAACATTCAAAGTACTTATATGATATACACTACCGTTCAAAAGTATGGGTTTAGTACGATTTTTTAAACAAATTAATACCTTTATTCAGAAAGGATGCATTAAATTATTCAAAAGTGACAGTAAAGACATTTATAATATTTAAAAGATTTCTATTCTAAAAATATGCTGTTCTTTTCAATTGATCACAAATGCACAACTCTTTTCAACATTGATAGTGTATTAGAATGATTTCTGAGGGCAATGATGCTGAAAATTCAGCTTTGCCATCTCCAAAAATAAATTTTATTTTAATATTCATACAGAAAAGTTATTTTAAATGTAATAATATTTTATAATACTACTGTTTTTACTGTATTTTTGATAGAATAAATGCAGCCTTGGTGAGCATAAGAGACTTCTTTCAAAAAATCTTTTAAAAAATCTCACGACCCCAAATTTTTGAATAGCAGTGTACTACATAAGTAATAACAAATGAGTTTTATTGCTCTGATGTAGTTACTGGATGTTGCGATGCACATACTCATTTGTAGTTTAGGATGGCAGGTGCATTGAAATAACATTACTACAGTGATGGCTTCAATATCTTGCATTAGAGTAAATTAGTGTGGTAATAAGTTCATTTAGCTAGCAATTAAAAGTAAACACACTCCAGTGGAGAGTCGTGGTGCATCAAACTCAGCCTGCAAGCATGTGTGCTTTTGTATGCTTATACATAATTAACAAATTATACATAATTATTGCAAGTTATTGACAGCAAACATTATTATTTAAAGCTTTCATGAATCATGAGTCATGCCTTTGTGAGGAATTCACATGATTAAGTGGAGGATCAAATGGCAGAGATGCTTGATCCATTTCTGACCTGTTCCGGCACAAATTGCGCCCTTCGGGTGTATGATTTCAAGACATTTTTCCTGTTATAATATGAAAACAAATATAAATTGCAACCCTTTCACAGATAATTACAAGTACACAAAAGTTTTTGTTTACTTAACCCTGAAGGTTCTATTAAATAGAGCAGATTCTTTTCACTAATGCTTGTAATTCTGCCTTGATTCTTAAAGCTTATGGCGTTGTTGGGTTACTGGAGCAATTTGTCGCTGTATTCATTTTAGGTGCATGTGTTCGCGCTCACAATATGTAAATAATCTCCTTTAGTCATCTCGCATTTGCTCTTGAGTGATATAACTGTTCTATCATTGTCACGTCTGCTTCAGTTCTTTAATTAGCCAGAGACAGAGGTTGACTAAAAGAGAGAGTGAGAGAATCCTGACAGAGAGAGAGACATTAGAATACAGAGCTGTGCTCAAGTAGGCGGTATAATAAAAGTCTCTCAGCCTGAAAGATGTGTTTCCCTCTCACTTGAGCGTGTGAATAAACTGCCTCATTTCATCTGTCACATTCCAGCAGCGTTATACGTTTGTGTGTGTAATGCGTTGCGTGTTGTTTCTGCAGGCTTCGGGGGAGATCCACGCAGTGCCTAGGACCAATGACCAATAGAAACGGAGGCCGTTAACCTTTCCGCTACCAAAACAGAAGTGAACTCACCTTCAGACAACACGGAAGATGCTCGCATATCTCTGCTGCCACTTTCCATTTACATCTGGCTGGATCACAGTGAGCCGCAACTCTCTAGAAGGGGCCTTTTGGGGGTAAATTCTGCAGGTTCCCATTTAATAAGGAGAAAGCAATATGAAGAGAACTGAACTGTTGAACTGTTGGACATGAGCTGATAATCTATGAAACTACTGCCCTCTGCTATCTGGCAGATATTAATCAAGCTGTTTTATGGTGTCCATCATGTATTTACAGTTTAGCTGTTGTTGTGCCAGATGTGAGAACTGTGTGAAAACTAAATCTTTCTTGCTCTTTGACCATATAAATAGTCAGACTGATTTTTTTTTTTTTTTGTCATATATTGCCTAAATGATATGATGAATTCATCGTGCTGAATTACTTCCATATACAGTGGTTTAGAAAAGCCACACTTAAAAATGTGTGAAGGTCACTGCATTAGATGACAAAATATCAAACCGTGCACACTTTATACAAAACATTTAACAAAAAAAGATGTTTAGTAGGTTTTAAATGATAAAATACTTGATGAATTGTTCAAAAAGACAAAGGGCCAGATTTACTAACAGCTCTTTTGGCGTTAAAAATCAAATTTGTAGGAGTTTCCTTTTCAGATGTGAAATTTATAGGAGGAGAGGATTTAATTGAATCATGCAAGGTGGTTTACTAAGGTTTGCACTAGTCAATTTACTGTTTTTTGCAACATTTACCGCACACAAAAAAAGCATGTCTTAAAGGTGGTATCAGCGATTTCAGGCCCAAACATAAATGTTCACATTCATCTAATCTTACCTAACGATCCGCTAGCTGCCCGCCCCATAAGCATGCCGTCAAAAAAACGCGTCTCTGTAGGCAGCCTAGGCTCTGAGATCTGCACACAAAAACAAATGGTTTCACAACAACTCAAAACCAAAATAAATAGTGTTCCAACCAATCACCGACAGGGGCGGGTGTTGTGAGGTTTTGCGCTCGTGCACGGCTGCCTATGACGGCTGCACGCGAAAACCTCACAACACCCGCCCCTGTCGGTGATTGGTTGGAACACTATTTATTTTGGTTTTGATTGTTTGGCTAAACCGGGTGAAAACAACTGTTTTTGTGTGCAGATCTCAGAGTCTAGGCTGCCTACAGAGACGCGTTTTTTTGACGGCATGCTTATGGGGCGGGCAGCTAGCGGATCGTTAGGTAAGATTAGATGAATGTGAACATTTATGTTTGGGCCTGAAATCGCTGATACCACCTTTAATCCAGACTCTAATTTGCCCTGCTCTTGACAAAGTCTTAGACACTTTCTGGTAATCAAAGTTAGTGTATCACCATGGTCACCGTGACTTTGCCAAGTAAGACATGTTCATATTTTGTTGATCCTGGAACAACATTTCTGTCCGAAAAATGTAGTCCTATCCCCTAACCCTACCCATAATTTATCCCTAAAATCAGGGGGAAATGACAAGTGAATGACACTGATGTAGATGCATCTAACCCTGGTTGTATATAAGCCTAAACTTGACATACAGTAAACTGTAAACTTGTCCCTTAAATATGATTGGTTGATAGGAATGTTGTACCAGGATCAACAAAGACTTTGATCCAGGAACATGTTGTACTTGGTGAAATCATGTTCACCTCATGTTCATAGCAGGCCTAAATGTGATGATCTACACCTGTGGTTACTCTGCTAGGACAACCGTGTGAACTTTAGGAGAACTGATTTCATACATCCACTAAAAATTACCAAAGCAACAGTTGATCAAAAATGGTTCAGAAAAGTGAAGATAATTCTGCATTTGAGTGCAGACGACTCTCGTTTTGTGTTTTATTATGTAATGCAATGCAGTCTTTTTAAGTGTGATTTAAGTCTCCTAAAACACTCCTTTCTCTCTGGGAAATGAGACGCAGAAGAATGGAATCAGTTTCACACAGGCTCTGTCTCAAAGATGAAGTAGATGAAAACATGTTATGTTTAAACTTGAAACATAAAATATTAATAATATAGTTTTATTAATCACAAACCTGAAGTTATAATGATCCAGGTCCTGTAGGGCGTAGGTGGCGCAGCAAATAGTTACAACAAAGCTGAACTTTAAAAGTCACAAAAGCCTCTTCCATTACAGACAGCAAACCAAACAATCTTTCCACATCCCTCTTAAACAATATTTGAACAACTGAGCTAAAAAAGAAGAATTAGACATGTGGAACCCTAAATACTTGTTTTCTCAAATACTAGAGTGCAACAGAGTAGTGTTTGGCCGCTGAAGAGTCACTGAGTTAGTCTGCTAGTTTCAGACCTACAGCGGTCCCATATGGTTGGGATTTGGCCAGAACAACCCACAGAGCCTCAGAGCTGCATGATCTCTCTAGATTTTACATGAAAGCACATATTTTTGTACACGACATTACAATTTCACATCACTTTATGCAGCATCATGTTGTAAATTAATTTGATGTCTTCAACTAAACTGAACTTCCTACTTGTACTTGATAAGGTAAAAAAAAAAAAAAAAACACCCTAGCAACCACCCAGAGCATGCTAGCAACCACATACCATAGCAAACACCTAGTAACACCCTATTGTGTCCACCCAAAACGCCCTGGCAATCACATACCAAAGCAACACCCTAAAGGCCCTGATATACTTAAAGGGATAGTTCACCCAAAAATGAAAATGCTGTCCTAATTTACTCACCCTCATGTTGTTCCAAACCTGTATGATTTCCTTTCTTCTGCTGAACACAAAAGAAGATATTTTAAAGAAGGTTGGTAATTAAACAGTTGCTGGTCTCCATTGACTTCCATAGTATTTTTTTTTTCCTACTATGGAAGTCAATGGGGTCCATCAGTCGTTTGGTTACCGACTTTCTTCAAAATATCTTCTTTTGTGTTCAGCAGAAGAAAGATAGTCATACAGGTTTGGAACAACATGAGGGTGAGTAAATGAGGACAGCATTTTCATTTTTGGGTGAACTATCCCTTTAAAGCGAAATCAAAGAACAAACTGGTGTGATGTCATTTCGAACAAAATCAGGCCAAAACTCCGCCTTCTTTGACGTGGAAATCTTCTCCAGTTCATTTCTTTTGTTCAGTCGAGGTCGGATGTCTGCGAGTAAAAATACAAGGACACACTTGAGGGCTGCTTTATAGTAGAAAATGAAGCTGAAATTCTAACTGAAAGCGACACTGACACTTTTTTATGTTTGGTACTGTAAAGCTGCTGCTTTAAAGCAATCCACTGTATTGCCTTATAAATAAGCGTGACATGACTTTAGTGGAGTGCTGAATTGCAGAGCTTGCGCAAACATCCATATGGCTATGATCAGATGCTTTCTTATATAACTACGGTTTTCTCACCGCTGTCATTTTTGTTGTGCGTTTATTTGGATATTGAGAGGAAACACATATTTACATATTCATATTAACGCCGCTCTCAGCAGCTTCAGGATGTTCGCTAACTGTATAGAGCAACAGTGCCCGCCCCCTTTTTCAGAGCACAGTTTTTTTCCATTCATTTTTAAAAAGGCTTTGTTAAAGAGTTATAAGCCATGAACAAAGCCAATCAGCTATGAGGTGCATAACAACATTATAAACTTTGATTTGAAGCAAAAAAAGTTTTAGAAAATCTGACAAAATGACAAAGGTGTGAGTACTTTGGTGACTGAGTACTTCTCATCTACAAATGTTGATTATATATAAAAACTATATATTTTACATTTATTGCAAAATATGCTTATATACCAATATTTAAGTATTTTGAGAGCTTAGAGAGACTGACTCGATTACGTCATTCGCAGTGTTCATGGGAGTGGGCGGAGCTAAAAGCTATTTTGGCACAAACTTTTTTCAACTTGCTGATTGGTGTAATTTTCTGTACAGCATTATGGGTGGTGTAGTTTTTCACTAGGAGTTCTGTGTTAAATTAGCAATACCCTATAGTAAAAATAGCTTTAGTGAAGCAGAAAGTATTTCTGTGCAACATGAGGATCTTGATAAGTGTACAGAGGCCTCAGCCTGTGTATGTGTGATAAGATACTCATTCACTGCTGGAACGAAACAGCTGAGCCACGGCACATCTCACCGGGGGGGCCAGCTGATGCATGTTATGTGTGTGTTTGTTCACACAAGCATATGTGTCCTCCTAAAGCTCTCCTGCAAAGGCTGGGGTCTTCCCCCTCTCTCTCTGTCCCGCTCTGCCACGCACAAACCCAGAAGTGTGTCATTCTAGCTCAGCAGTAACTCCCTCTGACAGGCTATTAAACCAGTGGAGATTGGACTGTACGATAACCACTTTAAGTGCAAAAGTGCTTGGAGATGTTAAACCCCCTCAACTTTATAAAAAAGTTTTGTGCTTATCACATTTGGTCTAAAGAGCAATCTGATCTGTTATCTAATTTCATGCCACTTTGTTATCTTTATGCTATGGTTCATAAGTAACATAGTGGTTAATCTCCCTCCAATGTTAGTGAGTCCTTCACATTTCACCACATTATTAAAGACATTTAACATTACAAATATTTCAAGGATCATTAAAGTATATCATGACAATTTTTTTTTTTTTTTTTTGTATCATTATTTGTAAAGGTGATTCACAAAAGATTCACACAATGATTTTATCATCATAAATTTAAGGCAGTGCAATAAATTCTCTTTTTAATGAAACGCAATTTAATGATGAATTTCTTATTACATAAATTAGATTTTATTTTATTTTTTGCATTACAGTAATGAGAATTTGGGTGAAAAATGTGCCTAATCATAATGCAAAAATAATGTCATAATGCAACCACCAAAAAAAACTTAATTTTCCTTATTGTCCTATTGATTCTATTGATTTTTGGGTGAAATATGACTCGGTTTGAAATGATTCACTCTACTAATCTTGGTCTGGCCATTGGACTTTCCGTTGCAAGTTAATACAAACTTTAAGGGCAGTTCCTTATAATGGCTCTACATCAAAAATAAAATAAAAATTGTTAACATGGAATTGGTTTTTCCATGGTGTCACAGACAGTGGTATTTATGGCTGTGCAGCTGAACAAGAAATGGAGTGTGAAATTAAAGGGAGACTCCGGGAGCACATTAGAGGTCTGCCCTTGAGGATACTGTACACTTAGAGAACAGAGCAAAGACTTTATAATCCATGAGGTCCAAAGTTAAAAGAAAAAAAAACTTGACTTGAAATAAAGGTTTGTGGTCCTATAATGTACCACAGGAACAGAAGGTCAATACTGACCAATACAATAACAGATAAAGGGGGAAATAGCTTATAAGATGAGAAAAGTGAAGGTCAGTTAAAGGAAGCTCTTCAAAATGGTTTAATAGGGAGCCTTTACTCACTCCTGTCTTTTAGAAGTGAACAGTTTTGTGCTCTGGTTCAGTTTTCTGGTTGGGCATTTGCTTACTGGCCCAAGATAAAAGAACCCACCTCCAGGTCTCTGATGTCATGGTCCGTAGATGCGGCTCGGGTCTACCCTTCAATTGTTTTATTATCTGGCAAGCAAAAATAAGGTAAAGTCAATCTGAATGCTTGGACAAGGTATTATTATTGGATGATTTGAGGTATTATTCACGTCCATAGCAAAAAAAAAAAGATTACATGCCAATGCTTAACACTTAGATTTAGAAGTTTGTTCAAATCACTAACCATAAGAATGAGAAAACAGGGTAAATAATTGGTAATTAAATGGATAGTTCACCCAAAAATTAAAATTCTCTCATTAATTACTCACCCTCATGTCGTTCCAAACCCGTAAGACTTTTGTTCATCTTCAGAACACAAATTAAGATCTTTTTGATGAAATCTGAGAGCTTTCTGTCCCTCCATTGACAGCTACGCAACTACCACTGTGACGCTTCAAAAGTTCATTAAGAGATCGTAGAACTAATCCATATGAATTGAGCAGTTTAGTCCAAATCTTCTGAAGAGACTCGATCGCTTTATATGATGAACAGATTGAATTTAGGCTTTTATTCACATATAAACTATCAACTCACACATCATTTGTGGTAAACGGAAGCTCAAGCATGTTCGCTTGACGTGCGAGAACCAATGAGATTCATTCTCGTGTTATGCAGCATGATAGAGCTTCAGCAAGAACCAATGAGATTCATTCTCGTGTTATGCAGCATGATAGAGCTTCAGCAAGAACCAATGAGATTCATTCTCGTGTTACGCAAAATGATTGAGCTTCAGCAAGAACCAATGAGGTTTGTTCTCGTGTGTCAAGCATGTTCGGTTGTGCTTCTGTTCGCTGATCAATGTTTAAATGTGAATAAAAGTCTAAATTCAATCTGTTCATCAGTTCATCATCATAAAGCAATCGAGTCTCTTCAGAAAATTTGGACTAAACCACTCAATTCATATGGATTAGTTCTACGATCTCTTAATGAACTTTTTAAGGCGTCAAAGTGGTAGTTGCGTAGCTGTCAATGGAGGGACAGAAAGCTCTCAGATTTCATCAAAAAGATTTGATGAACAAAAGTCTTACGGGTTTGGAACAACATGCGGTGAGTAATAAATAACAGAATTTTCATTTCTGGGTGAACTATCCCTTTAAATGCAATCATCTTACTGCATGAGGATGTCCATTAAATACTGAGTCATGGCTCTTTCTTTCCGCTTCAGTTGTGGATCACTTAGAAAACCCTGCAAGCGTGATATCACATCTGTGGCCCAAAGCCAGTGATTCCTCATGTCTGTGTGATGTCATCACAGCTCTCATCCCCTCCAATCTGTCTGTAGAGGGGCTCTAGGTGCCTGTCGCCATAGTAACAAGAGGACCACCATCCAATGATGGCAGAATGAGACTGTATCTGTATACTTTGGCTTTCATAATCTAGTTTTAGTCACAAAATTGTGTCTTGATCATATGAATAGGTGACTGCACATAGTTTTATATCATCGTGTTTGTAATATGCATGGGATCAAGACAAATAATTATTAATTATGCAAGATTTGTTTCTTTTCTCCATTACACGCAGTTAAACAAGTTGTAATGTCATTGTCCGTATCTGTATGGGGGTGTGTCGCTGCAGGTTGGGATGGATCTGCTGCAGTGAGAAAGTGACCTTGAGCTGATTCTGGGTTCTGGATTCCTGCCACTATCTGCAACCTCCTGGCTCAAACTCAAGCAGTGCTGAAAAACAATGAAGAATCACTCAGACTCTTAAGATTTATGTCATGATTCATTATAAAACTCAAGTTAAATGTGCATGCTGAAATATTTTTTTGTTTTGGCAACAAACACAAAGAAACCTGCTGTGTCACCCTAGTGACTCGAGTCTTTTGAATCAATTTACCAAAAGATTGTTCAGATTTGTGCACTGATTCAGTGACCATTTCTACAGATTAAAGACCTTTACGTTAGCAGGTAGTCTTTCATTTGTTGTCCGAGTTTACGTAATACGTTTTATTGAATTGATTCATTAAAAAAAACACTGTACAAATCCACTTAAAGTGATAGTTCACCAAAAAATGAAAATTCTATCATTTACTCACCCTCAAGTTGTTTCAAACCTGTATCAAATTATTTTTCTTCTGCTGAACACAAAAAGAAGATATTTTGAAGAATATGGATAACCAAACAGTTCATAGACCCCATTGACTTCCATAGTATAGAAAAAATAATAATACTATGGAAGTCAATGGGGTCCATCAACTGTTTGGTTATCCATATTCTTCAAAATATCTTCTTTTGTGTTCAGAAGAAGACATAAACTCGTACAGGTTTTGAACGACTTGAGGGTGAGTAAATGATGACAGAATTTTCATTTTCAGGTGAACTATCCCTTTAAGCAGAAACTTAAGTAAAGTGTTTAAGCATCATAAGCATCTTCCAAAAAATGTACAACAAAGCAGATCTTTCATTTTTCCTCAGTTGTGTGAACTGACAAGCCACATGATTTAGTAGTTCGCTCAGATGATTGGCTACTATTACTGTTATCACATTCAAATCAGAGTGATTTTACATAATCTAATCTTTTAAAGTTCCCCTGTGGTGAAAATCAAGTTTTTAATGTTGTTTATATGTCTACGTGGTGTTTTTAATATGCTTTAAGACAAACTATGTGCAAATGCATAAGTCAACCCAACTGCACCACATGCAGACAGGATATAGAGCAATTTTAATAGCCTTAAAAGCTTTTCCTTACCACCACTCTTAACTCAACTGCTATAGCCTAGATCGACTGCATTGTCCCTTGTGACTGAACTTGTATATTTTTGTGACCGTGAAAGGGCTTCTAGATTGACCCAGGATCAATGGGGCTTCGCTCACGCTTGCGTCTCCTCTCTTTGGCCAGTCTTAAACACATCTCACCCAAGCACAGAATTACACGAACCTCTCAGTTTTAATTAAAACGTGAGATAATGCAAGGCGAAGTGCATGCACACTCCTTTATATTGGCTCTCTCATGAATAATGGCTCAGCCGTCAGAGAGATTTCCTGAACATGTGTGCATGATTGACATGCAGGCTCTGGCTATAAAACAAACAGCGATGAGCCTGTCACAAACCCCTCAGCACAATTTGTATGCAAAATCATCCCTCGAAAGCACAGAGAATTCAACCAATGCGGTAAAGGAAATTAAACTGATATCAAATAACAAATCATTAATTCGCAATGCAATCTATAGGTTGATCATTTGTAAATCAAATGTGGAATGCAACAAATTTAAATTAATGAATCAAATTTCACAGTGAAGTGAATCCAGTTTTGCTGCATGAGCTGTAACCACTCTAGGGAAGAAAAAGGTCCCTTACTGATTTACCACTGCAGCAAATGGCCAAATCTGTTCCTTTTGTTAGCAGTAAGACAATTTGTATGTATTGTTTTCTGTCAGTGGTTTCCATGCCTCAACCTTCATATCCGATCAGTGTAAAAATGCCTCTGCTTCATGGATAGACAGAAAGGTCAAAATAGCTGTTCGGAATACAATTTCTGCATTATATAAGTATGCATATTGTGCATATAGCCTATAAAGATTTACAACATTCGTGGAATACATGGATACCTACAGTATCACATCTGTGCATAATTGCATATACTGTAAACAATTCCACAATTGGGCAGGTATAGTTTGAAGTATGCAGTAAACAGTACACTATTCCATTTAGTTATTTCACTGACATCAAAAAATGGTACATAAGGTAGGCTATATACACTATATATACAATTGGACGTCCTACTTATCTGATACACTGCATAGGCTACCATCTAGGGAAAAACACAAATGGAGACAAATTTTTTTTAAAAGCATCATATTTGGCCACTAGCAACTGTGAGAGACAACAACAAAACAACGAGCACGTATTGTCTTATAGAATATCAATATACATTTCACGTTATTTTTCCGTAAAAAATGTATAGCATTTTGACAGTGCGGGTCGTGGAAACACCATGCGTGACGCGTCCCCTTTAAACTGCCCACTCTGCGGATAAAGTGAGGAGTGGTAGCGCGGACTGTAATCCAAGAGTCTTTTGGTATGCACAGCAACGATTGACTGCAGATTCCATTTAACGCTTTAACTAGCTGACTAATGGCTTGTTGTGTGAACATAATGATACAACTACTGAGACGTCGGCAAGCGAGGTAGACGGACAGGTAGGAAGAGATTCGAGATGTCTGTCGCTGCAGACTTCTTATGTTTAATGTTTTGCATCTGTTCCCATGTCAACATGACAACGTGATAGAATTTGCGTTTTTCCTGTATTACAATCATTTTTAAAAGTGGTCAGGTGCAGCTGGTTCATTTAGGGTTATTTTTCTACTATATCTCTAACCCTTGATTCAACCTAATGATTGATTAGCCTAAGTCAAATGAAAAACAAAATTGGTTTGAATAAAACTATTAATATACAAATTAAGGATACCAGACAACACATTTTTACAGTGATTGTGTCATCACTTGTCATTAAGAGATGATGCTACAATATTAATAATTTATTTTAGATTGGTTCATGGTTCAGTGATGTAAAAACACAATTCATACAGACAATTACTTAAACACCTCTTTTATGAACATTCAGTCTCTAAGTTAATGGTCATTTAGAGATTATTATGCAGTTTAAAGAAGAAAAAACAATTTAAAAAACTGTCCGGGAGGGGGGGGGGGGGGGAGGGGGGGTGCTCAAGCCTGAAAATATTGTCATATTCTTTTATAATTATTAGCAATTTGGGGGAAAGCTGTAAAAGGGAAATGTGTTCTAATATTACTTGGAAAAACGTTTGTCTCCCAAATCAAAGTCAGTGGGGTCTAACCAACTTTGTCATGTGACAAAAAATAAATAAATAACATTTTGTTCAGATCAAAAACTTCTTGCCTATTCATATATATACAGTATATATATATATGGTTACACTTTATTGGTGACATAGTTGCATTGTACTTACTCAAATAAGTACTGATTAATATTAATTAACTACATTTATTACATATGGTGTTAAGGTTATCTGTCTATCTATATATTGGTACTGAAATAGGTTTGAAACCTTTTTTGTAAATCACGTATTGAAGAAAAAAATTCTTATCTCAGACATACTTTGTCACTGACCCTCATAAGTTGCGCAATTATCAGTAGTTTCATAAAGAGCATTCCCATTAATGTAACATATTGCCTGCCTAATTAATGGATGTGATCACTGAAAGACCATTACTTACTTGCAGGACAAGCCTGACCTGTGCCTTCTGCAAATGTTTCACATTCACCTCTACTGTCGTTTGTTGCAACCTGTCTAGCAAAGACTGTGGCGACCTGCTTAATGCCTCCTTAATGTGGAATGAAGAGACCGCCCTTCCTTTGCATCATATGCTTTTTTCCTGTTCTTTCCTCCGTGTCCTTCTCAAACAACCTGCGGTGAGGAAGCTTTGGGGTAGATGAGGACACAACCGCATACTGTACCTCTCTGCCCCTCCTCCCTGCCTGCCCCGTTATGCACAATACGCCGGTGTGCCGAGAGCTACAGCGGACAGTAGCAGTCAGGATTTAAGGAATCAGATGAGTTTGCCGTTTTCATCGGTCACACAGGCGCCGGATTGCTATCCTCACTTCGAGAAGGCTGTCGTGACTTCTGGGAACCTGAGGAACCACAGGGGTGATTTAGAAGTTTATTCAAGCAGGTAAAATGTCTCAGTTCTGATTATGTACTCTGGACTATTGAATATATGGAAGCTTTATTATTCTTTTATTTGCTATGTGTATGTCTGTTTCATTATCAGAGTAAAAAGAAAGAGGGACCACCAAGTCTTATTTAACCTAAAATGTATTTTCTTGCAGTTTAATATTTCATAGGCTGCTTCTGCTGAATATTTTAAAGCATGCTGGCACCGTTTGGGACGAGCAACATTCCAGCAAATATGTACGAACAGCACGGCATATGCGGTTCTTTGAATGTTCGGGTATTTCATGGAAAAGGAGGAGAAAGGGATGGGACACACACGCTTGCACACGCTGTATGGATGCAGCATAGTTATGTAGGATGTGCATGTCTCATAGAGAAGGGCCTCTTTTATGTGACAGCACTGTGAGAGATGCAGTTTTATGTCAATGGATATTTGTCCATTGCCGAACACCAGACAGAACTGACACGGCTTGACGCAGAGTTTCATTATATTGTGGTTCTTTAAGAAGACCAAGGAACTGCTTCGCATGTGAATGTATAACTATGTAGAACATGCTGTTCTATATAAATTGTGCGCTATATTTTTAGATCTTCTTTTGCCTACGCTTTGCAATTTTTTATGGCATGTGTGGTATCTCTTATGATTACTATACTAGGGACATACTTGTATTATGATAAACATAATTCATAAAAAAATGCAGAAGATTTACCCGTTTCAGTACAAGAAACGTCATCATAAACATTTTATCCCTTACTTCTCTTAGTTCTTTTTTCCTTTAGAGTGAAAGTAGGCAAAGTCCAATGCAGCATATAGAGGAAAAAAACGACTAAATATTAAATGTATAAAAACACTTATTTTAAAATTAAAATGATTTAGAATTGTAATGTTTCGCACCCTTTTTTTAAACACTGGCGCATGACACATTATCAGAAAGTGTATCACTTTACCTGCGTTCACCCTTCTTTTGTTGCAGACAGCCTTTATACACTGTAAAAAAAAAGTTACTGCCTTCAATTTTTAGTTCAATTAACTTGGATGTTTAAGTCATTTCAACTTAAATGACATTAAACTGACTTAAAAAATTAGTTGAATCTTGTATAACTTATTGCTTAACTTATTTTAATTAGTTAAAGCACTGTAAAAACATATATTGTATAACTTTTTATCCTATATTTTTTTACAGGGAAACAATATTAAAGATATCCGCATGTTGTCTTTGTTTTCTTTCAGTCGACCCATCCAGTAGCACGCTGTGGCCCTTAGTGCTCTACGGTGTCAAGCCCCCTTCTGTGTGGATTCCCACCCTGCATTTTCCCATCCTGTGGTGCCCTGCCTCGGTGAAAAGTGCAGGCCTCACCCTCCTGCATTATGACTGTGGCCACGGGCGACCCCTCAGATGAGGCGGCAGCACACCCTGGTCTTCCTCAGGACTATGACCCCGGAACGGAGCAGGACTGCTGTGAGCGAGTGGTCATCAACATCTCGGGTCTGCGTTTCGAGACACAGCTCAAGACCCTTTTGCAATTCCCAGAAACATTACTGGGGGACCCCAAGAAGCGCATGAGGTACTTTGACCCTCTAAGAAACGAGTATTTTTTTGATAGAAACCGACCTAGCTTTGACGCCATCCTCTATTATTATCAATCGGGCGGAAGGTTGCGGAGACCCGCCAATGTCACTTTGGACGTGTTCTCGGAAGAGATCCGTTTTTATGAGCTCGGAGATGAAGCGATTGAGATATTCAGGGAGGACGAGGGTTTTATCAAGGAGGAGGAAAGGCCGTTGCCTGAAAATGAGTTTCAGAAGCAGGTCTGGTTGCTGTTTGAGTATCCAGAAAGTTCTGGGCCAGCCAGGATTATAGCGATCATATCAGTCATGGTCATCCTTATCTCCATTGTCAGCTTCTGCCTGGAAACCTTGCCCATCTTCCACAGCGATGAGGAGGAGACGCAGACAGTCCCCATTGCCGGTGGTAACTTCACAACCATTTACACATCCAACTACTTCACAGACCCTTTCTTCATTCTAGAGACGCTATGCATCATCTGGTTCTCCTTCGAGTTCTTGGTGCGCTTTTTTGCCTGCCCTAGTAAAGCCAGCTTCTTTGTGAACATAATGAACATGATTGATGTGGTGGCCATCATTCCTTACTTCATTACACTGGGAACGGAGCTGGCGGAGAAGGGAGTGGAAGAGGTGCCGCAAGGGCAACAAGCCATGTCTCTTGCCATTCTGAGGGTTATAAGACTCGTACGAGTCTTCAGAATCTTCAAACTTTCCCGTCACTCAAAAGGACTTCAGATTCTTGGCCAAACACTCAAAGCCAGCATGAGAGAATTAGGTTTACTCATCTTCTTCCTCTTCATCGGAGTTATCCTCTTTTCTAGCGCTGTCTACTTCGCAGAAGCTGACGAACCCGAGTCGCAGTTCTACAGCATCCCGGATGCCTTCTGGTGGGCTGTGGTTACAATGACAACCGTTGGTTATGGAGATATGGTGCCCACAACCATTGGAGGAAAAATTGTAGGCTCTCTCTGTGCCATCGCTGGCGTCTTGACCATTGCCCTTCCAGTGCCCGTCATCGTCTCAAACTTCAACTACTTCTACCATCGAGAAACAGAAGGTGAAGAGCAAGCACAGTATCTCCAGGTTAGCAAAGTCGATTCCCAAGAAGAGCTGAAGGGAAGTCGAAGTGGATCCACCATCAGCAAGTCCGACTACATTGAGATCCAAGAAGGTGTCAACAACAGCAACGAGGACATTCAGGACGAGAACCTCAAGACAGCCAATTGCACTTTAGCCAATACAAATTATGTTAATATCAAAAAAATGCTGACAGATGTCTAGTCATTTGGGGAGCAGGTCCAACTTAATTTAGAATTTAAAAAGGACTAGTAAACAGTGTTCGAAGGAGGATTGTTATTAACATGAGATTTCTGATCTCCAATACCTCATTGAAACCGTACATCCAAATCCATCCACAATCCAAGTATTCATCAGTGTTCGCATGGAGTCATCTGCATCATCCAACACCTTATCCGGAGCAGGAGCCAAGTATTTATCTGGAACTGTGGAACACAAATAAACAGCACATGAGTGTCATATTTCAGTCAACATCTTACTCTCAAAGCCAAGCTTCGCCAAAGAAACGTCATTTGTGTGCTTCATCTGCTGTTAAAAAGGTTTGCCGTCACACGCAGTTCACGTATATGATACAAAGAATACTCACAGAAGTTTCATCCACTCTGATGCTGCTTGTTAAGAACACCAATATTCACATAGAGTCAAGACGGTTGTCTATTATTTTAGTGTTATTACAGTGATCAGCTGGGAATGTCATTGAAGCGGCCTGCTTCTGTGTCGACAGTTGTGTGTGGATCCAAAATACATATGTATGGACAACACTTGTATCTACTCCTTGATTATCCTTCTGCAAAGCTTTTGAAGACAAGATGAATGTCTCTATGTGTCATATTTTGTTATTTTTAGTCTACAGTGTCTGTGTCCACTGTTGTTCAACGGCTTTTCTTTTCTCATCTCATATCACCTTTTAACCATTTTTATTTGCAGTTCTTCAGGATAAAGAGCATACAGAAAATGCTAAATGAAAAATAAGCAAAATAACACCCTAGTGCCACAGAAAAAAAAAAGCTTGATGTATTGTGTGTAAGAGGATACTGTTCAGTGTATATATTCTGCGAGCTGCAGAGATAGTCCAAAATGTAGTTGATATTCAAATAACTTTGCCACTTAATGAGCCATATTGTAGTTCACACTTTAATGTCCCCAAGCACATTTGTAGCAATGATGTCAGATTATTTTTAATCACTGGTTTGTCTATCGTCTTGAAAAAATTTTCAGGTGTTGATAAGAGTGTGTTAGATGTTTTGTCTTTTCTTTTACTTGGCTTGGATCGAGAAAAAACACTGGTATTATAGTGTTGCATGGCCTCAATCCTCAATCCTAATGGCATGGATTTTCAGCTCAAGAGAAAGTGATATACAGAAACTTAGCTAGATATTGCGACAATATGTATCTTGCTCTGTAAATAATACATATATACAGGATCATCTATTTTTATCTGTTTTATTGTGATCCAAAGGTGCTTTTTTCAGGTTTTGTTTTGCAAGTGAATCTATAAAAAGACACTCAGCATTGCATTTGGACAGACAGTGCAGCATTAGGGCATTGATTGCTGGGACATTGATTGTCTTAGTTTCAGGTGACCTTGAAATCTAGATATACAGGCTTACACAGGTCTCTTGTCTCTTGCATTAAAGACTGTTTTATCGCTAACAATGAATCAGCAGAGAGCTTTGGAAACTATGTAAGTCAATACCGTCTTCTTTTGATTGACCTTCTACAAAAGTTCTGGCTCCACTCACAGTTGCTGCATCCTCTACTCAAACTTATATTATCAAGTATAGCCATTATCAAGGCAGTATAGCCACTATATTGTATCAAGTATAGCCATTATCTCGAGCATCTTATTGTTTTCATGCTTCTCTTTAGACACCAAATTTGACTTTTTATGGATGGATTGAAGATTTGGCTCTATTATTTGATGTGGCACATGACTGTGTGCACCCTTAGAAGGTTTCTCAACCACATCTATTTCAGTATCTCACCTGGGCTGCAGGTGCCTTTGTCTTTTGTCTCTCTAATATATATATTTTTTTTTGCAAACTGTATGTGCTGATGCTGCTCATTTAGAAGCAGATACTGCGTTCACAGCTGCTGCTAATAATGTTATCTTGTTTTAATTCAGAGTATAGACATCACTGCAATGCGCACAGTTGGGGTAGGTTTAACAAAGTGTATGAAACTCAATTTCACCATACGGTGTATAGTCAATGCCTAAGATATGTACTAAACTTGTTTGGATGCTTTAAAGCTGAAGTGTGTATTTTTTGATGTTCAAATAATTTATTTGATCTAAGCGGTAATTAATCCCTTCATGGACTGATTTCCCCAAAACAAATCTTTTGGTGTTTTCAAATCTTTGCTCTGTTTAAGCAGCCCAACACCACAAAATTGACTCAACCAATGGTGTGATATTAGCGTGAAACTGAGCAATGGCAGATTGGACGGTCTGTTTTGAAAATATAATTTTGGTAATTCCATTAGGAGAGCAGAAATTACACACTTCAGCTTTAATGCAGGCAAACAGCAAGTTTTCTATGCATGACATTGGACAGTATGCTGTTGGTGAATCAGATGTATCATCCTAAAACACATTGTCATTGTAACTTCATTTTTAATGTGTGGCAATAACATATATTATTGTGATTTTGGTGCTAGACCTGGCTGTGTCAAATGTCAGGGCTATAACAGTACCTCTCTGAAGCCTTCTTTTTTCCACATCTCTGAAACACTGGAAACCCGCAGTCATTGCTTAGCTTGCAGGTGCACTAGCTTCTCACATTACGTTTGCATTGTGTGTTGATTTCCTAAATGTCATTTGAAAGGCTAAATGACAGCATTGAATGTCACAAAATCATATTTGTAAGCATCTTATAATCAGTCCATGCATTGCCACGGTTTAGAAGGATGTACATCAACTTATGCAATCAAATTTTTTGTCTCCACAGTGTTTTCGTTTAAAAAAATGACAGGGGGAGAAAAAAAAGGAAAATTAGCCCATGATTTACTCACCCTGAAGCCATCCTAGGTGTATATGACATTCTTCTTTCAGACTAATACAATCAGAGTTATATAAAAAAATGTCCTGGCTCTCCAAGCGTTATAATGGGAGTCAATGGGTATATTTTTTTGGAAGTCCTTCAAAGCGCATCCACCCATGATAAAAGTGCTCGGAACGGCTCTGGTGGGTTAATAAAGGTCTTCTGAAGTGAAGCGATGTGTTTGTGTAAGAAAAATATCCATATTTAAAATGTTATCGACTAAAATAACTAGCTTCGGGCAGATGGTTGTACGCAAGTCGACTTACGGCAATTGCCACTTTTATCATGGGTGGATGCACTTTGATGGACTTCCAAAAAATATACCCACTGTCTCCCATTATAACGCTTGGAAGAGCCAGGACATTTTTTAATATAACTCTGATTGTATTCGTCTGAAAGAAGAATGTCATTTACACCTAGGATGGCTTCACGTTGAGTAAATCATGGGCTAATTTTCATTTTTGGGTAAAGGCCAAATTCAATCAAAACTATATAACCAAAGAACCACCTTTTAATAAAGCTGTATTACTATTATTAATTATATGACATTTATCACACAGATTTACACCAATTGAATTGAATTTGGTTTAAATAAAATTAAATACTAATAACATAATTTTAAACTTTAAAGCAATGTTTAATGTTAAGGCAACATGAATCAATATTCACAACCCATTTTACTTTAGTAATGTGATGCATTTTCTGGTGAAATAGTATTTTCAATGGGGGAAAATGTAGGCTGGCACTTGATATGTAAAGATCCAAACCTGATTGTGAATTTGCCAAAACAATGCCTAAATACCTATTTGCCTATTGGTTAATGTTATCCAATGTGTGTTGCAGAAAAGGAACATCATTTCAAAGGCCAATTTTCTCTCTTTGTTTAATCATACACAATAAATCCAGGAACTTTATTACGAAAGTAAATATTTAGATTCCTTGTTGACTTGAAGCATAAATTAAATATAGTGAATAAACTAAATAAAGTGAGATTTTGATAGAGGTTTAAAATACAGTGAAGTTGCAAGAACATGTTGTACCATGTTTTGATTGCCTTTGGCCTTGAGTATATGAGTAGGCTGCTGTGATTGAGACAAGCCCTGCATCTGTCCATCAAATGTTGTTGAGACTGCAAAGAAAGAAAGAAAGAAAGAAAGAAAGTCTCTCCTATTGCTTAGTTATGCAATACAGTGTTATATGTGTGTACGTGTGTGTGTGTGTGTGTGTGTGTGTGTGTGTGTGTGTGTGTGTGTGTGTGTGTGTGTGTGTGTGTGTGTGTGTGTGTGTGTGTGTGTAAAGCTCTTCAGACCCTATAGTCTGTGCTCAACAGCCAGACAGAGGGAGTCTAGACTTATACAAACACCTCAATTGGCAGAGAGCTGAATGTAGTCTATTTCAACCCATTCTGGCTGTAAAGGACAACCCCCAAAACACACTGAATGTTTTACATTCCTGTTAGTGTGATCCGGTCTATAATATTCACTATAACGCAACCATGACTTTTTAGGATGTAAAGCACTGAAAAACAAAATGTCTTCAGTGTTACTTGATGTAAAGATGCACTTTACAAGCACCACCAGTGGACAATCTATGGACGGAGACATGCATATAACCCTTCCAAATGATCAATACTGTCTTAAAGCAAATACAACAATGAAGATGATATATGAAACCCGAAAGCTGTGTTGCTTGTTCCTTTCAATGGATCTCCATGTTGTCGTGCATTGTCTAAATGTCATTGAGTTGCTCAGAGCTACTATTTTGCAGATAATTTTAGAAAAGGAAATAATGACAGCAGTGCACTGTTTCAGAACACTAGGAGCTTTTTGATGTCGATATTATTAGCTCATCCAGAGGAAAAAAGGTTGGTAGCTTGAAACCATTCAGGGAAAGGTGCCTGGTGGCATCTTTGATTTCGTTCCGCTTTAAGTGCTCAGCGTATAGTCCTCTGCACTTTCCACAGTGATGAGGGTATGCTAAAAATAGCCATTTCTTTGGAAGCAAAAATCATGGGGAACTGTATGCGTGTCTAAGAGGACGATATAGACAAGGCTGGTGGAATGTATATTGGCATAAGCTCTAGAGAGTTGGGCGCGGAAGGTGAGAAAGAGAGAATTTGTGTGACAATAGGAGGAGGACAGAATGTTCAGAGGAGACGAGAATAGATGACAGGGAGCGGGAGGTGCGGGATCAAATATGACACCTATGGATAGGTTATGTGAAAGATTTTGTTTGCCAGCAAATCAATCCTAATTCGCCCTATTCATAGAATATTGATTATGTTTGTGTCGCTCTCATATCACAGTAGCTATACTGCATTCCAGAGTAAAGAATGATTCCTTTCTAATGCAGTTTTTTTTTTTTTTGGGGGGGGACTGAATATGTTTCAGTTTTATCATTTATATGAATGTGGACTGACACCCCCGTCAGGAATCTATTTGCATAGGCTATAAAAAGATATTCTAGCTCATTTTACTTAAGCATTGCTATAAGGCTACAAATACAGAATTTAAATTCTGGAAATCTCAATCCCTCTGTGTGCTGGTGCTGCCCGAGGTAATGTTTCATTGAAAAGGAGAGCATAGATGCCCTCTAAAGGCAGTGCCCTGAAATATAATGAGGTAATGTTTCATTGAAGAGAGGAGAGAATAGATGCCCTCTAAAGGCAGTGCCATGAAATATAATGCACATATATTTTCACTGTCTAACAGGATCATATATTTGGTTGTATGGGTGAATCTCACAAATAAATGCCTGGGTCATATAGAAAACAGACTATCTTAAGAACTTTTTTATTATTATTTATTTATTTACTTATTTTATTTTTATGACAAATTGTCATTACAATAATTAAAATCATATGGTTCGGTCGTAATGTTTGTTTGTTTCTTTGTTTTTAATCTAATTTTATTTTAAATTACATTAAATTTAGTACAACGAATATCACTATGATGTATACTTACAATCGTACAATTTAAATATCAATCTACTGCTGTCCTTCATTGCTATGACAAAAAGTCACAATGCAAAAAATATATAAATACAGTATATATAAATAATATCTATATATAATATACAAAATAATGAACACAATAAAAATAATAGTCATTTTTATTCTTTTGATTTGGGGGCGAAATTTGACCCGGCCATTTCAGAATGCTTCAAAGCATTGCTTTGCAATTCTGAAACCACAAGCTACATCATATTGTATGATTATTATTATTATCTGCAAAACATATACTCTGACAGACTGTTTCTACAATGTATACTGTTTAATTATGCCCTAACCTGGAAATAACATACTGGTATAGCTGCTTGTAATCTTATATAGAAAAAGAAAAACTGTTTTATTTTATAATGCAACACTTCACTAATGACAGTATTCAAATCTCCTCAAATCTCCTTTCAGCTCCCAAGTGTTCAGTTGCCATATGGCCTGGACTCAGATCCAAGAACACGGGCTCCTGAGCCACACCCTCCACCCTGAGAGATGGAAAACTGGTGAACCAGAGGGAGGTCGAGTCATACTTCACTCACACTGCCCTAACCGGCTGTGTTTGTTTACCACAGATATGCCACATACTGTTGGATTTAGCTGCATATGTCAGTTATTTTCAGTAAAAGATCTGATAAAATCTGGATTTTATCAACTAAATCACTGAGATGTTAAGAATAAATCCATGGGGGAAGTTATATTAACAAATAAAAAAACAAATAAATGGGATTTCCCAGAGGCCGACTGAGTTGAAGCTCCAACCTCTTATTCTAAATCTAAACTCATCAGTTTTTCTGTCATTCTGTAATCATAAACCTCCTCAGATTTATAACCTCCGTCACAAATCTATATGACCGTGTCTCCTGCTGAGTCTAGTGATGTAAGCTGTATTGATGTTGGGTACAGCATGATTCTTGCAACCTACCAGAGATATGAGAAGTCTTAAAATATCCGCCTTGAGTTAATATTTCATCACCAACTGCAAGCTCAGCATATTCTCTCTCCAACAGGGAATCTTTCCTATGGAAAGCAACAGAAATGTCATAGATAATAATTCAATTTGGTTAAGGTAACATGAATTTAAATAATGCAACAAAAAAAGGCTTATCAGACCCAAAGACTATAGATAGTTTAAGATCAAGGGTAAGAGGTTTAATTCTCTCTTGACTCCCTAATATTAAAGGGATTTTTTTTTACTTAAATGCATAAATGAGGACAGTTTTATTTTTATGTTTTTTTGTTTCAAACGTGAATGTGATCTAAAAGCATCCAATAAAAGTGCATCAGTGGCTTATTCTAAACACTTTTCCTTTAAGCACATGATTTTTTTGCTCTTGTCCACTAGGGGCAGTGTGCAACAACACAAGGGCTCCTTAGATCAAGTTTCAGCACCACACAGTATCTGTGCATGTCTACTACAGAGGGAACGTCACTAGAGAGAAAAGGACAGAAATGCTAAAGGACAAATTGAAATAACACTTTTGTTCTCACTAATTTTTAAACATGGAAAATGCTTTCATAAGTAAATAATTGTACACTAAATTCCTTACATAGGGGTTTAAGACTCCTCCTGCAATGACTCTCCTGGCCGCTAGGGAGCGCTGTCTGCTCCCTCCTGCAATGACCCTCCCAGCCACTAGCTTGCACCACCTCCTGTGAACTCTTTAGTTAAGACTGCTCAGCAAGCCTCTCCAGTCCCAGCAACCCAGTCCATATCTCAAGCTGCTCCAGTCCTACCAGCCTAGTCTCAGTCTCCACCACCACCTCTCCTACTCGAGCCTAGACTTCCAGCCCCTGAGAGGAATCACTGGAACCCAGAGATGCGTTGATGATTTATTATACGGTGTGCTCTTGCTTTCCAATTGCAGCCTAACAGTTTCCCTACAGAGAGCAGCAGTTGGTGCCACCTAGTGGCTGGGAGAGTCATTGCAGGAGAGGGCAGACAGCGCTCTCTAGCGGCCTGGAGTCACTGCAGTCTAACAGGGGATTGTTGTCCCAAGGGAAATATAAGGTTTTGAATCAAAGTCCAACTTCAGAAAAGCTCTAGCAATGGTTTTGTATTCAGGTTTCAGAAAACATAGATCAAAACTGTTATATTTTGGCCAATTTTGTGAATCTTATCCTACAAAAAAATGATATTGAATATTTTTTGGGCAAACAAGTGTCAAACAGAAAATGAAAGTACTACATTCATCTTGGTGGCTAAAAGCATAATCAAATTAGCCAAAATATTTATAAGTCTGCGGAATGTTTGGAACTTTGTGAATGACAGACAGTTCTGTGGGCGGAGATTCTATTTGAGCCTGACCATGCTTGAAACAATAGCCAGAGGTTGTCTTTGAGAGTATTAGATTACTTTTCTTAACAATCATCAAAAGAAGATGAGCGTTTTCTCCTGTTAATTACCTAGACACACAACTCGAAAAGTTTGTTCAACAAAGATTGTACATTCAAACCCCAGAAAGGTGATTTATAAGCTACACCACTGTTCCCTTGATCAATGTGCTTAAAGAGATAGTTCCCCTAAAATTTTAAATTATCATCACTAACTCTCAAGTTGTTCCAAACCTGTATGTGTTTATAGTACCAAAGAAGATATTTTAAAGAATGTTTGTAATCAAACAGTTCCTTATGGGACCTCCATAACAGGGGGGAAAATACTATGGTAGTCATTGGCTTCTGTCAACTGTTTGATTACCAACATTCTTTAAAATATCTTCTTTTGTTTTCTACATAGAAGAAAGAAACTCATACAGGGTTGGAACAACATGAGGGTGAATAAATGATTTAATTTTTTGGGTGAACTATCCCCCTCAGGTGGTTGCCCTCTAGTTACGAGATGTACAGGTCTCTGCAAAACAAAATATTGAAGCAACACAATAAATGCCCCCCAACATGCATTATTTTCAATGTTAAAATTATCGCCTGACACATTTTCATAACCAGGCCATAAACAAACTAGTATTTAAAGAATCATTGCGGGTAAAACTAAAGACCCAGGAGGTGTAAATGTTAAAACCCATTTGTTTATAGAAAGCATAATTTCATTGTAAGTGAATTGGACTGCATAAAATCAATGGAGCCATTCCATTACTCTCAGACCTATTGATCGCATACAGCAGAAAAGCACAGCCTGGTCTGTGTTAAAAGCAGAGTCCCTTCGACTGTGAGAGTCCGTGAGAGTGTTGCTAAGGTGATAGACAGTCTGCTTCGGTATGGGCAGGTCTGTGAAATACTATAGACAAACTGTACACCTTAATAGCCTAAGTCTCATTTCACATGTAAGACTACACAGGCGAGAGACATTTAACTCTTCACACGCCAGAAAATAGCCATACTACAGTGGCCGCAAAAAAGCATTTGGACACTAAAGCCACACTTAAAAATGTATGAATGTCAATAAATATCCAGCGTGGTGAATTTTATTTTAAAGAGAGATAGCAGAAGCAAAAATTCCAAGTAAAACATTTCACAAATGATAGTTTTAAATGATAAAGATGAAAAAAAAAAAATTTACTTACATTTATTTTACATTTTTTTGCAGTGCTCAAATGTTTGGGGTCAGTTTAATGTTCTTGAAAGAAGTCTCTTATAAGGCTGCATTTATTTGATCAACTACAGTAAAAAGAAAAATATATATGATTTGAAATATTATTTCAATTTAAAGAACTTTTTGTATATTTTAATGTATTTTAAAATGTAATTTAATCCAAGCAAAGCTGGATTTTCAGCATCACTACTCCAGTCTTCAGTGTCACATGATCCTTCAGAAATCATTCTAATATGCTGATTTAGAGCTCAAGAAAACTCATTATCATTATAAATAATGAAAATAGTTGTGCTGCGTCAAATATATTTGTGGAAAAGTGACATTTTATTTTCAGAATTCTTTGATGAATAGAAAATTCAGTATTTACTTTTAAAATGAAAATCTTTGGTAGCATTATAAATGTCTTTAATGTCACTTTTGATCAGTGTAATTTTGAATGAACGTATTAATTTAAATTTTAAAAAAAGTGTATACACTTTCTGGTTGTCCAGTTAGAAGGTCTACAATCACTTGGCATTGCATTACACTTAGTTTATATTACTATGCAATGCAATATGCAATGCAATTCATACATTTGTCTGTGTGCAACAAACTTTTGTGGTCACTGTAAAAAAAAAAAAGCAAATATTTGTAATGATTCTTTCTGCGCACAGCGTCTCCAAGGTCATGATGAGTACACAAGCATGAATGTTAGAAGTTTATAGATGGAAAAAAAGTCTAAAGGAATATTGCAATATATGCAAGTTAGTGTGAAACAGCTTGTTCTGGGAAATTTGCCCAAAAATATATCAACCCGTGCTTTCCAGCTATGAATAATCAGGAGGGGCACGGCTACCTTCAGGCACCATTATTTTCAGATGTAACTCAGTTTAAACCTTGATTCTCTAATACGCTGTTTTTGCATTCCAGATTGCTTCTGCTTATCCAACGCAAACAACACCGGTGTTGTGGGACTACTCTGCTGCTGTACAATAGGCTGGCCAGATGGCTCCACAGAGTGAGACTGATACAAGAGTAAAGGACTCTGGAGAGCTGGCGCGCACCTGTGAGAGCCGCTGCAGAACTAATTAAGAGGGTTGGCTGCGCTAACAGGCTGCTTTCAAAACTGGCAGGTACAGATAGATCGCTTCCAAAATAGGTGGGAACCTTAAGTGTATCTTGGTCTGTTTATTGAGAAATCATTAGATGATGGAATGACGCTTAAGTAACAAGCGAGTGGTCTCTCAAAAAATTATAAATTCTCTACACTGCAGCCTCTATCTCTATTTATAGGGGCTTTTGCTGATTTATACCATCTGAGTGATGCTCTGGACTACATCCAGAACCCTTTATAGGCACGATCCCTATGGGCGAGTGGATCATTTCTGGCCTCATCGGGAAGCTGCAGCTCAATCCTTTAATGGGTGTGATGCAGCAATGCAAATGAAGCAAATGTAGCCGGCTTCACTTAACTTAAGACAATTAAAAGGAAAAAGTGTATTTGCTCATCAAAACACTAAAACAAAACTGTTAAAAAAATGATAAAAAGAAATATAACAGAATAATGTGGTGAAAAATGTAAGTTCCTATTAAATAACCTGCAGTAGTATATTCAAAACATTTTCTGAATGTATAAATGTTGGTTGGTAACACTTTATTTTAAGGTGATGTAGTTACACGTTACTACATGTACTTGCTATAGTAATAACAATACATTATGGATAATTACAAACTAACCCTAACTGTAACTCTATAGTAATGTAAGATTACTAAGTACTTATTTGAGAAAGTACAATAACTTAGGGGTGGAACGGTACACAGAAGTCACGGTCATACCTCAGTTCAGACATCACGGTTCGGTACGGGTTCGGTACGAGTTCGGTACAATGGAGGGAAAAGCAGAACAAAAATGTAGAAGGCTTGTGCATGTCTCAGGCTGTACCACCAAAGGAAAATAAATTACTTTTATTTTTTATTTTTTTTATTAATAAAGTAAAGGCATAGAACCAGTTTATTTGTAGTGCACTGACAATAGTTTTATATAATTAGTTTATTAATTAAATTAATAAAAAGACAAAAAGACCTTGAGATATGTTTGGTAATTGTACCTGAATGAATTGAAAATGAATTTGCTACATTTCAAATTAATATATTTGTTTTCCTTAAAAATTTTAATTAACAGTAACTTAAACACTTTGTATTTTGAATGATGTCCTGTAAACAAAATGACGGAGTATGTTTTTATGTTTCCACTGTTCGATCGCACCCGCGCCTCACACACACACACGCACGCACACACAACATATTCCAGCATTGCAATCTTAACATCGCCAGAGAATGACATCGCGCTTCAGAGCTAAAGCGGGGCTACAGATTAGGTGTCCCTAAAGAACCCGCGTATCTAACAGTAGTTCCGCATTACATTAATTAATTTGCACGCGAGTTTTATTTATTTTTATACCGTGTATTCTCCATGTAAATGTATGCACCGAACCGTGACGCCTGTACCGTTTCGGTTCAATACGAATACATGTACCGTTCCACCCCTACAATAACTTAAGTTAACTACATCACCTTAAAATAAGTGTAACCAGTTGAGGTACATAATGTAAAACTTCCTACAGGAACTGAAATTTTAGTTTTTTCTTTTCTGTGCAATCCTCTAAACCTATGATTATATATATATATGTATATATAAATTAGGGATGCACGATATATCGGCCACCATATCGGTCTCGGCAGATATCGGTTAATTTTTAATGTTATTGTTATCGGCCTGATAAGAAAATTTGTCTAATATATTAAAGCCGATAAATAATGGATTATTTCCTTCAGCTGAAACACTTCAGATGTGCACTGTTCAACATGATGGTTTTGAATTGCTTGAAATATGATTGGAATCACTTCAAAAAGGAAAATACAGTTAAGTGAAACAAGTCTGTCATGTCGGCTACGTAAAATTATAATGAGAACATTATAATTGTGTGTTTGGGACATGGCTTTTACAGGTGAGACTTTTGTTTTTGTAATCAGGCTCTCAAAAATTATATAAAACTTTGGATTTAGATTTATCGGCCAATATATCGGTTATCAGCTTTCAAATATAAAGATTTATAGGCATCGGCCAAAATGTTCATATCATTCAGCATCTCTAATATATATATATTATAATAATAATATATATACATAAAACACATTACTTAGATGTGTTTTATGTATATATAACACATCTAAGTAATGTGTTTTATGTATATATATTATTATTATAATATATATACATAAAACACATTACTTAGATGAAATTTAATTAATAACAATATTAATAAACTAGCCAAAATAATTTACTTATCTCAAGACAGGAAAATACTAAACCTTGCAAAACTTCAGTCCACCACCCTTTCCATTACGATTAAAAAAAATTCACCTATGACTGGAGGAGTTTTCCCTCTATACAGTTTTCATCTGGCAAGATTGCAGTAGATTACATTCTTTCTCATTTTTATCTCTTTCTGTCTCCCGTTTCAAATTCATGACTGGGCGTTCATTCTGTTAATCTTGCGAACCCTCGCCTCCTGGCACCAGTTCTGCTTAAGTTGGCAAGGACGTCAAGAATGAATTACAGTCAGCCTTCTGGCGCACAGGAACCTTGGGATGTAGAATGAGGGATTTTGCTCTTATTTGGAATATGACACTGCACTAATTGCCCCTCACAGTCCTCTATATGCCATTATCATATGCATAGATAAGCTCAAATTGATTCTCAGTAGCTACTTTAGTTGACACAAAAACTGCCAACTGTGTTTGTATCAGCTTAGATGAAATTTGACTTGTGACTGTTTTTCCCAGGTGGGGTTATTGTGCGTCAAACAAAAGTCACGTGTTGTTTGAAAGCATGTGTGGTTGAAAACGACAACAAGAGGTAGAAACCTCAGCTTTAAAATGAATGATGTACATAGTGAATGAGAACAAGACTACTGAATCAATTCAGGTGTTATGTAACAAAATGAGTGGAAGGCAGAAGGATCAGTTCTCTAGCTTTGAGTACACATGTAGGCCTGGGTGGTCCATCAAATGCAGGGGGCAACACATAGGAAATTTTCTTTTTAAATAATGATTGTACTTTTGACATAATTATTTTTTCCCAAAGTTTGAGGGATGTAGTTTCGAATAGCGAGACTTTTGACTATCAACATGGTAAATTGTGCAGCTTATTCTGGCGCAAAGACATCAAAATATAAAGGAATAGCTCATCTTATTAACATAGTTTTTACAAACGCAAAGTTTATAAGTGCAACAGAATGTCTTGTAAAAAATAAAAAATTGTAAACTACTCATGCCTTCATAAAAATACAAAACTTATGCCGCAAATTTTGAACGACTCAACCAACGTTCAATGCAGCATCTAAAAGATACACTGCGAGAAGAAAGAGAGACTGTTGCGGTATGAAACTAGCCTGGCTAACGTCAGACCTCGTCTCATTGAGACGTGGTCTGGGAACCACATGTTCATTTTCTCGTATTTGAGGCGTGGTTTACGAATGCCAAGAGCTGTTTATTGGGCGCTACGAATGTCTGTCAAATGCGCCTGTACGTAGCTCATAGCCAGTCGTTTCAATTATACCAGAGATGACGTGGTAGAGCGACAGAAATTCGACGAGGAAGAAGACGATGGGTCAGAGATTTTTTTTCAAAATAATCTTGCGTTCTAAACTACTTAGAACACTATCTAAGGCTGCATCGAAAGGTAACTTCGCATCTGCTGCCATGTTGGATCCATAGATATAAACAAACTGCTTCGGTGTGTCGCATAGACGTCGTCATCGTCTTGCTGCTCCCTCCCCGTTCTGTGATTGGTCCCCTCGCTGAGGCGAAAATCTGGTCCATGGAATCCAGGCTGCCTAGCAGTGTGAATAAAATCGCGCTGTGCGCAAGGCAGCATGGGGAAACCCAGGCTAGTATGAAACTACAAAGATCTAACTTTAAAAACAAAGCGGAAGTGTGCTTAAGGATCCCATTTATTTCAAGTGCCCCAAAGAAAACTCTTTTAAATATGCCACTTGCAATCAAAGTGCTTGCTGTATCAGCTAGAAATATAACAACAACCTGTTCATAATTTTGCACACGAAATCTTAAAATGTCAAAACTCATGCGCAAAACACGAGTTGATCGACTAACTGACCGTCACAGAAGTAGCCTGTTACGTACCTTTGTAAACATGACAAGATAAAGTGGTCAAAAACCTGTGCAGCCAAACTCTGGGAAACTGCGAAACGCCATCCACTGTTGTGTTCAGCATGCATCAGGCGGCCCATGAACGATCCATGGTTGTGTCATCCCTGAAACTAAAGCATGACATGAATTCATGTTGTTCAGAGTATGATGGGTTAGCACATATCCAATCAACTGATACAGTGAACACTTAAGCCACCAATGTCTCATGGCCCTCCGTCAATCAATAATTGGGTGACATTCAACTTCTCCTCACCTTTTTCACAGTGGATCATTCAGCACTTTTGCGACCTACTCAAAACCCTTACTCAGGCTCTGCTGAACATTTGTAGAGACATGCAGATTGTCTGGAACCAAATCGGTGTCCTGCAGCACTTAGATACATTGTTACCTTTTGTATGTCTCATTTGCAGTTGCCAGACATCAGCAAGAAGCTAAAAGAAGACTTGATGAATGGCCCCTTTTACTTCTGCCTCTGGACCCTACACAGAATTGCACTGGATCTCCTGTATAAGCAGTTTAAAGTTGGACTGCGTTGAGTGGCTGAGCACTGCTGCAGATGTTTGTGTGTGAGAGCGTACGCGCTTGTGTGTGTTTGACAGCGATACTGGGTGCCGAGTCAGGTCCCCTGAGCTGATGGGGGAGGACAGAGCCCGAGATGTGTGTGATGTGATTTGTGTGTGTTTCTATGCAAGTTAAAGTGTGTGCAAATGTGTGTGCTTATGTGTTTGACAGTGATGCCAATTCAGCCCCCCTGAGCTGATATGTTGGAAAGAGGCAGAAACATATGTGATGTGTGCATTATACAAACTTGTGTGTGTATGTGTGTGTGCAGTGGGGGGGGGGGAGGGGAGGGGAGGGGGGATGGGTGGTTCTGCACATTAAAATGTGTGGCAATGTTCAGAATAGAATACTAGAATAGAATACTAGTTGTAGACAGACAGTCAATAAAAAACAAAAGCAAACAGCAGAAACCTTTTACAGTTCCTCCTGAACCAAAACACAGAGCTTATGCAGCATTTACGCCATGTTGTAACCGTAATTACGAGATGGCATCCCGTGACATTCTAGCTAGAGATGTTCACGTCCTCAGACTCGGATTTATGCGTTTCTATCTCAACACTATCAACGGCAAAATGAATCTGCAGCAGTCAGGTGGCACAAGAGCTCTGTACGTTGTTTACGTTCATTATTATTGAAACGTTATGTGCTTTGAGACATGAGGTAATTTAACGCTGTGTATCCTGACACTTTGCAGACTCTGTTGTGTTTTGGAGGATCTTATGCTTTCAAAGCTAGCTCGCTATTACTAGCCTCTCTGGAATTGCCTACTTTAATTCAGCAAGCGCCATCCAGCTATCATAATTTTTAAATTGTGGGTAAGATATTTTTAAAGAAATAAATACTTTTATTTAGCAAGAATGCATAAAATTGATCAAAAGTGATATAACATGTACCATCTATAATGTTAAAAAAAAAAAGCTTAAATTTTAAATTCATTTCTTTTTTTTAACTTTCTATTCATCAAACAATGCAGAAAAAAAAGTATCAGCGTATCAGGGTTCCCATAAAAAAATTAAGCTGTTTTCAAAAGTGATAAGAAATGAGCAGAAAATCAGCATATTAGATTTCTGAATTTCTGATTTCTGAAGGATCATGTGACACTAAAGACTGGAGGAATAATGCTAAAAATACAGCTTTTCCTTTTCCTTATTTAGAATAAATTACCTTTTATTATATATTAAAAATAGAAAACCATCATTTTAAATTGTAATAATATTTCATAAATTTACTGTTATTATGATCAAGTCTCTGTGAGCATTTTGTTCACAAACATTTAAAAAAAGTTACTGACCCCAAACATTTGAACAGTAGTGTGTGTAAAAGTGGCTTTTGGCAATCAAATGAGTCAAGATAGAGAAAGAAATGGATATTAACTTATGATTTTATATTCATCACCCTGGAAATTAAAAGTAAATTCAAAGCATTGTGAAATACAATATTCAATGATTGATGTAACATTCAAAGCTTGATGGGATAATCGTACTTAATGTTACCTGTCTCTTCTTTAAAGTCAATGTTTACCATTAACAGTTTCAGAGTTGGAATTTCAATGTTGAGTGCTCTTCCTTTCCACTTTTTTTAAGAATAAACTTGAAGATTTCAAAATTCCAAGTTGTCTTTCCAAGTATCCTATGCACAAAGGCATTTATGCATATGTACATATGCAGTACAATAATAATATTAGTACTGTACTTTGCTGGTGTCTGTGTAACTGCGTACTATACGTCTATGTAACTTACGAGTGCGAGTGAGTAATTGTGAGTCTGCGAGTGCGTGTATGTGTGTGCGTGCTCTCGCGCCCTGGAGATGTTGCTCTGTTTGCTTACTCTGCAGCAGCACAAGACCCGCCGTCCTTTACACAGCGCTGTTTGCCCCGCAGAGCTCTTGCCGGCTCCAGCACTGTGGGGTCCTCCTCTGACACCCCAACACTTCGGCACCCCGAGTACAGCAAACAGAATGCGAGAGAGACGCACACAGAAAGGAGAACCTGGTCTAAGGTTTAAAGCCAAGCCAGATGCGAAAGGTAAGGTGTGTGTGCGTGTGTGAGTGCGTGCGTCTCCCTGATGGCTACCGTGGGTCTCAAGTTACTCAGGAGGCATAAGATTACTGAAAGAGAGAGAGCTTAAACAGAACACAAGGGTGTGCAGAAATCTGGTTGCAATGCAGGCTGAGAAGAGGAGCAAGGCTAGAGAGGGACAGAGGCAAAAAGAGGAGCCCCACTCATCCTGGATCAGAGTGCGCACAGAGGGACCGTCCTACCCCAGAGGTTCTCCCTGGTGGGTATTTCCGTGTTTGTTTTTATAGACTGGCTTAAGCATGTGATTTATGTCCTTTGGATGCTGTTATGGAAAGGATAATGGACTTTCAATCAAATTTTGATCGAAAAGAATTCAACGGATGTGAGTAGAGCTGTTACAGAAGTTTAGAAAGATAAAATAATATGCTGATCTTGCGTTCTCTCCGTCAAGCCACATTCATTTATACAGTATGTGCTGTGATCGAGTTTTATGAACTGAGGAGTGAGATAATGATTAGAATTAGAAATAGTTTGTTGTTTGGTTTGATGTTGGATTTGAGCAAGAAGATGAGGGAGGTTTGGAATGAAATTTTATTTAGAAGTTTATGTCTCAAATGTTTATATGTGAATTGAAATATCTGTGTTAGTAAATCTTTGAATTATGTGGTTCATTATAACCACTATATACTCAATTTCAATTTAATCAAATACTTTAAAGGGATAATGTCCCTTTAACAGATAGACATTACCTGATCCATAGCCGTACAGGTCTAACATATACATTTTCAAGGTAGAGTTCGTCCAAAAAAACAAAAACAATGATGTCATCATTTACTCATCCTCAAGTCTTTCCAAGCCGTATGACTTGCTTTCTTCTGTGGAACAGAAAATACGATATTTTGAGAAATGTCGGTTTTGTTTTTGTCCATACAATGGAAGGCAATGGTCACCAAAACATTCTTTAAAATGATTTCGGTGACACTTTACAATAAGGTTGACAATAAGGTTAACATTAGTTAACATGAACTAACAATGAACACAGAATTTATTCATCTTTGTTAATGTCAACATTTACTACTACATAATTCAAATCAAAAGTTGTATTTGTTAACATTAGTTAATGCACTGTGAAGTATCATGAACAAACAATGAACAGCTGTATTTTTATTAAGTAACAAAGATTAAAGTGTTGTAAAGTGTTACCATAAAGGAAGAAAATTCTACAGCTTGGAACGGCATGAGGTTGAGTAAACGACGACAGGTTAACTATCCTTTTAAGTTGAAAATGTATGTTAGAGCTTCTGTGCTGCTATGAATCAGGTAATATCTGTCCAACTTGAGAACTAAGACAGCTATAGCATATTGTCTAATTGTATTTCTGTGACTCGAGCCAGGAGACTGATTTGCGATGATTCAGATATATGACGCCGTATTTTCACAGAATTATGTATAAAATCTAGCACATACAGTACAATACTTGTATCATGTGCCTGTACTCGTGCACATGGTACTGACCAGCCCCAGAGGTGTTTAGAACAAAACAATGGGTTTGTACCTGTGATGCATGCGGGGAAACTTTCCCACACGTTGGTGATCAATCTTCTAGACACACACGAGCACACACACACATGCACAGTTGAAGGATATAGATGTCATCTCTGTCCGTGATGCATTTTCACATCTTCAGCATTTTCCCCAGACTAGGCACTGCAGGATAAGGACGGAAGCTTCTGTCAGTTGTAACCTTTGTCCAACCTGCTCTCGTTACACAACTGTACCGTTATATGTGAATCTCTAAAAAGAACTGTAAACCCTGCAGTTGTGCTGATATCATAGTGTGTGTGTGTCTATATATATATATATATATATATATATATATATAGACACACATATATTTGTGTGTGTGTGTGTGTGTGTGTGTGTGTGTGTATGTATATATATATATATATATATATATATATATATATATATATATATATATATCAGTCAAGTCTCACTGAATTCCTTATAGCCATTGAACAGGTATAATGAGATTAGTTTCCTTTCACAAGATCATTGCAGTTACAGTTGAATAATGTAGGAAATAAATAAATATAAAGTAGTACAATAAATAATAAATAAACAAAAGGTGCAGAGTGCATGGGATATGGTTAACAGTGACAGCGCAAAATATTACGATTGTGTTACATAAATCTGTCTGAGAAGAATACTAAGAAAATAACAGTAGAGAACATTTAAGATGCAAAATGAGCAAAAAGCAAAGTTTCTTGAATAGAATGTGTGTAAAGCGATACTTTAAAAATTCTAAAAAAAAGAAATTCTGTGATCATTTAATCACCCTCAAGTTGGTCCAAACTCTTTTTTATTTCTTCTATGGAACACAAAAGAACATATGGTAACACTTTACAATAAGGTTCATAAGTTAACATTAGTTAACTACATTAGTTAACATGAACTAAGAATGAACAATACTTCTTCAGCATTTATTAATCTTAGTTAATATTAATTTCAACATTTAGTAATACGTTATTAAAATAAAAGGATGTATTTGTTAACATTAGTTAATGCACTGTGAACTAACATGAACAAACAATGAACAGCTGTATTTTTACTAACTTACAACAACAAAGATGAATAAATACTGTAACAAATGTATTGCTCATTGTTAGTTCATGTTAGTTAATACATTAACTAATGTTATCTAATGAACCTTATTGTAAAGTGTTACCGAATATCTTTTGAAAAATGTTGGGATTGTATGTAAACAATATTGAACCCCAATGACTTTCATTGTATAGACAAAAAAATCTTCCTTTGTGTTCTGCATAAGGATGAAATGCATAAAGGTTTGGGGAAAAAATGAGAATGAGTAAATCATTTTTGGATGAATTATCCCTTTAAGGTAGATACAGATACTGTATAGATATTTGGCCACTATAGCTGAGAATATAACTATAACAATTTAAGCAGTGTGATGCGGTTATTCATCCTTGGGCACCGTTTGAAACTTTTCCTGCAAAACTAAACACCAGCACTGCAGTTCCCATATAAACTAGAAGCATCTTGCCAATGCTCTAAAAAAATGTGGCCACATGAAACAGAATGCCCAAGTAACCCACCCATCCAACAATACTCCTCTGACAATGGAAAAGATAGGCCCTGCTGTATACTAATAGGGTCAATGGAATATAATGCGGAGCGAAGGTGAGAGGTGTGCGTTACCTTCCAGTGTAGCCACACAAGCTGTCATGGAGCCAGAAGCTTTTCTCTTTGGCGGCTGTGGGTTCTATGGTGTCAAGTGGTACTAGGGGTAGCTGTTTAAATCCTCTGTTCAGGTTATGGTTACCTGTCTCTATTAAACTCTCTGGAAAATAGAACGCTGTAGATAAGAGGCCTGAACTAGACCCTTGACCTGCAACCTTTGACCCTGGCAGGTGGCAGACCCTGAGAGGAAGAGCACTGGAATCCAAAAGAAGCTTTAGTCAGATTTGGAATGTTGAACATGTATATTAATGGAATGTTCTGTGTTAAACAAAATAAAAATGCTGTCGATTACCACAGAAAATTATTTCAACACACTTATCAGAGTGTACATTAACAACAATAATAATTACTTTAACTAATATTGTAATGTAGGGCACTGGTGCATAGAAGATCACTCTTGATGTTGTACTTAATTGGTATGAATAAAAACTTAAACACAGTAAGTTAAGATAAATTAAAATATAACACGTTAATTATAAACAAGTTAACAATTCCAAAAAGCAACCATTTCTTGCCCAGATGCACCTAATGAGCTATTTTGGCCGTTTATGGGAACTGATAGTACAGAAGGTATCAAAAATACTAACATGAATATTTATATTAAACATGAAACATTAAAGGGCTTGTTCACCCAAAAATGAAAATTCTATCATCATTTACTCACCCTCATGTCGTTCCAAACCCGTAATACTTTAATTCATCTTCAAAACACAAATGAACATATTTTGGTAACACTTTAGAAAACTGTTCCTTCATTAATGAATAACTACACAGGAACAAATGAGTAACGCACTATTAACATTCTAGTAACTACTATTAATTAACAAGAAACTCTGATTAACAAATTAGTAAGTTATAGCACTCAGTTGAATGTGGTAGTTTACTATTAGCTAATCAGTAACTACTATTTTTTTCATACCTCCCAGTGAACTACTATATACAGGTTCATAATTATCATGAATAATGCATCATTCATTTGGATCGGTATTCTAAAGTGAAAAACATGATAACGACCTAATATTGACTTTAGTCATTGTAAGCTTTTGAGATTTTTGTAAGATTTTGAATATTAACTCCTTCCGATGTGTTTCAATGATCTTGTGACGCTTGATCTTGTGATCTCTGTGACGCTTAAAAAAAGAGATCGTAAATCTAATCCATATGAATTGTGCGGTTTAGTCCAATTTTTCTGAAGAGACTTGATCACTTTATATGATGAACAGATTTAGGCTTTTATTCACATAAACATTTATCAACTCACACATCAGTTGTCAACGGAAGCTCAAGTATGTTCGCTTGACGTGCAAGAACCAATGAGATTCATTCTCGTATTACACAGCACGATAGAGCTTCAGCAAGAACCAATGAGCTTTATTCTCGTGTTACGCAGCATGTTTGAGCTTCAGCAAGAACCAATGAGGTAGAGTCCTGCACGGGTTCGGGTACCCGCGGATTTTGCTCAAACGGGTGAGAAATATCCAACTGTGTCGGATACGGGTGCGGGTCGGGTCGGACACGGGGGAAACACGGGTCTAAACACGGGTCTAAACACGGGTTTAAAACAATCACATGCAAACGTAAAAATATATGCATATTTTTAGGAACACATCTAAAATATGCCTGTATTTCAAGTTGATAAAATCATTTAAAATCCACATCAGCTTATTTGTGCCCGCACGCGCCACGCCCTCCCAGGAATCTATAACGTATAGGTTACTTTCACTTTTAAAAATTCCTCATAACGGCGCGCGCGATCTGCTTGCAGTCGTCGAGATGGATGCTGAGGAGTTGAAGAAAAGAATAGTGGAGATTGTAAAGTTGTCGACAATACGTCATCAAAAATCCAGTGTGTGGGAGAAATTTGGAGTTATCTGAAGAAAATATTGTGAAAGGCTTTGCTGCATGCATTTTCGTGTTGGATAGCCGCAAATGAGGAACTTCATCACTGAGGAAGCACGCAGATAACTGTGGTAACAAAGCAGTTCTATCGAACAGTATTTTTCAAATTTAACACTGTTAAGTATGTGTGGTGTGCAGGGCGTGTTTGAACCCAAAATTGTCAGATGTAGCCTAGGCTAGACGAATTGCGTGGCAGATATAGTGTTGTAGCCGCATCTGTTCGATTGGTAAAATGTTATAAAGCTACTCAGTTTTGTGGTAACGTTAGTCATGTTCTTCATGTACCGGCCTTTTGACAGCTTCGGCTGAAGTTGTCCTTGTGTTAATTGTCCTGTAATAACTTCTGTATGACCTGGCAATAAACATTTTTGTAATTGTGTCTATAATGTGATAGTCTAAACTGATTTTATTTCGGGTGCGGGTCGGGTAGCGGTTCTATTTTAAGCGGGTCGGGTCGGGTGCGGATTTTAATTAGTGCTGCTGTCGGAAAACGGGTCGGATGCGGTTTTAAGCACTGCGGGTACGGGCGGGTGCGGGTTTACAAAATCGGACCCGTGCAGGACTCTGCAATGAGGTTCATTCTCGTGTTACGCAGCACGATAGAGCTTCAGCAAGAACCAATGAGGTTCATTCTCATGTTACGCAGCATGTTTGAGCTTCAGCAAGAACCAATGAGGTTCATTCTCGTGTTACGCAGCATGATTGAGCTTCAGCAAGAACCAATGAGGTTCATTCTCATGTTACGCAGCATGTTTGAGCTTCAGCAAGAACCAATGAGGTTCATTCTCGTGTTACGCAGCATGTTTGAGATTCAGCAAGAACCAATGAGGTTCATTCTCATGTTACGCAGCATGTTTGAGCTTCAGCAAGAACCAATGAGGTTCATTCTCGTGTTACGCAGCATGATTGAGCTTCAGCAAGAACCAATAAGGTTTATTCTTGTTACGCAACACGTTAGAGCTTCAGCAAGAACCAATGAGGTTCATTCTTGTGTTACGCAGCACGTTAGAGGTTCAGCAAGAACCAATGAGGTTCATTCTCGTGTTACGCAGCATGTTTGAGCTTCAGAAAGAACAAATGAGGTTTATTCTCGTGTTACGCAGCATGATTGAGCTTCAGCAAGAACCAATGAGGTTAATTCTCGTGTTACGCAGCATGTTTGAGCTTCAGCAAGAACCAATGAGGTTCATTCTCGTGTTACGCAGCGTGTTTGAGCTTCAGCAAGAACCAATGAGGTTCATTCTCGTGTTACGCAGCATGTTTGAGCTTACGCAAGAACCAATGAGGTTTGTTCTCACGCGTCAAGCAAGTATGACTTCAGCTTCTGTTTATGTTCACTGATCAATAAGTGGTAGTTGTGTGGACTGTCAATGGAGGGCCAGAAATCTCTCAGATGTAAGGATATGTGATGTCTGCAACCAGATTTGTTTCTGCTTACAATTTCTAAATCTGACAAAGGTTCCTTTTGTTGAGCATTAATAATTCCATATGCAACGCAGAAGTGTAACTACAGGTCTACTGCTGTTTTAAATGCCTGTTCTACAATACAGAAGATGTGAATTAAAGTGTCTGTGTGTGTGTTGCCACAGGAGGCCATAAGGGAGAAATTACGAAAAAGTGCAGTTCTCAGCTCTCAAGCACACAAATATGGACGGTTTGGATGCATTATTTATGTTTGTTTAGGCACATTCAAGGAGTTTTCAGGGAGAGACTAAAATGCTATCTGTTATTGTATATCTTTACAGGATTAGTTCATCCAAAAATGAAAATTCTGACAGCATTTTCTCACCCCAATGATGTAGTATCACACCGGTATAACTTAAAAAGTGCCATAAAAGTATCACAATAGTTGTTCAATTAAGTCAATAAAATCATGACTTTTTTTTTTTTTTTTTTGGTGCAAAGGAGAGTTTGTGAGAAAAGTAGAGCTGATTAATTTGGTAGAAGTGTTGGAATCGTTCACATCTCTGTTGAATTGTTCCTTTGGGTTAAATATTTTCAATTAATTGGTTGATTTTTTAGCTTGCAAGACAGGTTTGAATGATTTGTTAACACATCAGTCTGATCGGCTGACTGTTAAAGTCACTATTAAATTTCAGTCTGTTCCTCATACAAAGCTTCAGAAGATGTGGAATATCGTACTCAAGACTTTCATTATACGGTAGTTTTGAAAGCCTTGAAAAGAAGGTAATTTAAAGATTTGACTTAACAAGATGGCGAAAAAATTATTAATCTTAAAAACCTTAATTTTTTAGAATCCTTTAACCTATAATGTGCATACATACCGGTACTTAATTTTGAATGGACTGCAGTTGTGTGTACCATGTTAGCTAAGATTTTATATTTTGCTTGAAATAATGGTGCGAAAAACTAAAATCTCTATTTGTTCATTTTTCATTGTTTTGTTGTAGTTTATATTACTTTAGATTGCTTTGTTGTTCTTTGCCTGACTAATGTGCAACCTTACCTTCCTTGCAATAACACAACTGATTTGTTCCCTTTGTCTTTATCTGCAGATCAGGTGACAGTATCTTGGGATTCGGCTCTCTACTGCAGAATCAGCTTGAATCTTCCCTGATCTCTTCGCACTTTGAGGTGCACAGTGGGCTGGCTGGCCTGTGCTTTTGGCTGCTTGTCTGTCATCTCATCCTGGGTTAGGACCCTGAGCTCAGCCCCAGGGAGGGGAGGGAGGCCATGGAGGTTCCTCTGGTCAACTTTGAGAACCTAGACGACATCGGAATCAACCTGGGAGACCCGAGCGACTCAGGATATCCGACCTCACCCACCTCGGATGTCCCAGAACCAAACCAGGGGACCTGTGGCATAAATTCACCCACACACTCACCTCTGAGAGGAAGACGTCCAAGGCGCTCTCTAGCCTCTCCACCAACACTCAGCAAGAAAGGAACTTCAAGCTGCAACAGTCTGATCTCCAACTGGAAGGTTCTAATGAGCAGCGAGGGCAGTCCCAATGAGGCTCTCTTAGGAAAAGTAGCCAAGGATTGTAGCGAGGACTATTTTACAGAAAAGGAGAAACTCGAAGAGGGTGAACAAAAAGTTGTTATCAACGTCTCAGGGATGATGTACGAGACAACACTTAAAACTTTGAATCAGTTCCCAGATACCTTGTTGGGAGACCCCTTAAGAAGGATTGACTACTTTGACCCCATGAAGAACGAATATTTCTTTGATCGCAACCGCCCCAGCTTCGATGGAATCTTGTATTTCTATCAGTCCGGAGGTAAGATTCGGAGGCCAGCGAACGTGCCATTGGATGTGTTTGCGGATGAGATAGTGTTCTATCGACTGGGGCATGAGGTCATGGAACAGTTCAGGGAAGATGAAGGTTTCATCAAAGAACCCGAGCCTCAACTCCCAACCAGTGAGATTCACCGTCAGTTTTGGCTGCTCTTTGAGTACCCAGAGAGCTCCAGCGCTGCCAGGTCAGTAGCCTTAGTGTCTGTTTTTGTCATCACTATATCTATTTGTATCTTCTGCCTGGAGACGCTCCCGGAATTCCGTGATGAACGTGAATTTATACCTGCGTTCGTCAACTTAACCCGTGACGCCAATGGCACGCTCCTGTCCCCTACTCCTCATCCTAAGGCCATGGCCTCTGTCTTTACTGATCCCTTCTTTGTGGTGGAGAGCATCTGTATCGTTTGGTTCTGTTTTGAGCTTGGAGTACGTTTTGTGGTGTGCCCCAGCAAAAGGGAATTTTTCAGTAATATCATGAACTTCATTGACATTGTGTCCATTTTGCCCTACTTCATTACCGTCATAACAGAACTGATGGCCACCCATGATGAAGAAGAAACTACAGCCGGCCAGAACATGTCTCTGGCCACACTACGTGTCATCCGATTAGTGCGCGTCTTCAGGATCTTCAAGCTGTCCCGCCATTCCAAGGGCCTGCAGATTCTAGGCCAAACCCTAAAGGCCAGCTTGAGGGAGCTGGGCTTGCTTATTTTCTTCCTCTTCATTGGCGTCATCCTCTTCTCTAGTGCCATTTACTTTGCTGAGGTTGACGAACCTGATACTCAGTTTGTGAGCATCCCGGAAGGATTCTGGTGGGCTGTAGTCACCATGACAACGGTCGGCTACGGTGACATGTGCCCTATCACACTGGGGGGGAAGATGGTTGGGATCCTCTGTGCCATTGCTGGTGTGCTGACCATTGCACTTCCCGTTCCCGTCATTGTCTCCAACTTCAACTACTTCTACCATCGTGGAACGGAGCAGGCGGACAAAATCGTGATTGACGCTGCTGCTGAGGCTGCTGCAAATCAGAAAACCAGCGCTGAGGAGAAGTATGAAAGCAATTATTCGCTGGACAAGAGCAATGGGAATTGGCAGACGGGAAAAAATGGCATTCCATAAGGATTGGTATATTTCACATGACTAGCAAAAATGACTGTACAACAATGCACTTAGAAACTCTCCGTTTTATGGTTTGACAACTGTTTATTTAAGAGCTCTACATATATACCTAATGCTATGCATATACCAACAGTACCTTTGCAGAATGTGCTGTTTCAATGGGAGAACTCGATGCTGTTTTAGCCAAAGGCTGCTAAAACACAGCTGGATGACTATAAAACCTCAGAAGCAATCTACAAAAAGGAAGCAAAAAATATTGTAAGGAACATCCCTTTAAGGCTTTACAGTAATAAAAACTGAAATGCACTGAACTGGAAAAGGAACATGAATCACAGAAGACAAAAAAGTACTCGTCATCATTTGCGAGGCAAACGGCTGCATTTGACTGGGGTCAAAACAAGCATTTAATTAATCGCGATTAAGTGCCTGTGTTGCCGAGTCCCTCAAATTAAAGCCGAGGAATCATGAATCTGCACTCTGAGCATCCACCCAGCACCACCTTTTGCTGATGTTGTCGTTCCTTTGGAGTTTTGCACTGACATCACCTTTTGTCCCTGCTGCTTGTGAGAGAAAAGCGTATGCCAAACTGTTATCCATCTTTCAATGTCACCAAATGTCTCCTCTAACAGCCCTGGTATAGTTGTCAAACATAATCAGGCCTGTTTTAAATTTAAATACAGTATCTTACGCATGCAAGTATGTTATATTTGGATGACCCACCGTACTGTGGCAGCATCTGCTTGCTGCTCGTCCCACATTTCCTCTGGTGTTTCTATTTTTGTCAGCATACACATAGAACGAGACACTAGAACTCTATCTTTAGGGTGAGATGTTTTTTTTTTTATTCTTTCTATGCTGGCTTAAAGTTTTTGTACACACCTTTGCTTGGTAATTTCAGACAATTTCACATATCTTGTCCCCTGTTTGACCGAATGTATATGACAACAGTGATGATAGCCAGTAGGATAAACAGCACTTATTTCTTTAACTAAAGGCTTCATTAGCCTACTATCAGCCTTACTTGTTATGCACATCGATATGTATGGCTGAAAAACGCACAAGAATTTAAGCATGAATTAATATGGGTTGGGTTAGCCACTCAAAACAATACTTGTCGGTCAAACAGAGTACACATAAAAGAAGCTTTAATTTAGGTTGGTTCTGATGATGGAGGCAACAAGTGTTATGTAAGAATGGATTTCCATGCATCACACTAATTTAAGCTGACTTGACAAGCCATTAAGGCAGAGAGCATGATCGCACAATGCATGTACTGTATAGTGAAACAAAACCAATGAACGATCAGCCACTATTGAAAGATGGAAAAGATTGCCGTGAATATATCATCCAGCCTAAAGACTTACTTGTAAATGTTTGCAACATCAGGACTTACACAACATAACAGGTTTATCTAATGAACAGAACAAGAAGAATCATTATTTTACAAGCATATTAGTAACATTAATAGCTACGTGAAAACACTTACACAAAGTTTTTGTCATGCAATCATGCAGATAAGCATATGTCTGTCTTTACCCATGATTGCAATAGATTTTCACTTATGAGATATTATTGTCTTTCATAAGAGTACAATTTCTGTCTTTGGAGTAAGAATGAGATCTGTTACGCTCATCACGACAACAGTTTTAATTTTTTTAGTGATTAAACTATGCCCATAGAAATCTGTGCTCCATAACTTGAAGTTTCTTTATTGCAGGAGAGAGAATATTTCCTGCTTTATTCACATAAAACATATTGCACATTTGCATGTTTTTGTAAAGAGCAAAGTTGAAAAAAATAGAGAGGACAAATATTTGTTTCCAAAGCATATTTTGATTGTAGCATTTCAGCACTGACTAAAGCAAAGCAATACAGCACTTTTCAGGGAAGCTTGAAAATTAAACTTATGCCAGCAGTTAACATTGCATTTTTGAGACACTTAACGTATAATTGCAATATAGAACTTGAAATGCTTTTTATTATGCTGTTGTAGATTGTAAAAGATGCATGGAAACACTGAGATCTATGAATTTGATAAAATTATCATGCTTTGACTAGAGGTAGAAATATGACATTTAAATCAACCCTCCATTGTGTCAATGGAAAAATCGTAAGTATATTCCCTTAGGCATGCATTTTATGTCATATTATGGCAAAATATTAATAGCAATATTGAAAGTCATTGTTCAATAATTCCTGAGAGTTCTATTTTGATTTTATACAATATTCCCACTGACTAAGGTGATAATGCCAGTGTTATGTGATTATGGCATTTAGCATCTCGTGAATGTATGCTATGGCTGTATGATATATTTTGATTGTTTAAGCACTATATTTTATTCATGATATTCTGAGTGCCTTTTATTAAATATATATTAAATTTAATGGCTCCATCTTTGTGTGATTTAACAAGGACTCATTGTGTGATTCTCATTCTATGATTATGTGTCGCCCCAACACAAAATCAAATATGTTTATCATACAAAACTAAACAAAAAGTAACATTAAAGAGTGAAAAATTGGTGCCCTCATCTACACATACACCACTTAAGTAAAACAAAAATTATTAATAAAATCTGTATTACCGCTGGCACACTGAATAAAGTTTCTTATAAAAAGCTGACAACATTCTCCCGTTTTTTATTCATCATAGCTCTTTTTCTTTTAATTTTTTTTTTTTAAATTAACATTCAAACTAAAAATGTTCTTATCTGTGTTTTTGAAGTATTATTCATAGACCAGAAGATCAACTCCAAGCATTTGAGAGTTCATAAGGTTTTTATACAGTATTGGAGAGGTTAAAAATTTCATCCAGTTCACTCAGACAGAGTGACCATGATTTGTTGGCATGACCTGTGGAGTTTTTCGGGAAGGAGACCAAACAGTGCAAGATCCCACAATGAGAGCACATTAATCTTTAAGGGCATTTTGTTTGTGTATGTGTGCACCCATTAATGTTTCAAAGCTCACCGTCTATGTAGACTTAAGGGGCATTTTCATTTATTTTGGCTGCTCTAAATTACCAACTTCAAATCAATATAAAATCAAAATTTTGATTTAGTTTAATGTTCACTAGACCCATAGTTGCCCATCAAGCTACAGTATTTCCCCTAACAGGTATTTTTTCGAATGATTTCTCCTACGTATATGGACAAAGTATTTTCTTGTTTTATAAGAAAACAAAGTTGAAAGAATACAAAGCATGTTTGCATGCATGATCTTACATGATTATTGCCATGTAAACACCCTAAATGGCATTATTTTATTGCAGAAAAGTCATAATTTAAGCAAAACCCAAACGACAACCCTAGATTTTTGGACCCTAGATTTTGCTTTGCATGTAAATGCCTTATATTTATCCATTTATTCAGTTGAGCTGTGAATCAAAACACAGGTCAAAATATTCACACATTTATTGCAAAAAAAATGTAATATCTTAAAATATTTTAAAGCAACCTCTAATTCACTATTGTAATTATTGAATCAGCTTTATTTTTTTCTGTTTGCTTCATAGGGGTTATTTCAAGACATGATTGATTTCAGTAATTTGACAGGGAGTCATAAGAAGCACTCTTGTCTGGAGGTAAGAGTCCAGTTGAGACACTAAAATATTGAGCAATGAGACAGCAAAGTAACCAAATACCAAACTATGTATATAGTATGTAAGAGAATGCTGGTAATGTTTTGTGGTTATGTAAGACGAATCCTAGGTATTATATAACCGTCATCTGAGCAGTGTCATTTCTGAAGTATGATATCGCAATATTTGTTTGTCATAAAAATTTAGAGATCAGCAAACAGATAGTCCCCAAGCAAAGCAATTAAAACGTTTGTAAGTATCGTTTAATACTTGTTAAAGTTCACCCACAAATCAAAATTCTGTCATCATTTACTCACACTCATGTTGTTCTGAACCTGTATGAGTTTGTTTCTTCTGTTGAACACAAAATAAGATATTTTGAAGAGTGTTTTAACCACTAACCAGACAGTTGACGGTAGCCATTGACTTCCATATTAGGAAAATACTACTAGGGAAGTCAGTGGCTACCGTCAACTGTCTGGTTACCAACATTCTTTAAACGATCTTCTTTTGTGTTCAACATAAAGAAACATACAGGTTCAGAACAACATGAGGGTGAGTAAATGATGACAAAAATTTTTGTGTGATGAAAAATGTTTTGGGTGAGCTACCCCTTTAATTTCAGCAAACAGTTTATGCAAATTGTCAAAATACAAAAACAAAATGAAATACTAAAGAAACGCATCCTCCTTGGCTTTTCTTTGGAGTAGTATGCATTGCCATTTATATAATTAAATAATATATTTTAAATAATCAATAACAACACTTAAAATATATGAAAATCTCCTCAGCAGTCACACCGGTCACACCACAGGCCAGACTAGGTGCCTTAAACGATGTGTCCTTAATTTTATCTGCTTTTATCTCTAAAACCCGACACTAGACTGATAACCCCTGATAGGACCAATTAGGAGATTGAGGAAAGAAAAATCACACAAAGGCTGCAATCGCCTTAATACCCTGGAGATACCCTCAGTCTCATATATACTTAACTGGTCAGGTGCAAGGTAAGGTCAAGCAGTGTATTGAGAGAGATGTGGTTATAAACAATTAATGGCCGGCCATTTTGTTCTAGTCTTGCACGGTTAAGACCGTTCAGGTCTCTCTAGCTCTGTGGCTGGAACAAGTTACTATAGCAAATTAAGGCTGGGTAAGACTGATTACATCTACAACAGGCAGAAAGTGAAAGAAACTGACCCCTATAACCTGAGCATGGTTCAATTTGTAGTTTCACGCAGTCCTGATTACTGCGGTAACTTTAGTATGCACACCAGACGATATTTGTGGTTGTGCCCTGCAATGCCAAAAGTCATGGGTTTAATTCCCAGGGATAATATGTCTATTTTGAACGCACTTTAAGTCGCTTTGGATAAAACTGCATTGCAAGTGCCTAAAATATAAAAGTCTGCAGTAACATTAACTTAATCTGAATCATGAATTTGGCATTTCAATCCAAATGCCAACTTAAATTCCTCTAAAGGAATACATTTTAATAATGCATTTCCTGAAAATTAACCCACAAGCTTGGCATTGCAAGCATCATGCTTCATTGTTTGAACTGCAAGAGTGCATGAAACGGAAGTTGTGATTGTCTTTTCTTCCCTATTGTGAAGTATATCTGAGTGAAATGGCTTTTTGAATGAGAAAAATTTAGAGTATATAGGACTTGATCTCGTCCTTCAGGAATTGATTGTGTCAGGGTGTAAACCACTAATTCTTCTAAAGTAACACTATCCAACAATGACTAAGGGGGACAACAGTTTCAGCTCAATGGTAATATACATGCAAAAAAACTCATTTGGATGAGAGGAGGCATTGCCTCCACATTACTATCGTCTGATCAGTGATCACCCAGCCATTTGCATAATGCCAGCCTTTCATGTTCAATGAGTAACCACAGTAAACAACTCACTCACTCACTCAGATATCAATACTTTCACGTCTGATTCATGATCAAGCTCATAATCCAAATTACTCTACAAAAAGAGTCATCATGAAACCTACAACGTTTACAGAAGATCATGATAGCCTATCAATTAGTATATAAACTAAAATAGGTTACACAAAATGTTTGATATTATTGTTACTTTAATATTATTATATTATATTATATTATATTATATTATATTATAAAAGAAAAGAAACACTAATATCAGTTCTTAGTGAGGGAAATAAACGCAAAATGATTAACAAGAAAGCATGTCTTATTGAGCTATCCTTTCAGACTGCACACAAAAACACAACAGCAGTACGTGTTCAGAATGTTTCCAAATCATGAACAAATGATGAACCAGGGCTGTGTTTTTCAAAAGCATCATGATCTAAAATTGTAGAGGCCATTAAAGAATTGATCAAAAAGAGTCATGGGCCGCGTCCGGAATCGCATACTCTCTTGAGTAGGTAATTTTGAATAAGTAATTACTTAACAACCGCTAAAAAAGTATGTTCTATTAGTATGAATGTGCGTAGTATGTAATCTGGACGTACTACATTCGCCATGTTATCATTGTCATGTGACCTAACAGCATTAGTTGCATTGCTTCACTGCAATTAACAAATTCTCTCCTGTGGCCTCATGGGATAGTAAAGTGTCCTTCCATTATGCACACTTCAGAAGGCCTGTCCAAATACTCACACTTGAGATCTTGGCCACTTGAGAGCGTGTGCCCTGCACGCAACAGGAAGTAAATGCGCAAGACTGTCCCATGTCTTAAAAATGCCAGAGAGCTGTACCCTGACGCACACTAAACCCACACTAAGCGTATCCCATCATGCATTATATTCGGGATCTCATGTGCTTCCAAATCGCAAGATGTCGAGGAAAACATTCCACTGCAAGTTAAATGATATAGATATTACATATAATGTGGTAGTAAAACATAAAGTGTTGCACATGTTATTGATGCAAAGATGAATAGGCTATATATTTTGTACAACATTTGCAATTGCTCTTTATCACTCAAGATCACTTTATCAAATCTTTATTGCTCTTTTGTATTCATCAATTTTGACATTTAGAAGTTTATTTTAAAATGCAAAGTATTGAAAATTTAAATAAAAGTTCTGTAAACACTTGCATTTTTTGCAACACTATAATCAAATGTTCTACACACAATTACAGCCTTCATGCCCACTTGAACACTTGGGACAAATACAGGAAATACCACGTCATGTAAGTCAAGTCAAGCGCATAGACCGCAAGTTTGGGTATTGGGACAGGCCCAGAATCTCTGGGTAATTTTTGCCTACTTTTCGGAGTACAGTGAATTTGGACATACTTCTTATCACATACTGTTTTTCCCTACTATAGGGAAGTATGCTATTTTGGATGCACCCATGTACTTTGTAGTTTGAATCAGTCTGGTGGTGAATCCTTCACTGAATGAACTCACTGAGTCAGTACTGAATCAACATTTGATTCATCATTATTCATCATTATTTACAGTGATGTCAGTCTTAAAATTAGTGAGTTTTGTGTACAAAGGTTCGTAAAATCATTTTTTAAAACACTCAATACGTATTTTCTGACATAATGACATACAGTTTACATCAACACTGTTTATTTGTTCAGTCAAAAACTCAGGTCGGATAGAATGTTTAGTGTAGGCATACTTGATTAAATGTGATGTCCAATAGAGTATAAAATGTCTCTTAAACGCGTCACTATCAGAACAAATTCTGCAAAAACTAACTTACCTCTTGCACCATTGAGTGTAAAAGTCTTGCTCGCGGGGCATACATCATGTGTTCATGCTGCCTACTTGAGAACTACCGCAAAGCAGCCTAAATAAAGTTGAGCCACACCCATTCTACTTTTATTAGCCTCCAAAATGATACATTTACAATAACTCATACACACTAACAATTATCAAAAACATAATGAATAATAAAAAAACATTGTAAAAATAATTATTAAGCTACATTTCACAAGGCTTTAAACCACTAGATGGCACAAAAATCATCTCAGCACTTTTCTTAAAGTCGCCATGAACCGATATTGAATGCAATAATACGAATTGTAAAATTTGATTTCATGGCGACTTTAACAACCGCTTTTCATGAAGCACGTGGAAATTTGGATGGCTTCTCCTTGATTCTGCGCTAATTTGATCTAAAATGTAATGTTTTTTTTGTTTTTTTTTATGTTGTAGATTTATGAAGCAAATGAGAATGATCAAATTATTGTTTATATTTTTTTGAGACAAGGGTATTGTTAATATTTTACAGTTTTGTTCAAGTTATTAAAGCAACAGTTTAATTTAATAACGGAATAGTATGTAAAAGTCTGGTAGTATTTGGGGTGAAAGGCACAAAAATTAACATGATAATAAACAGCTGGCTGACTTTTCCTTTTGTTGACATGACATGGTTAGATTCAGATGGGAAATATCATATATCACATTGGGTGTCGACCTTAGAGATAATCACCATATTTAAAATGAAACCATCATATTAAAAAATATAATATTAATCCTAATAAAATATAGGCTATTTATTTGATACAACTGTAAATCATTATTAAATTATAATGGGATCACGCTCAATGCTTTCAGAATCTTTACTTTTTAAAAATAATTTTATTTCTTTATTTTTAAAATGAACATATTTTAATGACAAAATAACAAAAATGTATTGTTTTATTTATCAAAATGAACCGAAAATAGTACAAACTTTGCTAAAGTGATTGTTTTGAGCAAGCATTAACTTAGACATTATTAAAAACATATTATTTTATTTACACATATACATACACTCATTTTAATAAAAATTTGTATTAACATTTCATGTCTGTCATGTGTTACAATGTAATAAGAAATAAGTTAATTTTCTCAGACAATACGGGTATCAAGCAGTTATGATCTGTAATGTTGTAAAAAAACAATTATGTAGCATTACTACCATGAATATCTGTTCACACGCTGAACGTGCTGGTTCTCGCTTCCTCTCATCTCACTTAAGCTGTAAAATCAACTAATGAATGTTACTCATCCCATGAGGGATTTCCCCTGTTGCTTCAGGTCTGTTGCTCTGACTCAATTACCCAGCTTTGTTACACCCAGTTCATCCATTATTTACGTGATGTTTTGGTCTCACTCAATAATTCAAAATAGTCACATGATGGTCTAATAACTGGAGTAAAGTTCAGAGTAAAATAAATATATGTTTTTAATATATTATGAACACACTCTCATTTAAACTACATAAAAGAAATGGGAATCAGTCACAACATCTAAAATACATTTTCCCTTATACATTCATAACAATTACCCACATAATTTGCAAGCTACCCACATACGCCAAAGACCGCCAACAAATATGTTGAATACAGTGATTTATAATGTTTGCATCATTAAAGGGATAGTTCACTTTAAAATGAAAATTCGGTCATCATTTACTCACCCTCAAGTTGTTTCAAATATGAATTTCTTTCTTCTGCTGAACACAAAGGAAGATATTTTGAAGAATGTCAGTAACCAAACAGTTAACTCGAACCATTGACTTCCATAGTAGGAAAAAAAAATACTATGGAAGTCAATGGTTCCAGTTAACTGTTTGGTTACTGACATTCTTCAAAATATCTTCCTTTGTGTTCAGCAGAAGAAAGAGATTCATACAGATTTGAAACAACTTGAGGGTGAGTAAAGGATGACAGAATTTTCATTTTAAAGTCAACTATCCCTTTAAGGCGTATCAAAGAAGCAGATACACTTCATTCAGTAGCACTTTAGTTATAATAACCTAGCCTAAATAAATACTGAAAAACATTAGAAAGAATTTGTATTTTTAGAAGCCATATTATGCAGCAAACATTAATCTTCTGTCTGAGAACATATGTGTGTTTGGACAGTGCACTGCCAGCTATGCATTGTTAAAAAAGAAGGGATACTTTATCTTTTGCATGTCCCTACAAGTCCTTGCCTGGACACTGGAACCTCCAAATCATACATATACTCAGTTTAAAATAATGAGAATAGATGTGTGTCTCCGTTTGCACTCACACTCACTTGAATGCCAAATTGACAACAAAGGTCATGTTCAGCCCATGGCGTCAAAATCCCATCTGTCCAAATCATATGAACAGATACTTCCTTAAAGTTGTCTGCATGCTGCATTTCCCACAAACCACATCATTTGACAGACAGGTATGGCTTGCTGATTACTGTCGCAAATTACTCTAATAAAACTGAATTATGTCTATGAGTAAGCATCATTTCCCAGACTGATAGGCTTTGCATGTGCGTGCAATAATGCAAAAGGTGTTGAGTGAAAACAAGGTGACAAGTCAAATGCCTTCCAGGAAACTGTCATGATTTCAGTAAATCAGCCACGGTCTGCCCACACATCCTTCAGACGACCTCTAGTGGCCATCGTATTGAACTGTTTAGTGGAAGTCGACCACAAAGAAAATACACAAGAGATGCCTTACACACATGGAAATAGATGTATGTATGTGATATTCAGAATTATAAATCAAGACAGAATGGAACTGTATCTTTACAGGATATGGCATATGTAAGCCATAAAGGAAGTAATGTATATAATGTGAAGTGCATCTGTCATCATTTACTGGATACCACTGTAATGTCCACCTACACTATTGGTACTGTATACAAAGTAAAAGTAATCACCTGGATACACTTGTGTTCTTGTTATCATCACTAACTCAATATAGACATATGTTTTGAAAGTAAGGACATAAATGTAATATGCAATTATCTATGTATTTTCCAATTCAGTAAACTGCTATGAATACAATATGAACAAATAGTACCTGACTATATAAATGCATTTCTATTAGGCTACATCTGTTTTACTCAAAGGATGAATTGTGAAAGTATGAAAAAGATCTAATGTCCTTTTTTGGTGAAAAGAAACCTGTAAACAAGCACACAGAAGACAAACTGGTTTGACTGAATTTTCCCTCTCTTTCATTTTTATGCAACAACATGTGACATAATGTATTAAGTTCAGTCAAATTAATGGTCAAATTAGCAAAGTCTTTTCCAAGTGAAGACCAAATTGTTTCTGGTGTAGATATATCTTGTTTTAATCTCCATAGCTAATGGATGACACTTAACTTTAAATTTAAATTTTTGTCTGGTAACATTAGTGCATTATTTGATATATTACTTTTCATAAAATCATAAATGCGATTCCCTGAAACAAATTCTTTATATTGAAATTCCTGAATTTTCTCATACCCACTTGTCTTTTTTTGGTTTCATTTTTATGCGCCAGAGTCAGATTTTCCATGTCTTATCTTAGGTCTCTACCTTTACTCTTACATTAAATCATTTAGCAGACACTTTTATCCGAAGCGACTCTACATAATAGGCTATGATTCAGGAATCTATTTACCTCATAAACAGTTTAGCTAGGCTACATGCCATCTAACAAAGCTTACAGTAAATGGCCTAGCTACTGACTACAGAATGATGCAATCTTTTTTTGTGTCACGGTTTAGGCATAAATCCATGTAAGGCAAATTTGAGGGGAAATGAATAGTTGTTTTATTGTATTCGCTATTATTGCACAACTATAGCTCCTCCTCAAATCCACTTGGAATATAGATCAGGTTTCATTTTTTAAAAAAAACTGGTGGCATTTCCCTGATGTGCGTCGTATTAAAAAAAATAGACTGCGCCGTCGAAACTGTAAACATCACATGACGTGCTAGCCTACCTGAGTGATGTCACCCCGTAGAAGCACCTGCTGATTGGTGGATCTTTAAAAAAAAAAAAAGGGCGTCTTTAAACGTTGCCTAGATGTCGAAGGTATCTTAAAGACACAAACAGTTTGTCACACCACAGGAGATAGGACGAATATCAAAGAGTGCGAGAAATTGTAAGTCAAATAATAAATAGTTTATTCGAACATTTCAATGTATGCCAGTAATGTTCGCATGGTAATATCGTAATTTATTGTGTTTTTGTTGGTAGCTGAATATACGCGTGCCGTTACGCTATTTAAACGTAGCCTATTTTTTAATAGCGACAGTTCTTAAACGGGCAGTTCACTCAAAAATGTACATTTTGTCTTCATTTACTCATTCGTATGTTGAGAAAATCATGTAAACCCTTACAATTGCAAGCTGCAATTCCGAGATCTGAGGAACGCTGAAAGGGGATTAAAAAAAAAAGTGAATGTGACTGAGGTGTTGTTAGGCCTATAGCATAATATACAGCGATTAATCGGACGATATTTGGCCAATTATTAGTATTGAACGATTAACTTGTCACTGTATAATGCACTTTTTCTGTTTTAAGTTATTTTCTTTTTGTTAATTTTGATTAAATATTGAATAAAAAATCAATGTTAATTTGCATTGTTGTTTTTTACAGTATGACAGCATGGCATCCATTTCAGCTGATTCCCATCACACCCCTCAGCTGCTGTCAGTTGGAGAAAAGGATAAGAAACGGTTGCTAGAGGTGTATGTTAAGCGAAGTCTCAGCCTTAACGATGGATCTCAGTGTCCTCCGAGACAGGAGGACAGAGCACGCAAATGGGTCGCCATCACAGAGAAGAAGATAAGAGATCACAAGCATACATCTCTTAACTTGACTTCACAAGCCTCCATCTCAGATGAGAACATTAGATACGAGTCTGTCCTTGAACCACAACTGGACAAAAAGGAGATGTCTTATGAGAAGAAATCCAAAAAGTGGAAAGTTAAAGGCAGTCTGCGTCGCAACGATGGATCTAATGGGTCTCAGAAGTCCAATGGCAAACCCAAGAAGTGGTTTAAAAATTTTGATAAGGGCAAGGAAGAAGGAGGGCAAAGCAATGATGCTCCCCCCCAAACAAGTACAGTTACTGTTGGAGAAATTAATTCAAAGACGCCAAAGTCTTCCACAGCGGAAAGGAAGGACAAAGAAGGCAAGAAGACAAAGAAACCCACCGTATGGAAGACTTTCTTGAGCTGGTTTTCCAAAGGAAACATTGAAAAGGAACAAGATCATCAGAGAACTGAAGAACAGCTCCCAATTTCACAACCCTCAACACCCCAAATGTCTTGTTTGCCTTTAGCTGATGGCAAATCAAATGGTGACATCAACCTGCGGCGCTCAAAGTCTTCGAAAAAGAAACTGTTGCACAGGAGATCGTCAAAATGGAGGCGAAGTGGAGATATGTCCACTGCAAAATGTATGTACCTCAGATTTTCTCAATGTATGTTCAGCTGTATTATGTATGTTCTTTGCATTAGTTTGAAGTTCACATAAATATGGGGAGAAAATTCTAATACGTTTTTTTTTTCACAGCTGTTAAGATGGTGGAACCCACCACCTCGTACTATGAGAAAATGTCAGAAGAACTGGAGAAAATTGTGCATGAAGTGAAAGACAATCCAGCCGATGACAATGCCACTTTTCAGCCAACAGACCAGAGTAGTGTAAAGGGTGAGTGTTATTATAATAGACTCTATTTGAATGATGCAAATGAGATGGGTTAAATATTAGGTAGAAAGGACACCACAAACCATTATAGGTTTCAGCTGGTTGTGTCACAGTTTCCCAATTACTCAAGACAACTGAAGAAGGGTGAGATTGAACAGATAGTTCACCATCATGTTGTTTCAAAACACTTTCTTTCTTTTGTGGAACACAAAAGAAGATATTTTGAGAAATGTCTCCATTGCAACACTGTTTGGTTACCAACATTCTTCAAAATGGTTCTTTTGCGTTCCACCAAAGTAAGAAAATCATACAGGTTTGGACAACTGAATTTAACAGAATTTTAATTTGTGGCTAAAAATGGCAAGTTATCACTCAAGCAATTTGAAAGCGTTTCATTAATCATTTAAAAAAATTATTTGCTTATTCTTGTGTTGTTCCAAAACCATGTGCTGTTATTTTATTAGTGGAAATCAATTTTCTCAACAATTCATAGTGACTATGAAGGACAAAAACTCTATAAAGTGCCATAAAAGGAGTCCATGACTTCTGAAGGAATACTAATGATAATTTAATTAAGAACTTCTGCTCCGCATTATCAAATCTTATTCTCCATTCTGCAAATTCTCACACAAAGGCTCCGGAAGTCTTTGAACTACTTCTATGGTGTTTTTGTCCTTTGGACTTTGACAGATGTCGCCACCGTTAATGTATGGAAAAGCTGGGTGAAAATTATTTTTAAAAAATCATCTTTTGTGTTCAGCGAAAAAGAAACCCAGTATACAGGTTTTGAAAGACACATGAAGAGTGAATGATGAGTGAATAGGCATTAGTCTCAGGTTGTTGTTTTTCTTGATGTTCAAAGTGCTCAGTATCTTTTATAAAATGTCTTACATTTTCTATCATATTTCTGCAACTATAGTCTCACAAGAAGAGGTTGTCAGGAGAATCACAGAACTGATAAAACATCAAGGGGACATAATAGATAACAGGGTAAGTGTATCGCATTCCTTCTGAAATCACTAAACATTACTGAGACATTTTGTTTTAGTTTTGCAGATGTTTATTTCAGTTTCAAACATATATAAAATGTTAACCTGTTCCATGTAGTGTGGTATTTAAAGGTGGTCCACCCATTTCCTTTTTCCCACTAACGTTTTCTCATCTCCTGTCCCTTCAGCTGAAAGAGAACGTCACTGTGAGCACTTATCTGGACGGGATCACCTATAGATCCTTCCAGCAAATGGCTGATCAATATGTTCAGTCAGAAGTTCCAAATAAGAAAACCTGCCCGTCCGTCGCGGCACCAGAGCTGGTGAAGTTCGCCTTCACTCTGGACTTCACAGCCCAAGTTGCTAATCTACATCGCCAGGCCACAGGCCACATCATGGGCTTTGGGAACCAGTATCTCCAAGATCGCTTCACTCACATGAGCGAGAGCCATCCGCATCTCCCTGACATTAAAGCAGAGGATAACACGCAGAACTCTGAGCCAGAATTCATAAGCTTGTAGAAGCTTATGGTATTAAGATGCGATTTGGTCGATCGGATCACAAGTGGACAACGCTACAGGTGTAAACTGGGTCTAAAACGCTTTGAGCTTGTCCACTTTCGTCCATTCAACCAGATTGCTTTCGTTCGGACTGTAGACTGTAAAAAAAGAAAAGCTACAAAAGACCGCCATTATGGTAAACGCACTAGCCAGGCGGGATTTTGGTTCAGACACAAATTTGGTTTGAAGATGTTAAATGTAAAAGAAAAACGTACCAAACACAATGCTCTCTCACCATTCCTGATTTCTAACACGCACTCACCACGTTTGGCATTGTCTGGCAGAAACTGAAGTTTGTCTGCAGGTGCATTCATATAGAAATTGCATGAGCTTATTTCATCCATTAGATCAAAAGATCTGAAAAAGCCCATACATTTACCCGCCCATAGACCCTCCCCTTTAAGAAATCAGGACAGAAGTGGTTGAAAGTGGACAAAAGAGACGGATTTAAACACCAGGTGTAAACGGGAATGTGTCTCCCTCGTCTGAGATCCAATCGACCAAAACGCATCTCAATACCAGGTGTAAACGGGGCCTAGTTGTCAGAGTTTTACTGGATATACCTTTGAACTGTAGCAACACAAAAAAAGGATGAAGGATTTTAAAATATGCATTTTGTTTTTTTGCACAATAACCCAAATAGTGTGCTAACACACCAGAAATAACTGGTTTGTTTACACCATAAAACATTATTAAATGAATGTGAAATTTAGGAGGAGATACTATGTGAATATTTCTAAAGAAACCAAAATCACCAGCCTTTGAGATGAGCAGTTCACTCACATGAACATGCTAAACTTTTGCATATAAATGTTGCCAAGCTCAAACAGTAGAGCGTTGGTGCTTGCAACGCCAAGGTCATGGTTTCGATTCCCAGGGAAAGCAAGAACTGATAATGTGAATGTGTACCTTGAAATTCAATGTAAGTCGCTAGAAGCGTCTGCCAAAATGCATAAATCTAAATGCATAAATGTAATCTGTATAGTATACCTCAAATTTGTAAACTATACTCACTAAGCATGTATATATTTTAAATATGTTATAAATGTGTATGCGGGCATATGCAGAAGTTTTACACTATAAAGATAAGATTAAATATATTGAATAAATATGTTTTGTAAAGTGTTGTTCATGGTTTAATTTATTTTCTTCTAAAACCAAATTTAAATTATTCAAGATAAAAAACAGTTAATGAGCATAGTATATTTAGTTAATGAATGACAAAAAAGTATATGTCAGTAATATGATTACAGCCAACTACTGACAGCTATAGTTTTATTCTGATGTGCGCAGTCTAATTTTTATTTTAATTTGATCCATCCTTAATTTGTGTATTTTTTTTATTTTTATTATAAATGCAATAAGCAGTTTCAATAAATCAGGCTGTCCAAATCCAACTTGATAATGCATTTATTAGATTTGAACAATCTTGCATACATAAATCAGAATATGACTTTGGCACGTTTACTATGTTTACTTTATTCTTACTACTAAATTGAAATAATCATTTAGTAATATTATTTACTTTTGCCATTTTGTATTAGTCTTTGTTTTGTTTTTTAAAGAATAATCCTATATAGTTTTAGTATTTTATTTCAGTTAGTTCAATTTTGTTTAAGCTTTTTTAAGTTTAAGTTTTTCACCTAATATTTATATAATATTTTATTTTAGCTTTATAAAAATTCCCTGAAACAATATTTAATAGTTTTAGCTCTAGTTAACAATAACAACACGGATATGCATATCTTTCCATATTCAGCGTATCAACCAAATATTCTACACACTGTTTCAACTTGGAAAAAAAAAGTGTTTGTGTTGCCTTAAAGTTAAAGGTAAAATTTAAGTTTAGACAACTTGAAATGTGAAGTTGTACTAAGTTGGATATTTGAGTTGAATAAACTTAAAATTTTAAGGCAGCATGAACACTGTTTTAAGTTGAAACAACAAACACATAGTCAGTGTCGTTGTTTTTAATCAGATTTTTGAGAGACTTTTGTCTGCAATAAATAACGCACTGTCCTTCTATCTTCCTCTTGCACATCCATGTAGGAGATACAAGGAGAAGAGAGATTTACTTCTGCGTTCCTGTCCAAGTCTAGTAATAAGCTTCTGTCATAATCTAGCGTGTCCTTCTGAAGCTGTGGTGTTTCAGAATGGCTGTCCATTTCTAACTCCAAGTTGAGCTGCAAGAGGAAAGTTGAAGATAGTGGCTTTGCATCTGTAATGATGTTATCTGTCTTTCTGCAGAAATCGCCGGATCCAGTGAGCTGGAAACAGAGGAAGGATCGTTGTCTAAACCACAGAGGCTGGGTCTGGCTCCTGCGCTCCGGATGCTTCTTCCAGGTTGAAGTAGGAAGACGGCATGACAGAAAACGCAAAGCAATAGAAAGTAAAGGAAAAGAGGAAAAGGGAAGGAAAGTCAAAGAAAGAGGGGGGAGACAGGACCAGGGTGCAAGAAATAGAGCAGGCATGGGGACCAAAGGTGGAATTTGCAATAGCAGGAATCTGGAAAAATTCATGAAATAATGTCACATTATTGAAGAAAAATGTGTCATTTCATGTTGATTACTAGTTCAATCATGTATGAAAGCGTTGCTAGTTTTACCTGTTCGGCAACAGTCTTCTCAAGTGTGTGAGGGCGAACCGCAGGTGTTCCTGTTTGAATTCCCTGACTGCATTCAGAGCCTGGTGGGGAAGTTTCTTCGCCCTGCGCAAAAATCTATTCACACACCACATACAAAACAACACAAGGAATGTTATTCTACTGATAAGATCCTCAAACAAGAATCTGAGCAGCTGATTTAGACTAAAGATCTTACCTATAGATGAACGAGATGACTGCTGTAGTGGGCAGAGTGTACGGCAGTAAGGCGTAGGATAAGAGACGACACGGCAAGATGTTGTTGTGAAAGGTCCAGATGCCAAACTGTTCTGCTAGGTTACAAAGCAAAGCTGAAGAGAGAGATTTCATTTTAGCATGTGCATATTTACATGTATAGTACAGTATTCATTAGACTGGATATAGTGCATAGTTGCCTCAAAAAGGTTGCGGACACTTAAATCACTTTAAGTTCTGCCATTAAACAATAAACTAGTGGAATCTGCAAACAAATGCTTCTAGAGATTTTCTCAGAAATAACTTTTCAGCTGGCACATCAAGAAGTGTAGTTCATGACATTAACCATGACTGTCTTTTTAGTCATCATTTTTGTTGTCATCATCAAACTTCTACTTGTGGTATGTTTTGCTTGTAGAAGGTTCTTTCAAATTCTGCCATATTTGAATATATTTTAAAATACAGTTTATTACTGTGAGGCAAAGCTGAATTTTCAGCATCATTCCTCCAGTCTTCAGTGTCACATGATCCTTCAGAAATCATTCTAATATGCTGATTTTCTGCTCCAGAAACATTGAATCAATGTAGAAAACAGTTGTGCTACTTAATTTTGTGAAAACCGTAACAGTTATTTTCAAGATTCTTTGATGAAAATAAAGTTCAAAAGAACAGCATTTAGGCTATTTGAAATATCAGCCTAAATAAAATTTGAATAAAATTAATTTAAAAAATTAGTTTTTTGAATGGTTGTGTAATGATACTGTATGCATGCATTTTAAACATGAATTAACTGTTTAAATAGCCTACTTTTCGGGGCTGTATGTCACCAGCTAAAAGGGAACGTTCTCAGAATGTTCTGGCAAGGTTCTCTCAAAGTTATGACATTCTTCCAGTAACATTTGTTCTGGTAGTAGTAATAGAATGTTCAAAGTTGTTCCAAGATTTCATCTGTTTTTTAATAATGTTCTCAAAACGTTACCACAAAATGTATTATTTATACATCAATTATTCAAAGTTTTTTCTGAAACGTTTTATTTGGACGTTCGTCTACCATTTTGAAATGTTACTAATTGTTTCATAATGTTCAGACAACATTCAAAAGTAACATTCCCATAATGTTTGCAAAATGGAACATTTGCATTTAAGAAAATATGATTTTAAAACATTTTTAAAAAACTGGACGTTTTGAACGTTTGGAGAAAACGTTTTTATAATTGAATGGCAACGTTAGCATAATGTTCTTAGAGTATGTTTTTTTAGTTAGATAGTGTTTGTCATCTATTTCACTAAAGCCGGGAATGCACTTAACGACCGTAAGGTCGATTCTGAATGTAATTTGATACTAACGACTGATCCACGGTGAGCCAGAGACAGTTGCGTTCAGTCGGTGTTTAAAATCTGCTCCAGTCGTTGGAAACAGTCTGTAAGTGTGTTCAGTTCAGTCTTACAATGTTTCAGCTAGTCCTTAAGTGTGTCCCTGACAACTTGTACCACAAAAGCATGTGCCTGACATTTGCCTCTCGTTCTGTACAGCAGGTGGGATGGGGTGTAATGAGGGAAAGAGTGATGGAGGGCTGCCCACTTTCCTTCATAAAGCTTTGCTCTTCAACTGCACAGCTAATGTTTTCCCAACTCCAGAATCACCAGTGACAGCTGAGAGTGTCAGTGATAAAGTTGGAAGTGCATTGAATCTGGAACTATCAAGTGTATTCGGCTCCTCACCTCTTTGTATCCATGCTGGTAGGCTGATATATAGTAACTGCTCCAGTGAGTTCAGGTTCCAGGGTAGATCTTCAAGACCATGATGGAACTCCTCCGGTAACTCAGTATCTGTTTTTATCTCTTCAGAATGCTCCCCTTTGCCCCACCTTTGCTCCTCTTCCTCATTTATGTCATTTTCTCTGACTTCTTTTGTTCTCTTCATGTTCACGTCCTCCTCACATACAGATTGGCTTGGTTTATGTCATTGTTGCTAATGGATTGCAAGCATGTTGTCTTTTAAAAGATTTGGACAAACAAATTCTAATATTTAAAACCTAATGTAATACATGTAGGCCTGGTGTCACAGACAGGGCTAAGATTAAGCCAGGATTAGGCCTTAGTTCAATTAGGACATTTAAGTAGCTTTTATAAACATGCTTTAGAAAAAAACATTACGGATGTGCATCTTGAGACAAAACAGTGGCACTGACATATTTTAAGATACGCCAGTGCAAGTTGCTTTCAGTTAAAACAGCTCAAACTTGCATTTTAGTCTGGGACTATAGGCTGTTTGTTTCCCCCGAAAAGTACAAATTTCATGTGTTTTCTAAAGAATAAATGTTTTTTAAATGGCACAGATTTCCCATATAACCCACCAGTTAATCTCAGTTCACCTCTAATCTTACATGTGTAAAATTTTAGGCTACTTACATGATAGATCATATCATCTTTAAAGTCCTGGAGTGGAGAGGAGAGCAGCAGAAGCTTCTTCATTATACTGCAACCCTGATTTACTTTGAGCAGTGAATTAAACTCTTATTTTAGAGAGAGAGAGAGGCAGTGGCCAGTCAGCATGACAGGGTTTTGCCAATTTATGTTATTCTGCCACCTGGTCCTATTTTTATACACCAGAGACAAGTGATTGATGGCTGCAATACTGCAATTGACATCTGACCAACACATGCTCGGAGCCTTTTGCCAGACACTTGTTATTTTATAAGTCACCTTCCTCCAAAGGGTGATTTTTAGTGTTAATATATTTGATCTTAATGTGCAGAGACAACTGTAAATGATCATGTTAGTTTTGAGTGCTCTGACATGCCAACTATTGAGTCTACCAATGAAATTAGTTTGGAGCCAAAGTAGCCTGTTTGTTGAACTACGGGAGATGGAGAAGGTGCAGTAAGAATGTTTAGGAAACAATGATTATTTTTCAATATTACATTATTAATGAAGACTAATTCCTAGGTTTTGGTATTTATAACTTGAAACGAGCCTTCATTTGTCATGATCAAGGATTTATATCTAACAAATGTGACTATTATTTTCAACTTTAGCAGTGACGCTTTACAATAAGGTTCCTTTAGTTAACATGACCTAACAATGAAAAATACTTCTACGCATTTATTAATTCATGTCAGTTAATTTCAGCATTTACTAGAAGACCATTATTAAAATCAAAAGTCATGTCTGTTATTATTTAATGGACCTACATTAACAATGAACAGTTGTATTTTTCATTAACTAACATTAACCAAGATTAATAAATACTGTGTATTGCTCACACAAAAGGTAAGTCTTCAACTTAGACAACAAAAATGGTTTACCATTTTGCAGACAAATAATCATAAAGCATCTTTAAACATAAATGTTTTCCTTTTTTTATTGTATTTTTACAGGTACAAAAGAAAGATTAATCAAAGAGGCCAAAGCCCATGTCTTCATCAGACTCCTCAGATTCTTCCTTCTTCTCTTCCTTTTTCTCTTCCGCTGAAAAGCAAACATGCAAATGTCAAATCACACATATTTCACAAACTTTCCAGGTTATTTCTGACTTCAGACGTATTTTATCACTGGAGCAAATCAGCCGACTTCAGCAATTTAGTAAAAGGCAATGAGGAAGAAATGCTATAATCATATCCGTAACAACACAATGCCTAGCAGGTGACGTTCAAACGGCTAAAGAAAAACACCAGCTAAAGGGTTAGAAAATTGTGAAAGAGAATATTTTGCTAAAATTTGAAACGTAATGCATCTGGAAAACTGTAAACCATGACGGTGAATAAAACTATCCTGAGCAGTTTTATTTTAATTTGACCTATTTTTTTGTTATAGTTAATTTATTTCCAATAATTTTGTTGTGCTTTTATAATTTTTATTTATTTATATATAAGTTTAAGTTTTTAGTACTTAAACTATATGAAAATAGCTGAAATAAAATAAGTTTACATTTTTTTAGATTTTATTATAGTTTATTATAGTTAAGTTTAGTTTATTTCAAGTAAGTACCAAAAGTTTTTCTTTGGTTTTTGTTTTAGTTAACTATAATAACCCTATTGGCAGGTTTATTAAAGTACGCACCTGCAGGTGCTTCCCCAGCAGGAGCGGCTCCAGCGCCACCAGCGGCGGCAGCAGAAACCACCACTGCACCACCCGCTGGAACGGAGGCTAACTTAGAGAGGCCTGTGGAAACATACAAGTGAAACGACAAAAAAGTGAGTGTTATGAGGAACTCAAATGCTCACATGATTTTAATCTTGTGTAGGTCAAACAGTAAAAGCAATGCAGCCTTACCGGCATTCATGACTTCATTGATGTCTTTGCCATTCAGTTCACTGATGACCTGTTGAGTAACAACAAAAAAACAGAAGGACTGACTCATTGGGGGATTTAGTTGCTGTCCATGCATCCGTGTTATTGAGTAAGAACAAGGAAAGTGCACCAGAGTTCAATGTGCAACAACACAGGACTGTATGGAAATCCTTTTTATTTTTTTACTACTAATAATAGAATATATCAAAGAGATTTATGTATGGCAAGGAGTGGAGAATAAAAAATTAATGTTATGATGAATGTTAAGATATTTAATTATAAAACACTTCAATTGTATTAGGATGATAATTTCTAATATCCGATTTTAAACAGGTTTATTAGATCCAGGATCTACCTTGTTAAGACGCTCATCATCGGCCTCGATTCCGACACTCCCCAGGATGTTCTTGATGTCTTTGGAGGATGGGTTGGTGTTGCCACCCAGTACAGCCAACAGGTAAGCGGCCACGTAACGCATTCTAGAAGAGAGGTTACACTTATTTATAACTGATTAATGGATTTGAGTATATGTATCCTCTATTCATATGATTTTAAGAAGCATTTGATCAAATATATGGATTAACAAAAAATAAATTGCATCACCATGAAATCAAAATTCACAATTCTTCTTTTTTATAGAATAATATTATTTTATTATCATTATTTTATTATTTATTATAAATGATGCATGGTTTATAAGCATCTTTGATTCATATGATCTTAAGAAGATTTGACCAAACATGAAAATATTGACTAAAAAAACAACTATATTAAATACAGCTCCTAATATATAGGCAAAAATCTGAAATCTAAAAGAAATATTTGGTCTCACGAAGGGTGATTGGAAACATGGTTAAAATTAAATATTTATTATATACTTAACTGAAAAATTATGTAATTAATTACTATAATCATTACAGTAATTAATTTAATAATTTATCAGTTAAGTATATAAGAAATATAGTATAATACAGTTAAGTATATAGTATATATAGTATAATGTCATGCATAGATTGAAAGTCTGATGCTAAGCAGCTGACTAGGTTTATCAAGCGTGATATACATGCTTTGTTTATGGTTAATTACATATTTATATTTTAAATCATAATTCAAATAACCAGAACATTTTTCAACCCTTCACGTCTTATTTGTGTTATTAACTATAATTACATTCTGCCATATTTCAATTCTACTCCGACTAGAGCGCAAGGAAACAAAATGGAGTATGCCTATATAACTTGATAAGCACGTGCTTGCCGAGTGGAAATACAGTTGAATTTTAATCATGAATACTAGCTTAAAAAACTGTACCTAAACACACTTTAACACTTTCAGCATATAAGTGAAATGTCAATGAAAACATACTTTAAGTCTGCGAAAGACACGAAACGTCGGTCACGCTGCAATTTCCGGAAAAGAGAGGACGAGTGGAGGAAAATAGCTGAAGAATGAATCAGTATGCGATGATCTGATTGGCTGCACGATGCGCCCTGTCAAAATGGGAGACGATGATTGGATGCTATTTTTTCCTCGTTCATGGCGTGCTACTGCTAGCAATGATTCTATCAAGACTTTTAAGGGCAATATTTGCGAATGTTTGGCAGTTTTACCCTACCTCTGTGAGGAGTTTTCCATTAAACATATTAATATGAATAGTCTTAAAGTTGTTTATTCTACAAATAAAATTAAATATGAATTGTCTTGACAGTTGTGCTTTTTTGATTTGTTTTTCGAATCAAAATCCCCTCCAGTTTAGCTACACATTCAACAACACATCATATGGTGAATACAGAGATTTTTAAATATTTTATGAACTGCTAAATCTTCTATCTTGGGGGGGGCAGCCCAAAGACTATACTATAGTTAGAAAAAAAAAAATTATGGAAGTCAATGAGGTCCATCAACTGTTTGGTTTCCGACATTCTTCAAAATGTCTTCTTTTGTGTTCAGCAGAAGAAAGAAATTTAAACAGGTTTGGAACAACTTGAGGGTGATTAAATCATGACAGAATTACAATTTTTCCTTTTAAGTTCTGACCTTGATACAAAGCTTTCTAATGTTTCATTAATTGCATCAGCTCTTTGCCATCTTGTATTAGAGTATGTACAGTATGTATTAAAAGTATGTAGACACTATATCATAGCCAAAATATAGAATAGCACGTATTTAAAGTAAAACAAACAGCTCCAGATATAACCACATTAAAAGTGAACAAAATCGAATAGACAGAAGCTTTTTATTGGCAGGAACAAAAACCTCACAATGGCAAACACATCAATCACAAACCATTTACATAATAAAACAAGTTTCACAGCTGTACTGGTAATTAACACAAGCTTTACTGAAAGATACTGATTCAGTTCCAATTCGATCTTGGTGTATAAAGCAGTGGAACTCTGATCAGGGAAAATGAATGAATTTCAGGAATGTCTACAGTTCTATAAGCTCTTCATCCTTCTCTTGTGTAAAGAGATATGACACAGTTTCCAGGATAAACTCCAAGATTTTTCTCCAGCTGGTCACATACCAGATCTTATACAGGAAATCTCCACAGTGTACGATTAGGAAGAGTACAAGAAAAATGAGAAAGATCCGATCAGCGTGGTGGAGCACCTTCTCTTTGAATGTGCGTTGTTCCCATGGCACTGCGGCCCGAGCCTCACTATATTTGCCAAAATGGTTAAGGGCTTCCTCGTCACTGTTGATCTCCTGTGTCTCCATCTCCTGCTCCTCCATAGCTCCGTCACTTTCTGCCATCGTGTTCAATGCTCTCCAAAATTCAGGCCTTTGAAAATGGCTTTTTTAATGAAATGTTCAACTTGTGGAGACAGGCTTCTTCTCAGCGCGTGCTCGCCCTGAGCACAGTCGAAGAATCGAGCCTGAAGTTATTGAATTGGCAGCAGCTTAATTAGCTTTCAGTCTTTCTTTAATACCTTAAGTTTGAGAAAATACAAAGGATGAACCAATGAACTGAATGAAACTAACTAGCTGTAGCCGTTTTATTTTTGTTGGTTAATTTCCACAGTCCTTGTCAAGGCTGCTGTGCGTGTCTGGCTGAATATCGCAGGCTGATTATGAACTCGCACCTCACTAAGGAGATCACTGAGACTTAGTGACACTCAGCACTTTTCAAAATCCTACAGTAACAGATGGCAAGTGGAATAGATGCTAACAAAAGGTCTTTTAAGAACATTTATGTAGAAAGAAATAGAGTAAATTGAGTCAAATTCTGTCATTCAAACACCATGTGATTTATTGCACATTACTTTTCTATACCCATTTTAACTGTATTTAGGGACACATTAATTGATTTATTAAACACATTACAGAAACTGGAATTTCATGACTTTCTTCTTTCTGCCTAAGAGTGGGATAACAGTTTGGATGCAACTGCATACTTACAAGTACACATATAATTATACAAATAATATAACTATTATAATGTAAAGATGGGTGTATTATTAGTAATATGCAAAAAAAAGCCAAGATCGAGACATGCTGCCTGACTGCACCAACAAAGTTTGAGCAGCTCCCCAAAAACCTGAACTTTGTAAATCTGCGTTTATAAGGTGCATACGCATAGTTTAAAGTCAAAGCATGTCTGTCCAGTACTTGTATTAACATGATTCAAACTAGCAACAATCTAGAAAGACATATGAACAGTGAAGATCATATTTTATTGAATTATCTTTAATCGTCAATATTTTTTTAAGAGTTTTAATATTTCATTTTTAAATTTTATTTAAATTTAAGGATTTATTTTTTAACTAAAATGTAGGTATCACTAAATATGTTTGCTTTTATTATTCAATTATAATAATTAGGATCACAGAGGAAATGTAAGAATTAAAACATTGACATTATTCCTTTGAGGTGTGCTATTCAAAAAACAATGGATTACTAATGCGTTTTATAAAAATCGGTAAATCGAGGTTGTACCACTGACTGCGAATATAAATTAAATCAATAATATGACCAGATTTTCTTTTTTGATCCTTAACATTGACATACATTTAAAACTATTTATGCTAACAGTCTACGAGCTAGTGGTTTATGTTCAAAAATCAGATAACTAGCAATATCAAAACGCTCAGATTCTTTTAATGTAAAATAATATTGGGGATGTGTTAACCATAATACATAATTATATGTATATAATAAAAGAAAAGAAAAAATTCAGATTGAATATGAGAGAAAAATGACAGATTTAGAGCTCCAAACAAACTACGCAGAAACAATCAAAACAAAGAAACCCTAGGACCAGTTTCATATATTTTTTATTTTTCTGCAAAACAATGCACAGATTGTGACAGTTGATTTGCTTCACATGGGCTTCGGAGGAGCTCTGGGAGGAGCACCCTGCAGGAAAAAAGGACAAAAGAACATGCTGAGATCCACATAAAAGTAACAATTCAAGCATTGTAACTTTACTAACATACTGCAGCTGTTGCTTTAACTTAAAGGTAGGGTAGGCAATTTGGCTGAGATACAACTATTTGAAAATCTGGAATCTGAGGGTGCAAAAAAATCTAAATTTTGAGAAAATCACTTTTAAAGTTGTCCATTTCTGTTCGCGATTTTGCTGAATCCACTCATAAAAATATTTTTTATATATATTTAAGGTAGGAAATATACAAAATATCTTCATGGATCATGATCTTTACTTAATATCCTAATGATTTTTGGTATAAAAGAAAAATCGATCATTTTGACCCATACTATGTTTTGTTGGCTATTGCTACAAATATACCCGTGCGACTTGTGACAGGTTTTGTGGTCCAGGGTCACATATTAAAAGATATTCATATTGTCTTCTGTGGGAGTCTCAGAACCAAAAATGTTCGTCCAATCATTGCATATGGTCCAGCGTCACCGAGTGCCACAAATAAACAGCAGGCACCTTAATACTTTACAGTTCCTCTCGAACCAAAACAACGAGCTTATGCTGCATTCATGCCATGTCGTAATGAGGTAATTTAACGCCTTCTCTCATCTCGTGACACTTTGCAGATTCTGTTGTGTGTGTTCATGCGTTTTGAAGGAGGTGTGGCTTTGGAGACGTTCTGAAGGGAGGATGGAGTCTCATGTTTTCAAAGCTATCTTGCTATTGCTAGACTCTCTGGAATTGCCTACCCTACCTTTAAAGGAGTAATTAAGATTAGTCAGCTACAGAATTTCAAGGCACTTACGCCAGGCCTGAAGCGGGGAGGTGGTGTTCGGTCCTTGCGGGCCTCCCGGGATCTGTTTCTCACCACCTTGCTGTGGATGGCACAGCTAACACAGTAATGCAGCTTCACGTAGAGCTTGGGCAATACATATGCTACAAAAGGAAGAGCGGAAAACAGAAAACCACTATTTTAATCTGGAAAGGCATACTAATGAGAATTGATCAATGTTTTGGCTGTTAAAGCAGTCACTTACAGTCAAACACACTAGCCTCTGAGATGTCCCTCACAGCAGCAGCCTCCACAATGTTCCTGATGACAAACTTCTTGATGGCCTTGTCCTTGGGAACACAGCGGGCACAGTTGGTGCAGCGGATGGGCTGGACATGGCCACGGCCCTTCTTCGCACGTCCGTTGTTCCTTCTCTTCTTAGTCTAGCATTTGAAAATGGAAATAATTGATAATTAAAATAGTATAGAACATAATTCAATTAAACATCCTACATTTCCTGACCAATGAATTACCATGTATTTTAGGCTCAAGCAATTAAAAATTAATTTGATAAAAATTCTACTTTGCCCTCTCTATCTCTCTACACACACACACGCATATAAATATATATAAATATAAATATATATATATATATATATATATATACAAACACACACACAAGGTTGGGACTTGAAAATCAGTTCCGGGATCTGATACTTGTTATACAATTTTGATTCTGCTTATCGATTCCTGTGTGAGCATTTTAATGGGGCTTTAAATAAATCAAGTGAAAGATGATGCGAAATTCGGCACTCGTACACCGTTTTCTGTGCTGGGCACATTCAGAGCGCGTACACAGAAGCCGCCTCTCATATAGTGCACAAATACTGAATAGAGCACTCTTTCGTGTCTTCTTGTGCTTAAATACACACACAATTGTGTCAAAGTATCCTCGCAAACACAGCCAGAAATAAATGTCAACAGACGAAGAAAGAAAACGCATTCAGTCTTAAAGTGACAGCAGCCTAATAAACCTGCTGCTGTCTGTGTTAACACTAATCAAAGAACAAAGAAAAATCACTCACTGATCTTGACTGAATCATTTTTGTAACGTTAAAAATAAGGATTAATCTATATTTTATTTATAAAAAGAAAACTATGCAGTGTTATTTTATATTTGATATCAACTTCTGAACTGTTCTTCAGTTGTATTTATCTGTGCTATTGCTTGTTTGTTATTCTATTACTGGCCGTGTACTTGTCTTTAATAAGACATTCTGAAATTTAGTCTAGTTTATTAGTTGTTCTTTAGGCTTCTGTTTTGTTCATGGTGTTCAGTTGCAAAATAATCTTTTGCAAAAACAAAGAATAAACATGTTTTGACATTTATTTTTTAATAGCAAAATGGAATTGAAACTGGGAATCGATAAGAATCGCAATCGATAAGAGGTATCTCTAAAATTAAAACGATACCCAACTCAAACTTGAGATCTGTATGTAGTTCTGATAGAATTGGAAATCTTTGAAATATCAGGAAATGTCCCATTTCAAATTTCCCAAAAAATTATTCTCAGGATTTCCATTACTACAGTAACCACAAACAGACCTAAAAAAAATTGTTTAATATTTTACTTTTAAACTCAAATTTTGTAAATGTGAAAATCGCGATTTCCTGATGGTTTTCCATTATGGCATATGATCTGTATATTTCCAAAGAACAGTGGAGATCTTTATGCAACAATCAAAATTAATTATTGTAAAAAAATTACTAAATTAGCCAAGTGTCAATCTACTCTTTATTTTATGTTAGCCTAGAAAGCCTGTCCTGAATTCATCAGTAAATGCTGCATCAATCTTCAGTTTACACCCAAGTACTGACAGGCTGCAGCGTCTTGCTATATATACGAAACGTATCGACAATAACACAATTAGAATCGATACATCGAAGTCTTAATGGCAATAATGCCGTTTAAATTAAATGCCAGTATTTTGCTTTATATACATATATACACACACAATACCCGGCCTGTCCATGCCGCGTGCTACTGAAGAGGAAGGCACATGCTAAACATCATCAGAAACTTCTTACTTAAACCGTCTAATAATCCCGATATAGTGGCCAGTATTTAATAAAATCAGATACGTTACTAACTATACTCGGTGATCACGTAGTTTTCTTGACTATATAAAGAAGATTTCATATACTAAAACATGTTCGCGGATCAATCGCGAACACTAAAGTCTCACCATCTTGAACGGGAGGCAGGAAAGAGGACCGGAAAAGGCTAACCGGAAGTAAAAAAATTCTCTGCTACACAACAAAAGTCTTCTGAACGAAAATACTGCTTTGATGTGATGCAAGGCTAGAAATATAAACGTTTAATTGAGGCATACAATTTAAATATATACTTAAAATTAAAATATATATTATATGTGAATGAAAGGGGGGAATAAAAAGATTATATTTTATTCATATGTTATGCGATGTCCACTGTAGTGGACACCAGGACTCAGTTGCTTAAAAAATAAAATGGCAAGAAATGACATGTATAGGCAAAAACAATGAGATTTGTTTTATTCACCAATCAGTTTTTAAGTTTTAGGATTTTTCAAACCAAACTTTGTGTAATGATGATTCTCTGCCATGAAAGATTTAACAGAATGAATTGATATACCATTTTACTTGGCCATAAATGCCATTCCCATTCAATACAATGTATCTATACACTTTATGTAATTTGCATATTAATGTGTTCTAGGGGCAACATGTAATACAAAAAAAAAAAAAAAAAAGAAAAAAAAAAAAGAAGTGTAATAATGAGAGTAATAATTTTTCAACATTTTCATAAATCATCTAACATTTCATAGGAATATTGATGTATAATTTATTTCCCTATTCACTTCTTGTGTCTCCCAAAGTACCTGATAAACATGATTTAAGTACTGGTGTCCACTACAGTGGACATGTTTTGTAACAGAATGTCATAAATTGATTAGTAGGCCTAACCCCATTTCACTTTCCTGAGATGTTGATTCATGACAAACTGTTTGAAAATGAGTCTGATTTAAATGATAATTACAAAAATGTATCATCTTTCCATAAGAGTGCTAAATTTGATCTCTAAATTAATGTTAGCCATTTTTAAAGACCAAGGAGAAGCTGTTGTCACGGTGAAACCTCCAGACATCTGGTATCTGAATGTGCACTTTACAGGACATCCACACTTAAAACTGAGACATGTATGGTGTCAGAAAAATTGACCAAAATATAATGTCTTCTAAAGTGGACAAAAGTCTATTCCTGGGTCCCAGAAGGATAAACGAGACTGACTAATCAGCTTTAATTATGTATACACAATATAAAAATACTATTATTATAATATAATCATACTAGTATGTGTATTACGCAAAAGTCCAGCAGGGGTAGTTATGTTATGTTTTTTTTGCTCTATTAAATGTATAAAACAATATTAAACGTAATTTAATTATAAGACTTTTGTAATTGCATTGGAAATATGTTGACTTGTGCACACAGGCTCCTTATTGTGAAAAGTGCTTATGAATCAATCGACTAGGAGAGTTTTAACTGAAACGTCTTCAAAATAAAGGGCACAACTGAGAAATGATTTCAAATTTATATTATTTTAATTAACCAATACTAAAAATAACAATACATAAACTGTTTTTAAAAGAGATGCACAGAAAAATTACAAATGTTGTAACCTGAAAGGTTAGGATATAAAATCTTTGAACATGATACATTGAGAAGTATACAATGGGGGAGATCAAATCAAATATTGTATCTTAATATTGTAACAATATGAGAAAACTAGTGGATCAGTACATATGCAGTATGCAGACATATGAAGTGGTTTCGTTGACATATCAGTGATGTCAGTGCCTCAGTAAATCAAACAGGAGAATTTATTGGGGAAAATATAACAATCTAACAAAATAGAAATCTATTAACATGGTGCATATGAAAAAAAGAAACAAACAAACAAAGAGGACACACAGATGCATGCACACAAACACACATGGGAACACAAGGAAAACAACTTCGCCCATTATACAATTCCAAACCAAGTATCGCCACAGACAAAAAAAAAAAAAAAAGAAAGACTGGCCTTGAATCCTGTAGATATTGTCAATAAAATCATATCAATTTAATCACAGGCTGTATTTCTGAACTAGACTAAACCTTTTTTTTTTTTTTTAAACAATTCCATATACACAGTTCATAAACATATTCCATATACACATCTGTGAGAATAAATGCACTGGATCCGAGCACCACTTGTTTGGTCAAGAAAGTTGCCTTATTAAAAAAATCAGAACCACTGATACGTCATGATTCATCCAGTCCAGCAGATTTATTATTATTTATATATTAAAAAAGGGCCTGCAATTTACTTTCCATTAACCCTTAATGATTAGTAAAGTGCTCTTGGCAAAGTTTGCCCTTACGTGCTGATGTGGGTCCGGTCCCCCAATTTAAATATATAAACCATTAAAACGATAGCGATAACCGATCAGCAGACAGAAGCAAGTACGCCCATGCCAAGAGCAGCACAACCGTGAAACGGATGGTCCGTCATATCAACTTCAAGCACGTAGTTTACTTTAAAGCAAATTTGGGAATTGTAAGAGGAATTGTGGAGTGCTTTGATTAACTCGTGCAAATGCGACTAAACAGTGTGCTTGCTTCATTGTTTTCCACAGACAACCAAGCAGCGCCCTCTGCAGGTCAGCTCATAATTAACCAATAACGATCATTGACGTCTTACTATAATTCTAAAGACTGGGCATGTCTAACAATTTTGCTTGCACAGTGTCTAAATGTCATCTAGTGGCTGTAAAGGTTGCTTGGAAAGCATTGGTTTACTCCTGACACCCCTCTAAAATACTGGCCCCTTTCATTTATAAAACGGCGAGGTATAAAACCGCTCTTCACCAATCAGGGAAGACAAATAGGTTACATACAACTGGATCTCACTCAAAACACACAGAAAAACGTGTACATTAAAATATCAGTACTGAAAGACAAAAGCAAATTCTTGTGAGCTACAAAAGGGTTGAGCAAAAAGAGGGAGGTTTTCGTCTCCCGAGCTGCAATAACTCGAGAAGACGCTTGTTTGCTGTTTCTAATCGCTGTTTCCCACAATGATGCAGGTGCATTCTGAGGGTCAGGTAAACAGGTGGTTGGTAAATGCAGCACAATTTCACTTAGCCTCAGCTCGATACCATTTTGCGGCATTGCAGCTTTAAAAACATCTGAATATCAGGTCTCCCTGAGTTAGTAGCACTTCACTGTCAGTCTGCTTATGTCTTCTTAGTCCTTTTTGTATTAAGAAATCCACAAGAAAAGGAAATGGAGAAAAAAAAAAGAAGTCTTACAAATGTACAGTTAGCTTTGGAGGGGCAGCTGGTAGCATCTGAACGGTTTTGAGAGGAAACGACACGGTCCGCCTTTAAGATGCGTCTTGTGTCTCCAAATACTTTCTGCTGCCACAAAGGTGCAAAAGAAATCTTGCACCATTCAGAGAGGTGAGATGGTTGTTCGGTGTTTGAAGGTGTGTGTGTGTGTGGGTGCTTAAAGTGAGGTTGTGTAAGTGAGAGATTGCGTGGGCCTCGTATGAAAAGTTTTGCATTCATTTTTAATTGCTTGTCAAGGCAATCTCCCAATTTAACCATCTAAATGGCAAAAACCACTGTGGAAAATATTTTTGCACGGCTGTATTAGTGGTATTACCATAAATATGCATACATTTGCATATTTTAAGTATCCAATTTTAAATTTAGCTACACATAAGTTGATTTCTTTTATGTATAAATGAGGCCCATTTTGTGTATAAATCAGAAAATGCGTAATATATGCATATACTGTCATATGTGGAGCAATTTAGGAGGGGATAAGGATACACTGTGTGTGTGTGAAGGTCTTGGTCAGTAGTTCCTATTTGTAAACACTTGTCTGCAAATCCGTTTAGTGTTGTTCCTGCTGGTGCTTGTTCACATGTGCGGATTGAGCTAAAGGTGCTAAATGAGCGCTGCCGTGTCCATGACGTTCCTGTTGGTATCCAGTGTGGCAAAGAACCGCACGTCCCTGTCCTTGTCCATCCTCAGTTCGGACAGAGCCTCTTCCAGCTCATCCGAATAAGCGCTGCCTGGGTCCTTGAAGTATGCTGAGATCAGAGCACACACATAGATGGTGATCAGAACTGAACTAAACTGTAGCCGGGTTTCCATTACAGATTTGCACAATTTTGTGTAGGAGACGTAGGCATGTTATTCAAGCTTTAATGGCAATGAAAGCCCCTTATACTTGGCAGCGGCCACATATAAGGCATTTCTCTCTCCTATTTGCTACGAGGTCATGATAAATTATGGCATTTCTTTGTGGTTAGAACTAGGGATGGCGAAAACTAAAAATTTTCTTGACCGACCACCGAGCCTCATTAGCCGGTTGAAACCGGTTAACCGATTAGTTTAAAATATAGGGCTGTGCGCATGAGCAATAGTCACATCGTCGGAACATGCGATGTGAAGGGTAGTAGCAGCACCCATGGTGTATTAAGAGAATGATATTTCGTACTAAAAAGAAAGTCAAAATCAGCTATTTGGGACTATTTCGTCTACAAAAAGGAGGATGTTGACTGGAGTGTTATAAAGTTGTGGATGGTTGTCTTTTTTAAAAAGTCTTTTGTCTTTTATTTTTCGTGTTCGCATTTATGAGGAAAAAACAATTTTACGTGACAGTTCTCCATTACGGACGCGACCGCTCAAAGCGGCACTAAAAGACTGCTTTAAAACTTTCACAGAGACCTCAAACAGAAAGCACAAAGCCTTTCTTTAAAACGAATTTCGTTTTGTATTAATTGTATCTTAATTTTAATCAGCGTTTCATTATCCAATTTTCTCGATTTAATAAAAAAAAGTAAATATAGCAGATAGATATCACGACACGGAGGCGCCAGCGCCTGAACTGGAGCTAACATTAAAGCTATCATCCATAAACCGAAACTCAACGTATAAGGTAGCTTACTCGTCTCACACACCTAAAAAAAATAGAAATATATCTATTATCTACAGAAATCTCTACTTTTAAACAGAACCATTCAAAACAAAATAAAACGATTTAATCCGTGAAATGTGTATTTCTCTCCGGCGCGTTCACTACTGCGAAGATCGCGAGTCAGATTTCATCTTTGCAGCCGACACAGAAAACACTTGTTTATTAATAGATAATTAAAATGTCTCATCGCAATATTTTACATATTCATAATCATTACTTTTGCTGGTTCTTTGTGACAGCTTTTAGGTGCCGTTTACATGAACGCGTCACTGCACCAGCACCGAAAACAGAGAGAGAGAGAGAGAGAGAGAGAGAGAGAGAGAGAGAGAGAGAGAGAGAGAGAGAGAGAGAGAGAGAGAGAGAGAGAGAGAGAGAGAGAGAGAGAGAGAGAGAGAGAGAGAGAGAGAGAGAGAGAGAGAGAGAGAGAGAGAGAGAGAGAGAGAGAGAGAGAGAGAGAGAGAGAGAGAGAGATTTTTTTGTACTTATTTTGAGGAATGAACAAACAAACATCTGTTAAGAGCGCCGCCACGTTGGACTGCGTAGAACGTTCACCGAATTCTGACAGAAATATGTTCTAATTTTGGAATAAAATATTAAGTGACCTTTTTGTCACTTGTAATGAAGCTTGCTTATTAGTGAAATTATTAATATCATGGAATGGTAATTATTGACTTTAGCCTGGATTGATCATGACTCGCAATATAGGCTATATCGTTGGGAAAAAACTATCGAAATGTAGGCTAATTTTTTCCCAATATCTAATATTTTCCCAATATTGTACAATATCGTGCCTGCAATTTCGCAACTCTGTCGCATCTCTCTGCCGCTCTGCTTCCCGCTTTGGCTACCTTTCTCACCCGAAGAGGCTTGCGGGTGTCGCGTTTTAAGGTGATCATAGTTGATGTGTTACTACTGTATTTAAGCACTGTATCACACAAGTTGCAACTTACATCTGTGTCATTCTTTTTGGTGAAATGGTCCCACACACTTCTTTACACGCTTCATCCTGTCGTCTGCCCTGGCTCTAACCTCGAGTGTTTTAGCCTGTAGCCTTTACTTTTCGCAAACCCTGTGAGCGCGCGAACCCAAACGCTGTGACCTCGCGCCAAATGTTTTTATTGGTTTATTAAATACAAACAGGTGAGTTATGAAAAATTGAGTGTGAGGGATTTGTTCACTTCACACAAAAACATCTTGGAATGAGATGGCTAACTGTAGTAGAGTAAAGTCCACTGTCAATAATAGCCTAATTTAGAGATCACTTTTTTTTTTTTTTTTTTACCGACTACCGACAACTTTGACCGGTCAACGTTGATACGGTCAACGTTGATACGGTCAACCATCGGTCAAACGGTCATCGGTTAACATCCCTAGTTAGAACCTAGTATTCCCATAATTCTTTTGTCTTTTATGAGTTTAATAAAGAACTCTGTTTTGTCTTCTGTCCAAACATAGCGCACCATCGAAACTGACGTGTTTCCATTGGGCGTATTCTCAATTCGCAATTTGCACAATTTGATGGGTAATGGAAACGCAGCTTGACACTTACACTAAACAGTTACTTAGCAAAATCTTTTATCTTTTGTGCTAATAATAGGTTACTTTTATTTAGGTCACAGTTTATTAGTTAAATGGTCATTAGCCGATAAGGTCAATGGATTTTACATCACTGCCTGGAAAAAGTACACTTGATATCTTGTACTTTGGACATTATAATTCTAGAAAGCATTTCATTGGACAAAAATAAGTAGTATACACTTCATACAGGATATTACTCGTTAATATTTTTGTTACATTTTCCAGGCAGACAAAAGAGATTCACTTTGAATTTAATTGTAACCCTTGGAGGGCCTAATAAAGGAGACGTAAGTCTATGTAAACATCCTGTGATGCACGCATCTTCTAACTTGTCTGTAAATTGTGTGTGTTTGTGTCTTACGTTTTTCTAACACACTCTGCCGTAATGCCTTGGCCACCAGCACGCGTACGTTGGGCACAGGATCTGATGAGAGGCTGAGCAGACTGGGAAGAAGGTGCTGTGCAAACTGGTCCATGGGCATGCAGTCCTCCTCCACTATTGCCTGAATGGAAACAAAGGAAATGTCTCAATCGCTCTCCCACTGTTAGAGGTTTAGATTTTTCCTGATGTATATTATAAAAAATAAAAAAAGGAGCAGGTTTTATATAAATAAATAAATGAATAAAAAAAAAAAATGTCATTAGCTTCGTTCTGATTGGTTGACTAACACTTAATTGCACACTAGTCTATTATTGTGGTATCTTGATTTCAAATGTATTCATCCCACAATGCCATGAAATAATTTATTCTATGCAAAATATTTACTGAAAGTTGAAATTAACAGCAGCAATAATATCATATGACAATCAAAAGAAGTTAAGAAATATTGCAGGACCACCTGATTTTATATAAAGATGGTGGGACTGTAAATCCTTTGGGTAATACTGCATGAAACTACAATTTGATGTAAAATTTACCTGGCAAATGAATGCAAATGCCTGACGTCCGACCCATTTGGGACAGTGGCAGAATCTCATAATGAGCTCATTAATGTAATTCAGACCCAGGTCATGAGCTTCACAGGAATACAACTTCTGCAGGATCACCACCACCTAAACACATTCAAAAGACAAATCTTAAAAAAATACTAGAATAGGTTTTCATGCTTGAAATGTAAAACAACAACAACAAAAAAACATTATTTTTTACATATTTGAGATTGTTGCAGCACCTCTCTTCCCAGTCTGTCAGTAATGCTCTGTTTAGTTCCAGTTTCTATGAAGCCCCTCCTTCTGAAAAGCACTGTGCTCTAATTGGTCGCTGGACCAGTGGGTTGTGATTGGTCAACCACTTTGCACTTGTTTCAGAAATCTCACTGCCTTTACCAAGTTTATACTACTATCGCAACTCAACCAGGCCTGCGCATGCCTTGGGTGGGAATTATTTAAATGAAGGATATTGTGATGTGTACATTCCCAGAAGGAAACTCAAGACCACAATCGAGGCGTTTCAGGGCGTTCAGAAACAGTGATATAGAGAATACTGTAACTTCCTTTGGAGTGACTTTGTGCTTTGTAACTTTGCAGACCTTTTTCATGCTGAAACAGCAACATTACACACTAAAGAAAGTTGAAAATGAACCTCTTTAAAACATTTTAAGCACTAAGTACATGTACAGATCACCTGAGACTACCAGGTCTAAAAAGCCTATAAGCTGAGGTTTAAAACAGTCCAGTGGAGTTGCTAAAAGCAGAACACATATTCAAACAATACAGCTAGTGTAAGGCATTGCAATGTTGCACTATTTTTGGAAACAAGCTGAAAGAAACGTGACTCACCAGTTTATAGGAGATCCACCGCACTTCAGACACTTTGTCAGAACAAAGGTTAAGTGCAATTTGTCTGAGGTAGTCATAGATGTCGTTGTGACTGTACAACTCAATGATCAGGATAAGCTGCCTAAATACAGACAGACAAATGCCACAAGAGTGAGATCACAATTGAGAGCTTCAAAAAAGCCTTTGTGTTACAAAGTAGTACGTACTCAGCTAGCTCATAGCGGAATCTCCAATTTCGGCTGTTGTCCGTCACCATGAACTCCTGCAGCTGATACAGATACTCCCGGCGCTTCTCGGCATGAAGAAGCTGCAAAAGAGAAAACAGAACGATCTGTTGATGCCAGCGTTGTAAGGGGCATTGACTAAAACAAAAACTATTGAATGTTGCTGAAATATAAAGCTGAAATAAAATTAAATATAAATATTGGATGACAAAATGTAAACATAAACAAAGATGAAAAATATTGCCTTGGCAGAAATGACTAAAATAAAAGTAAAATGAAATAAAAATGAATTAAATCCATATAGAAATAGAAATAAAAGCCAATTGAAAACATTAATAAAAACTAACTAAACAATACTAAAATAACACTGGTTGGGACAGCCATGACATGCTTGCAAAATTTAAAATTCAACTTTTTGAAATGCATTTAACAAATCAGCAAACTCTAACAAAACTTATAACTTGAAACAAATAGAGCTAAAAAAAAATGGGGGAAGGAAATGCACAAGTTCTCTCAATTTATAATCCTCAAACAAGCATTTTTTTCAGTATGGACAATTCAAAGCTCTTTGCATAAACCACATTTTCTCAGTTAATGAAATTTCATATTCTCACCTTCAAGAAATCATACAGGTGTTTGAGGACTCCTATCCGCACCTCATCAAGATCTTTGAGGAAGCCATTAAATATGGGCACCAGGTCAGCCGCGGTCAGCTGATCCCCCAGAATCACTGCCAACTCGTGGATAGAGAACGCAAGTGTCCGTCGCACCTTCCACTGTAACACATACAAAGTTAATTCATTTGACAAATGCAAAACCGAAACTACTGCGTATATACCTCATACATTACATATTTACAAAACAAAGACAATTATAATCCATCAGAGTGTGGTACAGTGAAACTATTGTTTAATTAATATTAAGTAAATATATAGTATATAATATAACATATATATTATTTCTTTTTTAAATATATAAGGTTAAGCAACAGTACTATACTAACATTTAACATTTTGACACAGTGTTAAACCTTGATTTTCCAACAAAACCCATGACGAGTAATGCATATAAAGAGGAAGTTTTACCTGTACGTCTGTAGCGAGGGTCTCGTACGTGTCTTTGAGGCAGTGCCAGTTCTGCCTGCCCAGCGTTAGGGCGACACCTGGCAAGCTGAACGCACAGTGTTTGGCGATCTCAGTGTCTACGGTCTGAGCTCGAGCGGGGTCTGTCATGGACAGATACTGATCCAGCAACTGCTGTGGAATTACATTCTGTGACGACAGAAACTATGAGTGTTAGGTCAGTCAGATTTTTATTGTTTATTTACAAAAAGAGTTTCTTTGTACATTTGATGTGCTTTTCATCAATGATTGCAATTTGTACAACTAGTTGAAAATTAAGGCCAATGTAAAGCCATGAGATTTTTATATGGTAAAACATGCAAGTGTTTCCATCAGAGTATGGTACAGTGAAAATATTGTTTAATTAATAATAAGTAAATATATAGTGCATTACCTGGACTTTAGACTTCTCCTCTTCGCATGTTTGAACTTGTGAGTTGGTGTCTTTTTCTTCCTCCACATTTTCTATTAGGTCTGATTCCTTTATGCAAGCACACACACAAATGCATGTATAATGAACTCTCTACTGTAGTTACTGTGCCAGCACTTCCTTCTAATGACATTTGCATAAACAGATTTACATAGAACTGCAGAAGGGGATTTGCCATGCCAAACAGTGGAAGCAGCATCAAAACCATTTAAAACAACATTATTGTCCTTTAATAATTGTAATTACCTCATATTAATTAATAGATTACATAGATTTGCCAAAATGTAGATTCTTCATTTGAAGGCTTTACTCAGGAAATATTTATATAAAATTAATTGAATTAAAATGTATCTATGGGCAGTTCTAACAATATTAATAATAATATTTTTTATTCTTCTTATTATAAAATAAAAATGATAATTGTAAAAATTTTTAAAATCCATTACATTTTTAAAGTATGTAAAAATAATTAATTTTTTATAAATAATGACTGTCTGAAGATTAAATATTTGGTAACTTTATTTTAAAGTGTCCTTGTTAAATGTTACATGTAGTTACTATAGTAATAACTATAAATGATGCATAATTACATGCAACTAACTCTAAACAAAACCCTAATCCTATCCCCAAAGTACATGTAGTTAATTTAATATTACCGCTACCAATACCTAAAAGTATAATTTCACTGAAACAAGAACACCTTACAATAAAGTGTAACATGAATAAAGAAATGACATGAACCTGCATTATTATTATTATTATTATTACAAAATATATAAATTATAATGCCAACATTTAAAAAAATGTAAAGTATTATAACAATAATTAAACGTAATACTAATGTTAAATGGCTAAAATTAATTTTATTTTCTTTGACATTTATGATATATAAAGTTGTCCTCTCACCTCACTGCTATGTTCAGAGTCATCTACCAGCACAGGCGAAGTGGAGGGAGAGTCTGAGATCTGTGTGTCTGTCAGTGAGAGTTCACTCATGGCACTGAGCTCATCAGACGTCGGGGAGCCTGTGGAACCATTACTCTCTGACACAGACTCATCAGCGTCTTCTGTTTGACTCTCTAATTGAGCAGCTTTCAGCGCAGCGGACAACACCTTCACTTGAGCTGCGAGTGGAAAGCAAACGGGGGAATGAATAACTACAATTCCCTACTCGGAAAAGAGCAAAAGAACATGAGCTCTTTTCACAATCACCTTGAACATCAGGATCATCTAGGTGGGGCTGAAGACAGTCCAACACTTTCTGGATCTGGGAGCTGGTGGCTGGGCCTTGTGCATCTAAACTTGGCAAGTTTTCTTTCCCCCCTCTCATGGTCTCTTCTTTTTCTTTCACCACATCTCTTTTCTCTCCTTGTAGTAGCCACAGGTCTTGGGTAATGTCAGGTAGTGGGGGTCTCCAGAAGTTGAATGAGTTGAACATTGTGCAGTCATCCATCTTCTGGTGGGACGAAGGGGTTGAGCTTTCAGGCTGGTTCTGGCTGGTGCTATAAGAGTGGCCTTCTGGAGGACGTGATGGTGGAACCGCTGTGTCTGAGGTGGATTGTAGCTGCTCTGAACGGGGCTGAATGAGACTGTCTGAACAACCATCAATGGAGGCATTGCGGATGTTACTCGAATTGCTGGTGGTCACTTCCTGTCTGTGGCTACAAAGACAAGAGGGGTTCATTTAGAATTGATTCAGTCATTTTGTTTTGTAAACACATTTCAATATAAAAAAAAGTGACTAAGATCTCTACACTACTGTTCAAAAGTTTGGGGTCGGTAAGATGCTTTTAAAAAAAAAAAGTGTCTTATGCTCATCTAAGGCTGCATTTATATGATGAAAAATATATAAATATATAAAAAAGTAAAAAGTGTAATATTGTGAAATATTATTACAATTTAAAATAACTGTTTTCTATTTGAATATATTTTAAAATGTAACTTATTCCTGTGATGCAAAGCTGAATTTGTCACATGATCCTTCAGAAATTATTCTAATATGCTGATTTGCTGCTGAAGAAACATTTCAGATTTTTACCAATATTTAAATTGTCGTGCTGCTTAGTATTTTTGTGGAAACCATGATTGATGATTGGATTTTTGATTTTGTTTGTAACAATGTAAATCTTTACTGTCACTTTTAATTGATTTAATGCAACCTTGCTAAATAAAAGTATTAATTTTTCTTCAAAAATAAATCACACTGACCTTTACCTTTTGAACATTATTTAACTATTTAAAGAAGTAACTAGGAAACAGTCCAATAGGGGTCAGGTGAACCAAAAACAAGCCTAAATATACAGACCTTCCAGCAAAGTGGATTGATAATCAACTACAACAACTAGTTAATAACAAACCTATGTAGTTTTCCTACAAACACAACCATAGTGAAGAAACCATGTGCACTTACCTCTCTGAGGAGATCTTCGGTATCTCGCAGAGGGTTCCATCCTCACAGAAGTGCAATCCTGTGATAGAAGGGTTGGCAAACGTGGAGATGAAACGACCTAGAGACTGGAACGCAGCCTGGCGTACCTGAAAAGGAAAAAAAAGAGAGAAGTTCCCTTCCCTTTAAAAAACAGCTCCATCCATTCTCCATACCTCGTTGTCCAGATCTAATTTCTAAAATGTAATAAAGATCGTCTAACATAAGTGGAAAACAGAAAGTCAGAAATCTCACAGGTGCGAAGTCCTACTCCGCATAGCTGCATACTAAACTTCAAATAACCATGTTCACTTTCAGAGGACAGAAATTACAGCATATTAGAACACAGTGTTAGTGTGTGTGTATCTTTACTCTTACCCAGCGTGACTGATCACTAATGAGGTTGATGAACAAGGGGGACAATTTAGTACGTCGCACTTCTGGAGAAGTGCAATTTGAAACAACCATGAAGCACTCGGCACAGGCTTTCCGAATACCCCACAGACTGTCCGAGCACAGGTCGAAAAACTTCGGCATCTGAAGTCAGAACAAAGAGATAGTGCTGGTTATCACATTTGTCGTGTTAGGCTTTATAAGATTAAGGATATTTTTGGGGTCTAGCACTCAGATATAATTAACATTTATTTTGGCCCTCTGTGACTGTCATTAATACAAGCACAAAAGGAAAGCTGCAGAGGTCTCACCAGTAGTTTCTCTGTGGCTTCCTGGCCAACAATAGAACAGAACTCGCCGAAGTTTGCTGCACAGACCTGATGGTGAGAAAGAAAAAAAAAAAAAACAGGGTTTTGACATTTGCAATGAGGTCAAATTCAGTCTTCTGTTATGTTGTAAGCAGAAGCCTGATGCAACTCAAGCAGCACTGCTTTCTGCCAACCCAGCACGAGTTTCAAAAGTAGATTAACATTTTTCACAACCTTTTCTACACAATATAGGCCTAAGTTTCATAACTGCAGTTATTTGAAAGACAGAAGTCACAAACACATTCAACATTAAGCAGCATTGTTTTAATCAGCTTGTTTTGTCCAGAGTACATCTTTATTGTGTCAAGGCTCTTTGTTCATAGAAGCCATTTCTATCCATTGTGTTCTCAGGATTGTTACTTATTTGTCTCATGATACTGATATAATCATGCATGGACTTGGAATTTCCATACTTTTGTAAAAGAGAAATATACTGCAATACACTGCCTTTCAAAAGACTGGGTCAGTAAGACTTCTTTTTTTTTTTAAAGAAATTAACACTTTCGTTCAGCAATGATGCATTAAATTGATAATAAAAAGTATTTTTAAAAAGTGTAAAAAAGTAAAAGTGAAAGTAAAAGTAAAAAGTGTTTCTTGAGCACCAAATCAGCATATTAGAATGATTTCTGAAGGATCATGTGACACTTAAGACTGGAGTAATGATGCTGAAAATTCAGCTTTGCATCAAAATTGTATTTTAAAATATATTAAAATAGAAAACATAATATTTCACAAATTTACTGTACTTTAGATCAAATATATGCAGCCTCAGCGAGCATAAGAGACTTCTTTCAAAAAAATAAAATAATTAAAAACCCTACTGACCACAAACTTTTCAATGATAGTGTATTTTAGCAACAAATTATAAAAAAGTGGCATCTCTAAACAAATGCTGCAAAAGTGTGATTTTCTTAAACTAAATTTTGAGATACATTTTTGCATTTACTTTTGATCCCAAGGTGATTACTCATATGTGTGACATACGAAGTTCACAGACACACACACACACACACACCAACTATAAACCTGTTCCACTAACATTTACCAAATCACAGAATGACAAATACTTACATAGACTTCATTTTGAACTGCATATCTATTGTTCATATTTTGTTCAATTTAACTAAATTATTGCAAAGACAGCTCAAACAGTTCTTCAAAGAATTATGGAACATTTTGAGAGTATTACCTTGCGGACTTGAAATAGTCTGACGTCACAGCAGAGTTCACAAAAGCGCAGCAATAAAAGGTGTTCCACCGTGTCTTTAGTCAACATGGTAACCAACTTGCACATTATCTGCAACAAAACATTATCTACCATCAAGATCAAAACATGAAAGTTCATCCCAACCCCATAAAACAATTAGCACAGTAACAGTATCATGCATACAGTATACAGAAAGGCATTCCATCACAGATGGAATGAAGTTACGACAGGAAATATAATCTCTTCAGTCCTATGAAAGCTCATGGTTTACATATTTTTATGATGAGTATTATCCTCTGCCAGTAATCAGTGTTGCATTCTCTTTAACACAAAGGACTCACCGCTACAGCCTCGATCTTATAATCGTCGTCACTACTGGGTTCAGTGAGCTCGAGAAGCACAGGGCAGACTTTTCCCTCCATATCTGCCTTACTCATCAGACCCTGTTCAAGTAGCACCAGCAAAGCGGCCTGGCTCGTCTTTCGCACCTAAGGGAAAAGCACAGACAAAACCGACTCAATGGGTTGTCTGAATGACTAATTGATTAGTTAATGTTAAGGAAACCCTGAATAATAAGGCTTTAGGCTTTTTTCCAATACTAATCAGATGCATTCCTTAAGGATATATAGACGCCAAACACCACCCTTTAATATGAAAATAACAAATATTTAACAAATAAATACTAAAAAGGTAACCCTACAAATTAAGCATAATAATGGGAACATTGCTTACTAGTCAGCTGTTGTCAGACTAGTCGACCACCTTGACCCACTCCTACTCAAAAGCCATGATGTTTGTCAACCTTACTTCTATTTAGAAGAACAACTCAAAGAACAGCCAGTTTTTCGAGTGAAACTTACCTGGTTATTAGGGTCTGTGAGATACCGGACCACAATGGGAACAAGGTACCGTGAGAAGGCTTCTGGGAAATTGGGCCGATTTTCATGGAGGAACATGGCAATGTTTGGTACCTGCTCCATCAATTCTGCTCGCACTGTCGGTTCTGTAACATCACAATATATTTATGATATTACGTACACATTAAGTACCAATAACCACACTAGACAAGTCAAATACAGGTAAAAGGCATTCAAACCTCCATCCTCAGACATCCTGGCAACCGTTTCCATGACACTGATAAAGTCATTTTCATTATCACTGAACTCCCGGAGCACATCAAGCAATCCACGAGCCACAATTTGCCTGAAAATAAACATCATGCTATCAAGTACACCATAATAGGCCACATGACATGAGCCTTCACAATTTATAAGCACAAAACTATTTAGAAAAAAATTACAGCTCAATTTTTAATCCTAGAATAATGTTTATAGCATTTCCAAGTCTAAGCCAAGTTCTTTTACAATGACATGCCTTACAAGTATTTCGGGCCCAACGTCATGTCAGGTTCGCGTTAAGCACTTAAAGGGATAGTCCACCCAAAAATGTAAATTCTGTCATACATTTTTTTAGTTATTTTCAATTCAATTCAATTCAATTCACATTTATTTGTATAGCGATTTTCACAATACATATTTTTTCAAAGCAGCTTTACAGAAAATGCATGTCTACGTTACAATTTAGAGTGATCTGTTATCAGAGGTGACTGTGTTAAAGTAATGCCTTTCAGAAATGTACATTTACAAATCACAGTTAGCTAATTAAGTATCAATTTAAGGCAGAAAAAATTAGCTCATTAAAGTAATGAACACATGTTTGTTTGTAAACAAATGATTAGGATATATAGAATTTTTTTATTGTGTATTGAAAATGTTATTTTCCACCATTGTACCATAAAAAGTTGTATTTTTGGTATCAAATCTCACTTAAATTCAAGTGATAGGCACAAGAGGGACATTTTATACTACTCCTAAATAAACATTCAATATGGCATGACAAGAAAAAAAACCCCCAAAAAACTGAAATCCATCTCACATAACATGCCTCATAGTTGAAGACATCTCACCTGTTGAAGACGTTTTCACTGAAAGCATATTTCTCCAGCCGACCCAGAGGGGTGAGATTATCCTGGCCTGAATCCAGGAATGCTGTTATCCGAATCGCATCACACTCTGAACCATAGTCATCGAATCCAACTGCAAGACAAGATTCATACAGACAGTTAACGACCAAGTATAATTTAACATCCAGTTTGTTAGTACAGCCTCATGGTGGCATCAAATGTGAGATCTTTTACATTCAAACCAGGAATCCCTTTAAAATATAGAGAGAAATTCAGAGTGACAGCAGATCTAATTAAAAAGGGGAATTTGTTTAATGAGAAATTATTTATTTTACAGCAATAACAGTTAGGGATTTCATTACATGCAGTCTGTTTCTGCCAGCAACGATCACACAGACTACACTTCAACTATATAGTGTACATACAACCGGGAAAGATCTCAAATGCATGAATGGGGTAAATAAAAAATTTTACATAGAAAATGTATATTTGGTTAATTAAGATTTTTGTTGTTGATTTTTGTTTTGCTGTTGATATTTTCATGACAATTAAGCTATTTTTTTAATTAAAATATGAAGGTTTTATTTGTTTAATTCCTATTACTTTTAATGACAATTCTCTTACTGTGCACTAAATTTTCTATTCAAATCAGAATTAAGAAAGTACATACATTTTTTATATTTCAGTGCTGTCAAATCGATTAATCGCAATTAATTGCATCTAATATAAAAGTTTGTTTATATAATCTATATATATATGTGTGTTTACATTATACATACAGTATATACTCACACATATGCAAAATTTGTTAGATGCAAAAGCCTCTAAGCCTCTTTATATATATATATATATATATATATATATATATATATATATATATATATACATACACACACACACAGACACATATATATATATAAAGAGGCTTAGAGGCTTCTGCATCTGAACTCTTCATATATCACACACACACACATACATATATATATATATATATTATATAAATATAATAATGTATACACACACATACATAAGCAAACTCGATTAACATACATAAGCAAACTCGATTAACATACATAAGCAAACGCGATTAATTGATTTGACAGCACTAATATATATATATATATATATATGTCATTATAATAAGATTCTGAGGGGGAAATGTGCTTAATTTTAATTGAAAATAACATAATTGCACAATTGTAATGATTCTAAAATGGACTTGATTAAGGGGGGAAAACCCTCTTATTTTGGTTGTGGGGTGACACATGACCCAGACATGTTCTTGAGATGTTTTCCAAGATTCACCCAGCCACATTGACAGAGAGATGTTGATCTGTAAAGTTGCGGACGAGTTCTGTATACTCACAGTCATCCAAATCATCATGACCGTCTTCAAAATATAAAGACAGACCTGTGGAAACACAAACAACAACATGTTTAAAGACTGACAAGTGTACAGTAGATAAACTGACAGTTTCTAGCCATGCTACTGTTACACATGAAGTCGGGCTGTGCCTCACAACCTAGTCAGCTATCTAACTAGACTCGCATTTGGGGGCTTTTCAGTCCAGAAACGCACCCATAAACCCCAAAAAAGCTGTTTAGGTAGACAGCTCACTAGGTTTTGACACACAGCCTAGGCATTTATCGTAGTGTTAGCTTATCTCACTAAAATATCAACTCAGGTGACTACAACAAATTACCCGTTTACCAGGAGACTATGTCTGTCAAACACTTTTTATACTGTAGTTTGCAATAAAATACAAACATGTCTAATGTTATGACACATTATTAATGCATTTCGAAAGGTGACCAGCTAACAAAACGTGTTATCCGGGAAACGACCCCGGTCAGGTTGGCTAACAAACTGACAGTCAAGCTCCTGTCAACTCAGCTATGTTATCTTCACACTTATTTACTTAAAAGTACAGTATATTTTCCATCATCATGTATTTAATACAACATATATTGTCTTGTTGGCCAAAAGTTCTTAATCACAGTACTTTTATAATATCCCAGTATGTCCTGCTAGCTCCACAACTCGCAACTAGTGTTAATCCACTTAAAATTTCACCAGGCTCATGGCCTTTGTTCTAAAATTCACCAGAAATGTTCAAAAGGCATTACGAGTCATTACAGTCAACAGCGATAACAGGGCCGATTCTCTTTAAACCGCCCCATAAAGCTTTAAATAAATGTACTAAAGCACGTTACCTGCCATCTTGATTTACAGCGGGGCTGTCACTCCACTTCCTCAAAAGATTTCCTGCTCTTATTTCAATCCCGGCATTTATATGAAGATTAAATACTTAAAAAACAGGGATAAACTCATCGAAACAAAACTCTTTTACGCGCGAAAATATCGTAAATATTTGTATCGCTCAACCGAACGCTCGATGAGAAAAAAAATAAGACAATGTCGATCACGTGACTAGTCTAGCGACGTCCGATTCGTCAATGAACTGTTCAGATGAGTCGGATCTTTTGATTGAATCCGTTGTACCGGTTCACAAAACTGGACTGTTTCGTTTATAAAACGTTGAATCAGGATTACAATATCATTTTCAACAAAATTATTCTCAATGGCAATTCTCGTTTGGCACTCAGTTTTTCATTCAAATGATCATGAAAGCAGTACAAGTATTACTAAATTAATTTAAATGTACATTTTATTTAATATTAAATATATGTTATTAAGATTCACCCAGCCACATTGATGGAGGTATTAATCTGTAAATTTGCTGAAGTGTAAACGCACAGCCATCCAAATAATCATGAACTTGGGTAGCCTACATGAAATAACGATAAATTAAAACTGATATTAAAACATAATAGAACATGTAAAAGCAGCCATATATACATTTATATGGCCAAGAGGGCTTTATTTAAGCGTTTTTTATTATTATTTAAGCGTGTAATATATGTTTTTCCACGCTATGACGTAATTACGTTGCAAAAACAGTTTTTGAACGGTTCATTGAAACGAACCGTTCGAAAGAACCGATTCGCGGGAATGACTTTTCATAACTAGACTCGTCAACCGGAGTTCAAGATGGCGATCAGCGAGCAGCTATTATCGCAACTAATCGATCATTAATATACCATTTCAGTCCTCATATTATAAGAAGCTTTACGCGTTATGTCAGTATTCCACGTCGCCTTCTTATACCATCATAAAGCAGTGGATATCCGACACTAGTGTATAGATAGAGATTGTGTGTGTGTTTTTTTCTTACGTCAAAAAGAAATAGTTGCTGATCAGGTTTATGAAACTATTTGGAATGATTGGGAAGTTTTCATTAGTTTGGAGGTCATCATGTCGCTAAGAGAGTTGAAAGTATGCCTTCTTGGGGTAAGATTTATATTCACTTTTTACGACTCGACGTTGCTATTATGGATTGCAGTTTTGGTGCAATATTTGATGTTGTTATTTCTCTTTTGATGATCGATCATAACTGTGTTATTGTATGCTATAACTTGCAATAAAGTGTGTCAGTGGTTTTACCTGTTGTGCAAGCTTTGGGGATTTCTTAAGCATTACAGTAACATTTGTGGACGATGACGTATTTTACCACCCATTCATAAGTGGATGATAAATGTCTAGAGAGTTTAAAAAAAATTGTTCAGTAGATGCATATAGGGTGTATTTACTGCTCAAGGATTTCATTTGACAATGTTTGTACTATTACCTATATTTACACATATATTGACAATAAATGTGTCCTTTTAGTCATGTGATTTGTAAACGGGTAGTTAACATGCCAAGCCAAGCAGAATCTGGCAGTGTGACATTCTACACTTCATATAAAAGTTTAAAAAAAATCTAATTATATTGATTGTTTTATTATATTAAAACCATGTAATATTATCAGAACATTTGACAAAAAACAAATATATACACTTTTAATCGTATTTTTTATTATGGAAAACTGCATCAAAAGTGAATTATGTGTTTAATAAAATATATATATATATGTGATTTTTATCTTGTGTCCTAGGATACAGGAGTTGGAAAGTCGAGTATCGTGTGGAGGTTTGTGGAGGATAGTTTTGATCCCAACATTAATCCCACAATTGGGTAAGCTTACTGCAAAACATGCTTACTGGGAGGTCAGGCTGACTGTGATGCACTGTAAAATAAGAAAAAACCTGCACTTTTTGAAGGATTTCCACATAGCAAACGCAGCAAGCCGTGACATGCACTGAAATGGAAGATGTTTCAGGCAAAACAAATTGATACTTAGTGTGTTGAAATGTCCTCTGGATTAGAGTCAGAAAGCTTTGTATAAAAAAAACAAAAAAAAACCTTGATGGATTATTTGCTTTAACAATGTTACGATAATAATTCAATCTCTTAAATAAGAAAACAAGATCTGTTAACCAGCATCTGGGACTTCCCTGGTGGTGCTGAGAAGTCTGAATTTAATACAGATTCTCTTTCCTTCAAGTGATTTAATATTCAGCATCGATTGTGTAATGCAAGTTGCATCACAGTGTGTTAAAGATTTAACATGTGACCTCTTTTAATTCAGTTACATAAGTCTAAATTCAATTGACACACATTTCATGGCTCAACAATAAAGATTTTTCTGCTGTCCCAGTCAGGCCAGTCATTTCTAGGCTAGTCAGTTCCCTGCTAGCCCACAAACTATGGTAATATTGCTAAAAGGGAAATCATGCTTTTCTAAAGTTCCTAAACTTTAGGTTTCTAATTTAAATAATATCTGAAAATTATGCAGCTATAATTCAACTACTGTGAATCCCAAACACACAGTTTTAATAGGGCTGGGTTAAAAATACTGATTTCTCGATTTTAATGCATTATCATTTTGAAGAACCGATTTTTCAGTCTATGTTGTTTTCAAATGATGAATGAATTCTGTGAATGATGAATGAGTTTTGTAGTGCTCTTTCCATCCAATAAATTATAAAAAGCTTTGTGTTTCGTTACTTCTGATAGGAAACAAAGTCTCAGCTTTCTAATTCTGTCAAATTTATTATGAAATTTAAACAATAAATACCGTTTTGGCGCTCTTTAATGTGGCATGACAGATTGCTAGCGCCTTCAGTTAAAGCGAAGCCATTCAGTGTCCAAAAACTCATTATGGCAAGCATTTTGTTAAATATGCACAATATTGCATATTCATTGTATTTTTACTCAACTTGTTCTTCAATATTTAATGAATGTTATAATGTAATATTTAATGAATGTCATGTTTTTATGACAGCCACCATTTCAATATTTTTTTATATATTTTTTTAAAACATCATTAGAAATGTATTATAATGTTATTATTATAAAAGCTTCTTTAGGCTATGTGTAATTTCAGTGTATGTGTAATTTGACCTTCAAATCATTTTATTTAAGCCTTTAATAAAGTGATACACCAACTAGGGTTCCCTGTATAGTTTACTGCATTAGTTGAGAGATATTTTATTCTTGAGGAAGTTTGTACCTGTACCTGATAGGCCCCAATTAATCAATATTAAATTTCAAGCTTGTGAATCAATAGAATCAAATCGTGAAATTTGTGTCAAATCCCAGCCCTAAAAAATATGGTTGCATATTGTTATTTTAACCAGTTCTAATTGATGTTTCAATGCATAACAGAAAACCTGATTTTTAAGTTGACAGGGGCATAACAACACATATAAAGAACATAAAACAATTTGTGTGTATCTGCACCTGGCAAGACACTTGTAAACTTTCTAAAGATGTCTATAAGTAGGTCCACATGACACACATTTTCTTATATTGTAAAAAAAATATATTAAACAAAGCTTATTGGCAGCTAAATGCATTGTAAAATTTGCCAAAAATATTTAATACATGAGATCTGCAGATGTCTCAGATTCCATGCAGACCTATTTGTATAGTGTGTGCTTAAAATTATTAATTAATTAATGTGCATTTTATTTTCAGGGCATCATTTATGACAAAGACTGTGCAGTACCAAAATGAGCTTCACAAATTCCTGATATGGGACACAGCAGGACAAGAAAGGGTAAACACAGCAACAATCACTACACACACACACACACACACTTGGGTGACAAACAAGCTTTTTCACTTTTTGTTTTTGCAGTGTCTTTATAGTTCAGGCAGAGGGCAGTATTGCATGCATTCTCTCACTATTATGCAGGCATGCATTTGAGCGAGAGACAGTTTAATGTCATTTGAAAGGGGCTGTTTTTCTTCATATAGCTAGATACGCTCTTCTCCCCCAAAACGTTCTACGTTAGGAGAGACAGCTGAAGAGTACGGATGACATCTCATATTTTGAGATGTTTATCACCGCTCACAATTTAACGGCAGTCTTGAGGCTGTTTGGAATATGATCTCCTCTCATGTTTGTCTGTGATGTTATGTGAAGCTAAATGTAGAATGCCAAGCGGCCCACACAAGCTGTTAGAAAAAATAGTATCATACCATAGGCCAGATTTACTAACAGCTTGCGCAAGTCCAAACCCTCTTTTGCTGTTAAAAAACTACTGTCAGGATTTACTAAAGACACGCAGTGAAAAAATTGTGCTGAAAAGGCATATACAGGGTTATTTTTTGCAAGCTGAACTTATTGCATATTATGCATTTGTTCAAGTTCCCTTTCTGATGCAACATTTATGGGAGAAGAGTTTTTAAATGAATCATGCAAGGTTATTTACTGAGGTTTGCGCTATATATTCTGCACTACTTTCTTGGTTAAATGTAACAAATGTGTGGGGTTTGTCACGTTCAGTTCTTTGTTCAAAATATAGACAAGGCCACATATTTCCAATCTTCACTCATATTGTTTTGCTGATATTATAATTTATAACAAAAAAAATAAATCTGTCTTAGATATTTGGCTCCCATTGCATATGAAGGCCTGAGCATATGGGAAAGTCTGACTTATCGAGCCTCTTTACCCTCATCTGGACCTGTTTAGCGCTTTGATGTATTCCCACCGGTAAAGATGGTGCAAGTTCATCATCGTGGCCTATGAGTGGTTAAAGAGGTCAAGTTATCTTTGCTTTTCTTTGTTCGGGATGCTCCAGAGCCTGATGGGATGAAATGTTAGGCCTTGTCAGAGATAAGAGTTTGAGAAAAACAACTGAAGCCAGAATCTGTCTCTCTTCCTTCCTCCCTCTTATTGGAAGGGCTCTTTCTTCTTTCTTTTCTAACTTCAAGCTCTATTGTGATTTTTGTGAAGAGAAGACAGTTCTGTCCACAGTTTCCTTACTCCGCCGGGAGCTGTGATCGGGCTTTTCACTGGCTGTCAAGCTCTTGATTAGATAATTATCCGGCACATTGCTTTTTGGAACAGCATTGTAGAAACATGGCTTGTTTTGTACTTGTTTTGATTTAGTGGCTTTGGAGGTGCATTAAATTGATCAAAGGTTATCGTAAAGACTTTTACATCATTGCAAAAAATGTATTTCAAATAAATAATTATAATAAATGTTCCTTGAGCACCAAATCAGGATATTAGAATGATTTCTAAAGGATCATGTGACTGAAGACTGGTGTAAAGATGCTGAAAATTCAGGTTTGCCATCACAGGAATAAATGACATTTTAAAACACATTAAAAGTACTGTATTTTTGATCAAATAAATGCAGCCTTGGTAAGCATAAGAAACTTATTTTAAGAACATTAAAGAATCTTATCGACCCCAAACTTTGAACAGTTGAATTTAAAATGGGCGAAAAGAAATTCCATATTATAGCTAGTAAAGTGATTTCACGAGGTCTGTAAAATTGAATAGTCGACTTAACGGCAAGATACATTTGAAGAGGAAGTGAGTGACTGGAGGAGAGTTGGAGAAGGACCACACAGTCTGGAATCCTGGGATATGTCTAAGGAGACATCCTGCAATTTTAGTCAAAAGCTAAACTGAAGCGTTTCCTCTTCCTTGTGCAGCAAACTCAGCCAAAAACAGCTATAAATGTGAGAAACCGTGTCAGTCAAACTTGATTTACTCATTTTTAATGGCAAAAAAAGATGGATTAAGCATTGCTCTGACCTGTTGTCTTAACTAAAATCCAATTTGTATTCAGCATTTTTATAAATTAAATAATAAACTTTGTATAAATTAATTTGTAGAGTATAGTTATAAATAATTGATCTCACTAGTTAGTACTGATTCATTGATCAGCAAAATCATTTGAGCACCTCAAGCTTTAGGGTCCAAGTGGTTTTGGGTCCTCTGTATATTATTTACAATTTATGTACAATTATGCATTTTGCTGTATTGACTTTTATTGATGGTAAACTGTTAGCAGCTCATGCTGTTAATGAGCACAAACATGTTTGCAGCTTATAACCTTTAACCAAAGCTGTAAATTTGCCTAAAAATACTTTAATTTCTAAACTGTATATTTGATTTTAAGATTATTTCACAAGCTAGCTCACGCCTAAACTTTAAAAAACAAACCTGTCAGGGTTTCTCATCATGTCTTTTCTCTCTACCCTCTCTCTTAATCATTCATTTTATAATCCACTTTTCCCCTCTTTTAGGTCTTTTTTTTTCAGTGGAATGGCATACTGGATCCAGCTTGTTTTTATTAATCAGGCTTTTTTGTCTATTTTTGATGACCGGGTCAAACAAGCCAACTATGCTATTTTATAATGATTAAACGCTAACAACTTCTGACACGTTGCGCTCATCTTTCCCCTGATGGCTCCCACATGTGTTGATATGCCTTTCCTTGCAGTTCCTCTACTCAAGCTCCCTTGGCTTGTCCGTCTGAAACACAATTCTCCTTTAGGTTTTAACGGTGGCTCACTTCTAGGGTTTTTCACCATGGGTTTCCCTAACCGCTGTCTGTTTGTTCTGTTTGAAAGGAACAAGTTGGAATAACATGCGTTTTTTGTGTGTGTGTGTGTGTTTGAGCAATCCTTTTAATTCAGCATGAAACTCGAAGGAGACCTCCGCCAAAGTGTACAAATTCTTTTAAAGCTCTGAAAATAAGCATATGCAGGTTGAGATTGGCCGCTCGGCCCCTAAGAAGGGATGTTGGGTTGTTATCAGTGATGACTAAGTCTTGCTTTTTTTCCCTTTTTTAAAAGTTTCGGCCATTATTTTTCTCTAACATCTGCATGTTATCTGTTTTGCTCTTAGTTTCGTGCCCTGGCTCCCATGTACTACAGGGGCTCTGCTGCAGCTATCATTGTGTATGACATCACTAAAGAGGTAATGAAACATTTCTTCATTATTACTACACAAATCTCTCTGCTGGTAAAGCTATTAAAGGCATAGTTCACCCAAAAATGAAAGTTCTGTCATCATCTACTCAAATTCATGTCACTCGAACTACGTAAGATCTTTTTTTTCCATGGAACATTAAAGGAGTTATGGGCTGAGGTAAGACTTTCAGTGAGTAGCGGGTTAAATGTCAGTCTGTTCCTCACACAAAGCTATCGTATGGCTTTAGAAGACTTAGTGCACAAGTCATATACACTACTTTTATTGTGTTTTTTTGTGCTTCCATTCATTTTCAATGAATGGAAGACAGTCTGCTAGGTGACTCTTTTTGTTTTCAACTGAATAAATGTGACCACACAGGTTTCGAGCAACATGAGGGGCAGTAGATGACATAAAAGTTTGCTTGTCATTGCTTGTCTTGAAGATCTCTTCATCTCTCACTTAGGAATCATTCCAGACGTTGAAGAACTGGGTGAAGGAGCTTCGCCAGCACGGACCACCCAACATAGTGGTGGCTATCGCTGGCAACAAATGCGATCTATCTGATGCCAGGTGAATTCCAGCGTCCTTGCCACAAAAGACTTCACATCCTGTCATCTCTATTCAACTTGAAGGGATGCACCCGCAATGGCTGTCAACTCAATTTGACGTCGGGAAAAGACCCACATATTTGCTGTCAACTTGTCTCGACTCATTGAAAACAAGATCGCACACGTACCGTTACCATAAGCATAACTTGTGATGAAAAAGAAATCCACTCTTCAGCGGTCTGTAATTTATCTTTCCACTTTAAATTGCTTCACTCTTCCCACAGGTCCAATGATATGTCTTGGTTCACCATTGCTTTCTTTGGCAGTGTTAGTCAGCTGTCATTGTGGTTGTATTTTACTTCTCGAAACCATAAAGACCGAGACATTGAATCTGAGGAATAGCGTTCGCACCGCAAGCCATTCAGGCAATAAATATCAGGGAAAATTCTTGCAATTGTTCTGTCTGGCACATAAAGCTTAGATATTTCTTTTTCTAGCACAACTGGTGCTGTTCTCGGTGATCCACAGCCGTTATTGTTTCATTACATATTTTTTGCTTCAAGTTTAAGAGGTTTGCTCCAAAAACTTGCTTTCAAACACTGTCATCATGGAAATGTACTTACTGATAACATTACCCCTACTTGTAGATCTTAATAGTATTTCAAATTCTATTAATTAAAAGCATAAACTAAAAGCATTACTTTTACTCATACTTGGGTTAGATATTTTATTGGATGTGCAATTTTTCAGTTGGTGGAGAAAGCGGGCAAAAATCCCATAGTCTTTCACTTTCACCACATATATTTATAGGGCTAGTATGCAACCACCCACAACCAACAAAAATCTAGTTGATCGAAATGTTTAAAGAAAACATCACTGCCTTGGCGGTTAATCTAAGAGAGCAAAGCGTCAATGGAAAATTGATCCATTGTCAGTGTGACCGGCCTGATATGTGTAGCACGGGTGCAATCTGATCAGCACCTGTGATCAGGTGACAGGTGCACAGAGAACCAGCACACAAAAGTTTACCTCCAACATGCTGCCCTGTGCTAGTTATACACCACCATCACACAAAAATAAATACATGAGCTTTACAAGGTTCATCCCACTCAGATAATCTCTCACTCAACCACGGTATCTGATTAAAGTATCGGTATCTAGTCTCAAATATCAATAATAATAGTAATAACATGCTACACTTTTTGAGAGTTTGGAAATATCAGAATTCTTCATTTATGAAACTGATTACCTATTAGTGTGGTATTACTGCTATTGCTACTGCTCTTTATTACTCACATTTGTTACTCCACTCTCTTATTTCACCCATTTTCTGTTGCTTTGTCTTTTTGTTTTCCAGAGAGGTTTCAGAGAAAGATGCCAAGGACTATGCTGACTCCATTCATGCCATATTTGTTGAAACCAGTGCCAAAAATGCAATTAACATCAATGAAGTCTTCATTCAAATAAGTGAGTATAATATTAACTAGTCATTAGTGCATTGTGTCATTAATAAGGCCAATTTAACAAACAATCTAGAAGCACTCATTCAGAGCCCTGTGATTTTAAATGTTATCATCTTCTCTAGATTGAGCTTGATCACAGGCAGTTTTGGTTTTGATAAATGCTGTTTATTGCAACACCATTTATTATTAAAATGATAATGAATGCATGATCTATAATTGATCCTGATGGTGGTGAGAATAGTGCTTCTGTGGATACTTGTTCTCGCCACTTGGACCCAGGGCAGTGGATGGGTTACAGTGGATACAGATCTTTTACCATGGATCTTGGCAGTTGCCCCGTCAAGGAACAGGCGTGACACCATGCTTGTGACTTTTGCACAGGCACTGAAATGGCAAATCATTTTTGCTTTTTTTTTTTCTCATGCATATTTTTATTGTCAATTGCTGCGTTTACATGGACCCTAATAACCTGGACTAGTAGCACAGTCATAATAAAAAAGTCACATGTAACCACTTCAGAATAAATTGGCCAAATCGGATTAAAATTTCATTCAGATTGTATGTGGTGGTTTAAACATTTTGTGATCCAATAGGCTTTATGCCCAGCTCCACTACTTCCTGAACTTCAGCCAGCTCCTTTGTTTCCTGTCTGCCATTATTGGACAAACTGATTAATCCAGGTGTGTCTGATTATTGTTGTTGTGACTACTGAGGTCAGGCACACCTGGATTAATCAGTTTGTCCAATAATGGCAGACAGGAAACAAAGGAGCTGGCTGAAGTTCAGGAAGTAGTGGAGCTGGGCATAAAGCCTATTGAGATGACATGTAAACATTGAATCGGATTGAAACCTGAAACTGGAAAGTACTGCGCATGGTCAATGACGTAGAAATGGCGTAATGACTTATGATGCACGGAGTTGTTGTTGTTGAATAAAGTGTCATAATAGTGACTGTTGTGTCATTCTAAAATTCTCCTTCCACTTATCGTCTTTGAAGTGGAGCAAGACAACGTCCCACCAGTCCTTGTTTCAGACTCTCATCCACAGGCGCCTTGTTTTGGGCGGGGAAAGGGGCGTTTTTACTGCTTAATAAGCAGCACGGCACAACAGTTCATGTGCTCGCATCTCCTAATTAGGACCCGAAATAGATAAATACTAATAAGTCTCCTCTTTAAAACAAAGAAAAGATGCAATATAGAAGAATTGTTAGTATGCCCAAACAACTGGAAACTATATTTATGCAGTGTGAGCATGTCAAAAAATCAATTCCGATTTAAAGCTTGTGACATATTAACGCTCACATTAACACGATCACTTTATTTAGCATTCATGTAAACACTAAGATCGGATTTATCAATCAGAATGAATTAATTCCGATTGAAACAAAAGGTGTCCATGTAAACGTAGCTAATGTCATTATGCTCCTTTTATAGGTCAAAGGATCCCAGTTATAGATGCAGATGGGTCTGCAGTCAAGGGCTTCAAGCTTCGTCGTCAACCATCAGAGTCGACCAGGGAACGTACTTGCTGCTGACGCAGTCGTATACAGTTTGGCCAGATCCTCTCCAGCCTCAGTTTCTTTCTATTAGTAAACAAGGAGAATAGCAAATGAAGAATGTGATGTTACAGGGGAAGTTACGGAACTTCCTTTTGGAGCCAAATAAGAAGTTCTGTTAATAATGGAATGAGATTAATTGTCTGAATCCCGATGCAATGTTCACTTCTTTGAAAAAAGACGCTCTTCAGCCCCCGTTCAAATGTCCTTGGGGATCCATTTCTGTTCTAGATTACTGGCCAAAATCAGACAGCAAAGAAACAGATCAACAGATCAGATACTGTCCTGTCTTGCTCTCACTCTCTCTCTCTCTCTCACTCTCTCTCATTCATTCTTGCAAAAACCTCTGCCAAACTCTATGAAGTTTTCAAGTAAAGCTATTGTCTGTCCGTCTGTACATTTGAAGAGTTTCAGCACTCCAAATGCAAGCAACACAGCTTTCTTGTCTCACTATTTTTGCATCTTTGATATATATGATAAATATATATATATATATAAATGGGCAAATCTCATGAAACCTATCATAAACATATCCAGGTTACATTTCACTCAAATCAAATGAAAAAGAAAACCTGAAATTATATTTTGCAAGTCAATTTAAAGTCTGTTGTTAGGACTATTTTTTAATGCTCCTAAAAATAGACCTCATTATATTTTTCTTGTGATTTTGGGGGTAAAATGTGACATGAGATTTACTCAAGCCCATATTTAATATTTACTATTATCGAAATATCAGTGTTGTATTCCTGTTGCATAGGATATAAAGCTGTATGCGCTTCTGTCTTTCCTATATTTCGAATTGGAAAAAATCAAATTGAATTCAGTGGTAGTACTAAAAATACAGATAAAGATAACTCTGGGATTTTATGGTTCAATGATAATAAGCATTAACAAGAGATTTCTGAGCCTTGGCCATTTTGAGATGAGTTACTGAAGTTATATTTAAAGTTATGAAGAATGTGCCAAATCTTTGCAATTTTGTAATCCTGTAAAATATTTTGTGACATAGTAGCGATCCTGTAGTAGCAGATTGGTCAGTGATGTTGATGCATGAGTTCAACACAACCATCTGCATATTTTATCCATTTGCAAGTCGAGATAACAATAGTAACACGTTTTTTGCTCCAATTTGCCACATCATCTGTTGCCAGATTTCTAGCTTCAGATCCAGTCTGTTCTTGGACTAATAAGCAGTTGGAATAGACTTTTATGTTTTACAGTGTCTGACCATTGTTACTGCTTGCAGTGCATAATCAGGGCATTAGTGAAGTTCAACCCTCACGCTTTGAGAGAAAGTTGGCCAGTCTTCTAGAATGCCAACAAGAATAGCAATTTCAAAGTGTTAGATGTGATAACTATTCCATCTGTTCGCATGTTTTCCATATCAGAACTTTAATGTTAGTGGGAAGGAGCCAAATGCAGGAATTTTGTATACGGTGCGCTTTAGGCTTTTGTCCAGGACTTTATGAAGTGTGCAGTATGTCCAAATAGTTTCTGAAATTGCATTTTAACCATTTGTGTTAGTTGGCAGTTGGTCTCCTCAGCTCCCTTGCTGTTCTTTTTCATTATTATTATTATTTTTTTACTGGATTGAGTGATTTTGAGAGGTCTTGCCAAATGCCCTAATTGTCTCGTAAACATTTTTCATCTTTCTCATTCTTTCACTGAATAACTTTTGGCCTGCTCATCCAACATGCTTTTACCATCTGGACAGGGATAAAAAAGGAGCGTATCTGGAAACTAGTCTTGTTTCAGAAAGAGCAAGACGTCTAATCTCTTCATCTTAAAAAAAAAAAACAAGCAAAGGGAAGTAATTATACCACATATTCTTCTTTGAAGTGACCCCAATTGAAATAACTCTTCTTTGCTGTCACTCAATTTTTCAGCCTAAATATTTTCTCAAGAGATCCGGCGTCAGTTTCATTGAAGAAACAAAAAGTCTTATTTTTTGACAATCTGAGAAACTTACCTTTAAAAGATTTGGATTAATGAACACTATTCGTTCAAGAGCTTTATAACACAATGTGGTTGAGTGGCTCTTTTTCTACACATGTAGAATTTAAGTTTATTCAGCCAAAATTTAAGATTATCTATTATAATTTTGCATTTGTGAATATAGAATAAATATGTTATGATTTATCAACTGAATACCCACAATGACAAAGTTTTATGTACTTAAAATGTGATTCATCTAAATGTACACTTCAGTATAACACGTGACACCATCTGTTGTTTTAGAAGTTAGTATGTGGCTTTTGATGGTACTTTAAAAAAAATTCATGGATATTATTTACATGTGCTTTTGACATTATTGGCATATTGGAGTCATAGAATGTGTTTAGTGGATCAGAATGGATATTATGGGCAATCTTGAGTTTCAATTCCCGTCCTTTATCCTGTGATTCTATATGCAGTGCTGCCAACGCGCTATGATGTTTTCAGGAATTCACAAGTGCAATAATAATACTTTTCCCCTCCAAAATATGTGCTGTCAGTAATAATAGCAGAGAGATTTATAGACTTATTACAGTAATTGTAGTTAATCCATGAATTTTAGCACAACAATATTTTCCTTTAGAAGACTGCTTGTTAAATTAAAAAAGGGCATATTTGGAACAATACTTGGGGGGAAAAAATGCACTTTTTCAAAATTCCTGTGTGTCTTTCGTCCTAGTTGAAACAACTTGAAAAATGACAGTCCTAAGCATTCACTATTGATGTTTACACAGAGGAAATTGATTCTTTTATTTTCTTTTTCTCATGTCAAACTAATTGAAGAAGGAAACAGCTCAACTAATGTCACATTATTAAACTCACTGAAGGGCCTTTACAATGTATGGAAATGCATTGCTCGCTCTAAATGTTGTAGAGCAGCTGTTTGTTTGTCTTGTACAAAGCCTGTGATCCACAGTGAGACCAAATGTCTAATTTAGTCCTCTTGAAGTTCTTGAATTCCTGGCCAATTGGAAAGGACTTTCTGAATTGCTTGTCCTCTTGCTGGGGAGCACAGGCTTTGCATTAATGCCTTTGAATGGAACTACATGCTTGAGTCGGTCGGACAGGATAATATGCCGTCTGGTGTGGTTTGCAGTGGTGTTTAGGTGGAAGAACCGAGCCAACAGTCTTGGGCTGGCCCTAAGAAAGTTGTGAAATTCTCGTTATGTACTTTACGTCCTTGTATATACCACACATTGGATGAATTCTGTAAATTAATTGATATAGGCAATGTTACTTTACCACTTACCATTGTAATTCAGTATTTAGAAAAGTAATTTAACCTAATCATTAATTGTTTTTGCCATTTAGCTTGTCTCTTTTATTGTTTTGTCATGCAAAGAAGGCTTGAAAATAACATTTATTTGTTCATTTGTGAATGTGCAAAAGGGAAATGTTTAGCTCTTTATTAGTAATAAAATTATACAAAATCCATTTTGATTTTTATGCTTAATCAACATGCACATTTGTTTGGTCTGTAGCTGATTCAGACCGGAGACAAGTTACTCCTAATTCTTAGTTAGGAATCAGTTCAGCAGTGCTAGTTTCTCCTGCACTGGCCCATGGGCTATATATATACATATGACACTTGTGGTATGTGTCTCCTTTGGCAGGGGGTCCCTGCTGATCTTTTAATTGTGCTGAGGAAAGTAAAACAGTCCTCCAAAAGCTTGTATTCAACTGCCAAACTGAGCATAAATTAACTCAACCACATGCAAGTACAACAATTCTAGAATCTTGGCTGAGGATAAAGTAATTCATGTTCATTCTTAGATATTCAGTTGGATTACTATACTGCTTTTGAAGAACAGATTTAGATTTTCTCCTCTAAATTTTTTTTTTTTTTGATTAACCATTTAAAAAAAAAATCATTCTCAAATCTACACAGCCCAAATACTCTTCTTACAGAAATATATATATATAAAAAATGTGGTAGTTCACGAAAAACATGAACAATTTTAGTTACCTTTTTAATTGTTTTGCAGTGCCATTTATTATTTTTGTGTACAAATATCCCATGCCTCTTAAATAAGTCATTAAAAATAATTATACAAAATATATATATGTTATATTAGGATATATATTAAATAATAAACAGTCTAAGTATTAAACAGTTAATCAATATCAATAATATAATAATTCAATCTTTTTAATTATAAAAAGTATTTCTATTCTTGCAGTGCCATTTTTTTAGGTAGCCTACAAACATTCCATGTCTCTTAAACATAAGGCTCATTGAATATAAAATAATTATACAAAAATGTATGAAATTCTAATATATATATATATATATGAAGAGTTCAGATGCAAAAGCCTCTAAGTGCCATCTGAAATTTTCTTCTAGAATGATAATTTTTATAAAGCTTGTATATTTAAGTTAAGTAATTTCACTTAAATGACAATTAATAGGTAATTTGCATTGCAATTTAAGTGAAATTACTGAAATTAAATACACAAGCTTGATAAAAATAATCATTCTAGAAGAAAAATTCAGATGGCACTTAGAGGTTTTTGCATCTGAACTCTTCATATAGATAGATAGATAGATAGATAGATAGATAGATAGTTTTTAATTATATATATATATATAGGCCTAATATATTATAACATAATAAAAAACTTTTTAAATTATAAAAATGCTAGCATTTTCTTCAGTGGTCATTGCATGTTAATATAACAAATGCACATACTGTTCATATAACACTGCAAAAGTTACCGTAACATTTTCATAAGATGGTTCATGACAGATGACCCATAAAGACAGCCCACCCCCTCCCTCATTCTACTACACCCTCCTCTCCTCACAATCACATCAGTCGCCACTACTGAGTACTGCAGGGGCAGTGACGTCACGGCCAGCCTGCCTCCCTCTCTCTCTCTCTCTCTCTCTCCCACACACAGTCCCTTCCTGCTGCATCACAACAGTCGCTAGTGGATCGGGTAACTGAGCTATTTCCACTGCCTTGTGGAGTTTTTATTTCAAATAAATGTAACAGAAGTCCTCATCGACTAACAGCCTCAACCGTCAAGCCTGTCACCGTCAGTCCGAGCGGACGTCAGCGCAGCCAGTCTGAACGCGTTTCAAGCGCAGTGGGAGATGGCCAGGCCAGAGCAGGTCCTGCTTCTAGAACCGCAGCACGAACTGAGGTTCCGAGGTGAGTGCAGAGACTGACACAGCCGTGGACGAGCGCCTATAACGCCCAACACGAAGAGGGAGGGTCATTTTTTAGGGGGTTAAGGGCAGAAAGAGGCGGTGAGATGGCGTTTCTGACAGGCCTCAATCCTAGTAGTAATAATGATAATATGGCGCAGCGCGGTAATGATAAATCGCTCCAAACTAATTAGAATGACATCAAACGCCTTTCACAAGGAGTAGATTAAGTGCTGACTAGGTTTGCCAGAAGACTGACTAGCACGTTAGCTCGAGCTAGCCTGTTTAGGCCTTAACATACAGGCTCTACTGGTGGGCTGGTTAATTCGGTTAGTATGAAGCAGTTCAGTGTTGCCATGTTCGCTTTATTATTAGCGACGTTGCGTTTTTTCTTTTCTTCATACAAAATGGGCTGTTGATTTTACTATAGTCTTATTTACAGCAGCGTATATTTGCTTGTTAATGTTTCGCCTACTTGCATACAAAGTGTGTATGTCGTTATTTAGTGTTATATTTCTCTGATTGAATGACCGCTGTGAGTGAGCTGTCAAGGCGAGCGCTCATTTCTCCTCGTGTTCAGATGATCTGAAGGAGAAATGGTGCCTTTCGTTAGCATGAAGAACTGGGCCGCTTATTTTGACTTTTTTCGATATTTTTGGCTTATTTTTTCAGAACAGGTCGCATATTTTTCCAGCGAAATCTGGCAACACTGACAACAACCTACCTTGATGCTGCTTCCAGTCAGGAAGTCAATGGCACCATTGAAAAGACACCTGTACTATTACTCCACCTGACATGGATATATTGTGGATAATAATTATGTCCTAAACAAACTTATTTAGGTATTTTTGTGGTGATAAGTTGCCATGTTGTAGACTTTTAAGGTTTGGGGCTTTTAGTATAATGTAAGTTCATATTTGATGTTTACACAATTTCAGGGTTCATTTCATGGACTGGGAACACTAATTACTGTCGACATGAGACCAATGCCATATTGTTGTATGTTTACATTAGCATACTATTTATTAAAGCCTGCAAGAAATCAGCCAATAATAATGCTGTGGAGGCACTGACACCTCCCATGTGACCACCCTTAGTCAACAGGCTCCAATCTTGTTTTGTTCCTAAAATCTTCTTTTGTGTTCCATACAAGAGTAAAAGTCATACAGGTTTGGATTGGAATGGTGTAAGGGTGAGTGAATGATGACAGGGTTATCACTGGTGGACTACAACCCCTTTAAGGAGCTCAATGAAAGTGCATTGAGCTCAACTTTAACATTTACATTTATGCATTTGGCTGACACTTTAATCCAAAGCAGCTGGTATTGAAATCAAGTTATACATATTAGTTCATGCATTTGCTGGGAATGGGCAAAAGAGTGTTTGCCTCCCTCTGAATATTTCAAAATAATATCACACCGACTGATTTCCTAAAAGATTCTCTAATGTTAAAGTTTTGGCAAATCAACTTGCAATATCAGTGAAACAGCATTCCTTCTTTAGTCACCCTACCTTGGGCATATTTACATTTTTTTGTAAACTGTCAGGACACACCTTGTGAATTGTCTGAAGTTAACCAGGGACATTTTGTAAACCTATTTAATGTTATTGTTTGTGATGTTATGTCTTTAGTTCATTGTTTAGTAAGTGCTTTAAAGGTGACATATTATGGCCCTTTTCACAAGATGTATTATAAATCTGGTGTCCCCAGAATGTGTCTGGGTGTGTCATTTTTGGGTGTGACCAAAATCCGTTTTTGTGTGTCCCCCTTTAAATGCAAATGAGCTGCTGCTCCCCTCCCCATGTACAGAAGAGGGGCGATCCTTTACATGAGCTTCAGATACTCCGGGAATAACAAAGAATTTCAGTCAAATCTCAGAAATAACCTTGTAGCGGAGTGCAGCCTTACAGAGAGACTCAGGAAGAGATTGTAACTTTTAGACGCACCTGGACGTTTCTGAATGGTTAGTGGATACATGTATGTAGTTGTTGTGGAGTTACATTGATCAATCTCATCGACTTGCATGTACTGTCATGTTTAACTTTTACACAAGTTGACAGTTCCCTGAGGTCTTTATAAGACAGCTGTGACATCTTTTGGTCCAATAGTGTTCAGTGCTCGTCTGTCCAGCACCGAGTGAACAGTTTGCATGCTTTGCTTGAAAGTTTGCCATTGAGTTAGAACTGGTTACACTGTTGTCGCTTGAGAAAACCAAACGGTGGCGCCGTGGGTGGGAACGTGCAGATTAAGGGGCGGAAATATTATAATAAGATCCCCTTCCTACTTCAGAAGGGGAGCGAAATCTGATCGGCTTAATTTTAGACATGCTTGCAGAGAAAGGCTTACCGAAAACAAAGTTACTGGGTTGTCACTTTTCACGTTTTCAGGGTTGGTAGATGCACAGGAGACCCGGTTATAGCACTTAAACACGGAAAAAGTCAGATTTTCATGATATGTCCCCTTTAAAAAATGAGGGTGGTTCACCTACTGCTTGTTCACACCAGGAGCCTGTGAGGTGACGTTATGCCAGGTTCAGACAACACAATACTTTTGTCTGTTATGATTGTCTCTGTGTCAGAGTATAAGATTTTGACTCCTAAATCCTTTTTGCATCATAGACCATAAACACATCAGACTACAGTGTTTCCTCTAGGATTTTTTCCAGCTGTGGTGGCAGGACCATTTCCCCAGGGGGAGGGGGGCGTCGCCAATGAGTAATATTCCCACGGGCCACGCCCCCTTGCCCCAGGTGTTTAAACCTCCCTTAAGTATTATAATATGAAAGGCTCCAATTTAGAGCGGCAAAGCGAGTATACGCAGAATGATGCACTTGAAGCAACGCGAAAGTCACAGTGTGCAGCGTTTCGCATTGAAAAGTTTAGTGTATTATATCTATGCAACAGTTTATTGAGCCTTTTCTTTTAATAGTTTTAAATTACAGTTACAGTGCACATGAAGAACAATTCATAGTGCTCTCTACTCCAGTGCTGTAATCTAACAGACACCCAGGAGAAAGGAATATGATTTAGAGAGCGCAGTAAACTCCAGCGAGATAAAGTCATTTTATGTAAACCATAGACCTTTATCTACAAATAAAGTATAATAATGGGAACATTGATCTTGGAGAGAGTGTCATTGTGTTACTGTCGTAACTGAACGCGACGCGCTATTTTGAATGCTGAATGGAGAATGACTGAGGAGAGATGAGTTTCCTTTAACTTAACGACTTAAATATAAATTTTTACCTCACATTATGATATCAAATGACTTTAGAAGTCTTGGAATATAGTGCATGAAAACTTTATGGTGCTTTACAGTGGGGCTTTAATGGGGCTTAACAATAACACAATAGTATGCACAATATCGGACCTCACTGAGAAGCTGTAGGCGTGGCGGGATGATTTTTGGTGTGGCAGAATGAATGTAGCGGAAACACTGGACTACACGTTGCTTGCTGTCTTTAGTGATGTGCGTAATGTCATCAAAAAGGCTGAACTAGCAACTAGAAACAAGAGCATTGTAGGAAACTCAGAAGCGAAGACCAGGAGACTTGGTTGTATCTTCAAGAGGATTCTTTATTGAGAACACGAGCTGTCGGTTGCTGCAGTCATCAAGTCTGACTAAGGGAACTTTACATGGTATCTTATAGGCATTCAGTGGGCAGTCCTTAAAAGTGCTGACAGTCCTTAAAAGTGTTGACCTTACACACAGCCTTAGAAATGACCACTAAATCGAATCATCTAAAGACAATAGAGGCAATTACTCCCTACTGAAGATAATGGTACCCCCCCCCCCCAAATTGCATAAACATCACATGGTCACAATCATTCACACATAGTTTGACTCTCAGTAGGAAGATCAAAGATTGACAAAACCCCTTCAATGGAAAATATATTGAATCTAATCAGTAAATTGATGCCATCATGTTCACCTTGAATGCCCAATACAGTGTAGTTCACCTTAGTTTTTCATGTGATGTTATGTAAGATGTAGGGATCAGCAGATCTTAAACATATTCTTACATTTGTAATCCAACAGCGTAAACAAATAATGTGAAGTGGCATGTTAGCTTTAAGCCTGATTTATACTTTCGCCTGGCTCCGCTGACTGCATGCACACCTCTCCAAACGGACAAGCCGTTCATACTTAATGCGTTCGCCGTTGTACTATTCTTTGAAACGACGGGGCGACTCGGAGTCAGGAGTCAGGAATCAGTAGTGAGAAGTAAGGTACACATGTGACAGCTTGTTTTAGTACACTTCACCTAAACCACACTATAAAAGAATCATGTAAAATCCAGTTAACCTTAAGATTATTGCTTGTGACATTAGAACAAAATATATGGATATGAGAACATGTCTAAAACTAAATTTTACAATGTTTATTACATATTAAACATGGACCTTTATTTTCATTAAAAGGGCTTATTTCTGCTATAGTAGGCTCATTTTGTAAATGTAAGCAATTAATCTAGACACGCGCAAACTGGGACGTACCTCTTCGGCCAGATTCGCCTCCAAATCGGGCATCTTCAGAAGCAAAGCCACGCTGAAAGTCACAAAAAATGGCGTGCACACCGCCACACAAAATGGGGTCACACGCACTTCCGTCAACGGCACAATGACGACATTTTTGCCACCCAAGCAAACTTAATCAGCCTTAATGCTAATTCCAGTACTCACCGGGTTGCTGAAGCGCCAACATATATTGTATCGTCGTGGTAGTCCTTCTTCGAAACATCAGGCAGGAGTATTGTTACCATAGCTCCACTAACCTTCTCTCCATTGCATAATTCCACCTAGCAGCACCAATGACATTGTCTCTCTTTTGTTTCGCCATGATTGAAAGCTGTGTATGGAAGAGCTTCTGTACTCCTATTGGTCAGTGTCACAGATGTGACGTAACCCATTGTGGAGCACCGTAAAAAATTAAACATGCTAGTTCTGTTGGGACGTCGAAGCGTTGCAGATGTGGCGACGGTTGTCGTCCACTATGACATGCTGACACTATACGAGATAAAACGATAAATTCTTGCGTTCTGATGCCCATTGTCATTTACGAATCAGCACGACACCCTACGTCTAATGGATCGGGCTGATATTGTGTAGTCTGAACCCTGCATTAGACATGCTCTTAGTTGTAGGAGTTAAATATCAATGCCAGTCTAATGTTGAATGCCATTTGGTTTCCCCAACATATTTAGTATGTTGTCAATATACTTTTTTTTAAACTGTTTAATCTAATGGTTCCTGTCGCGTCTTTTGTTAGTTTCATGTTAACCTGCAGTTTTGTGGGGGGGGGGGGGGGGGGGGGGGGGGGGGGGGTGGGGTTTATTTATGAATAGACTCTGAAATGAACTGCTCACTCACAAAGTGCCTGACACATTGTGTTTTACAACAAGCCATATCTGATCTTTGCTTATCAACAGCCAAACCTTTGATAAGCATTGATATTCAAAGCTAATGAGTGTGTAACCATTGCACCATTTTATTGCTTCGTTTTCCTTTGGTGATCTTGCTTGTTGAGCAATACTGTTCTTGTGCACAATTCTTCTGAAATGATTTTTTCAACTGATGTCACCTAGGCCATGAAGGCTATTGGTTAATGCTAATGTCTTCAAAAGTATGTGTGCTGCTGTTTAAAGGGTTGCTTAGTAATCGTGTAAATGTTCATTTGTTGACATTAAATCAAGTCTATGCTGGGAATAAGGTCATTCTCTTCCAGGTTTCATTTTGGTTGTTAATCAATCACTAAAATTGAGGAAGATTAGCCTCAGTTGGTTCCACTGTGGAACGGTGTCAGTTCTAAAATGCTTCTCCAAAATTGTCCTGATTCAAAGGGTAGTCTATAATTACAGTAAAATTGTTGCCTGATGTGATTGTCCAAACGTTTTTGTTTCCGGCAGGCTTTTAGGTCTACTATATATTAATTTTTAGTTTGAGTTCTTTTCAGACAATGAAGAATGTCAAATTCCTCCCTCACATGTCAGACCTATTATTAATCGGTATATTGAATAAGTGGCAAGAGGAGTGGAACGCATGCAAGAAAAATAAGCAATATGAAAATTTCAAAACAGACTTTTAATCTCTCTTAAAACTAGATATGATCAAGTGGTATTCACCAGACATCGTATAGGTCATACAAGTTTGACTCAAGTTGAAGACCCAACTCTATGCATGTTTTGTAAGATTCCCCTCTCTGTTAAACATAGGCCTATTTTATTGGACTGTCCTGGGTTTAATACAAGTAGAATGCTCTTTTATGAAGTTATTTCACTTAAGGACTTATTTAGTGACTTACTTAAGGACAATTTATTACTAAATTGTGTAATATGACTTTTGGTTTGTTTGCTTGGTTTTATTGTATTTATATGATATTTGTATTTTTGTAATTTCATTTTTGCCATCAAAATAGCCTTAGATGCTGACATGGCATTAAATTAAACAATCTATCTATCTATCAGACAATTAATATGCTACTTTAGAATAATCAAAAATATACAAAAGCCTTATGGGCGTTGCAGAAATCATTTTCTTACTCAGTATTTTTTGGCTTGATTTTCAGTATCCTTAAAAGAAGATAAAATTACCTTATAAAGCAAAATGACATAAGATATGAAATCTTCAATGCCAGTGAACTAAATTTAGTGAGGTTTATGCACAAAACAAGGGGGAAAATGTAATTTGGTTTAGAAACATTTTCAATAGAGAGCAAGCTTATTTATTAACATATTTTTTCTTTCCTTTTCTCCCCTTTCTAAATAAGCTTGAAATTTAACCTCACTTAATTTTGTTAGATTTCTCTGCGGGGTGCGGAAACACTTAATATATAATCTTCACATAAATATAAGCGTCACAAGTTGAAAAATGTGCAGTTTTTATAAATGCATATTTATATTCTGTTGTTAGTATCATCCATTTTATGGATCATGATTTAATGCATATATATTGCCATAATTTAAACAAATTCTATGTAAAAGCTGTAAGTACTGCACAATTAAGGACAGTTTGACAGATTTGTTTTTCAAGAGTTAATTTAGCCGACATTAAATTATGAAGCTGACATTATATCAAAGCTAAAGAGATCTCAAATCCACTGCAGAGTTGGTAGGTGTAGTCCAAAGCTCAGTTGCAGGCTTATGTTTTATAAATGAGGTACAATGCGTTTGTTTCTCAGCACTGGACAAGGCTTCCCCCCAGAGAAGGCTGCCTGCATGGGTCATACACCATAAAGAAGCCAAAATCATCTTAAAGTTACACCACGCCTCCTGCCTCAGACTCCACCCCCCTACAATACACTTCATTGAAAAGTTAGTGATGCTCTCAAGTAGCAGGTGACTTCAGGTAACAATAACCCGAACGTCCAGGCATGCCACTTTATATTTAAAGCGCCTGAAGCTGAGACTCGTCTGTAGAGTTCAGGAAGTACCTCCAGCCAGTAATTATATGTCATTTTAGGAAGTATAAAGGGCAGTTTGAGATTTTGAGGTGGTCCAGGTGTAGTAGTAATGGGGCAAAGCTGTTAAAATAAGGTGACGTCTGTTTGATTTAGCAGGGCTGCACCTTTTTGGCCTGTTCCATCCGTTTAGAATCACTAATACCTTGAACTATGTGGTGAAATTATATAAGTGCTCATTGATTCAGAACTTGGATAACTGAATTATTGTATTGCTCATGAAACGGTCCTGTAATAAATATGTTTTAGGGCTATAAAGCAGGGTGTAAATGAGAGGCAGATGTTGAAATGCAGAGTTGGAAAGACGAGTCACATCTGCACACGTGCGGATGCCAAGTATCTCTCCATGTAGATGAACGCTGCATCACTGCAGACAGATGTGTTGGGTATTTCTGAGCTATACGAAAGGCACGCATAATCGCTCGAGGCTTTTTCCGCCGTTGTACCTTGTTTGGCAGGAAAACCTCTTCTACATTAAATGATGTGTACAGTGAGTTTTTTAATGTGCTCAGGGGACATATTTTTGTCTGCAGAATATCCTAGAACTTTCTTGAAGCTCAGTCTGACTCTAGAGGTCAAACTGAGGATCTTTTATGAAAAATATGTATGCATTAAAGTGAGACTACATTATGGTAACTATTAAGTACTATATAGGTGACTATAAAGGTGCAGCATTACTACAATTCTAAGCTTTAGGTGCAAGTGTTTTTTTATTTTATTGTTTTTTTTAGCCTATTTTTTTAATCTGATCTTAAAAATGTCAGCTTAATTCAAAAGCCATTATTTGTATATTGACGTTTGCGAATAAAACTATAATTTTACTGAAAGTCATACTTGTTATTTTTCATTTATATTATAATTTTAGATTAATTGATAACCCTTTTTTTTATGAGTACTTACAAAATTACTCCAAATGCCCATCCCTTCCATAAAAGGGCTTTTTTTTCATAAATAGTTTTTTGTTCTTCTTAGGCTCTTGGTATTGATTGGTGATGTCATTTACCTAATAAAATTAATACAGAGAATGATGCCTTTCCGCATGACTCATGCTTTGCAATTACTTATGCACTAATTCTATGAGGGTCTCCGGATAGGTCTGTATGAATGGAATTGACATGAAGCTTTTGGCCAGAATGGTCCATTGTTAGGCCTTGTGCAATGTTTGTCTCTCTTTTAAGGTTTTAAAGGCCCAAGGCGCTTAGTTCATCTGCGTCTTTTCCTCTGTAACACTCAACATAAAGCCTCAAACAACATAAGGCTCACTATGGGTTTCAAGTGTCTCAGCCTCTCAATAATTTAACTGGTTTAATAGAATTAACCTAGATGAGGTGTTGCATACTTGATGTGTGGTGCTGCCATATTACAAAGGGTGAAGGATGTTTGAGACAGAACTAACATGTATGGTTGTCAACGTGAAATCAAAATTGGCCCGATTTACTTTCTCAACACACATTTATGGTTATATTGTGCACAATTTCATTGTTTATCTCTGTAATCAATCATCAAAATGTAATAACTTGCTCTGCCTGATGGATAAAAGTCCCGTTTTATTTGTTTTTGCACATGGAACTGGCACATTATGGAAATAAAAAATGTGTTGCAAATTATTCTGTTTTATGTTGACTATGATAGAAAAAAGTTATCCTTGGATTTCTAGTGTTTATACACACATATATTTATAGTACTACTAAATTTAGGCCTATTTGCTTTTCTACATTTTTATTTTATTTCTTGTTACAGAGAAAAACATATCCCAGTTACTCCATATCAACGATTCAACCTTGTTTCCAGGTGAAATATTCGAAAGGGTGTTGGAAATAATTTGATTTCATCAAGAATTGTTTGGAAATAAATGTCATTAAAATGCAAACCTATTGAGAATGAGAGACAAAAACACAACCCCCGACCCCAAGATTTTGAAATTTTGAAGTGGTGACTTGTATGTAGTTCATATACAAGAACATATAGTTCACCATACAAGTCTCTGTTCATCACCACAGACATTAAAATGAATTGATTCTGTGATATTGACTGATTAGCGTCACCCTTTGGCAGGACAAATTCGCTTTGTTCCATTTTCCTGAAAATCACCCTTATTCTTTGCTGCAGTGTAAAACGAGTGCCAGGGTTGAGAACAGTACTGTGGTCTTTCGGCCTTTGATGTGCCGCTAATTTTGTAATGTGCCACTAATGTGATTTGTCTCGAATCATTATGTCTTGGTGGGGTGAAATCGGTTACAAGGTTGTAAATCGATGCGGTCACTTAGAGCAGTCTGGCTGCAGATATAGTTTGAGATGTTTTTGCAGCAAGCCATCACCCAGCACACACTGGCAACTGCATGGCAATGCGCTAACAACCACAGAGCAACACCTGAGTTTTGAATGTAACAATTGAATGTCCTGTCTTTCTCCCCTCAGGTCCATTTACAGATGTGGTGACCACCACCCTAAAGCTCGCTAATCCCACAGACAGAAATGTGTGCTTTAAAGTAAAGACGACTGCACCGCGCCGGTACTGCGTGCGGCCAAACAGCGGAGTGATTGATGCCGGAACCTCCATCAACGTCTCTGGTAAATACACCTCATTTTTCTTAAAATTAGCATTTTGATACCATTTATCACTCTTGATTTAAACTGTCAAAGCTTCCAAATGACGACAAGAATGTTGTTGCCTTCATAGTTCTTCTTGTTGTTGTTGTTATTATTATAATTATTATGGGTGTAACGATAAACTCAGTGCACGATTCGATATGTATCACGATACTGGGTTCATGATACGATACGCAACACAATATTTTGAACAAAATTAAAAAATGAAACTGAAATTCAAATAACAATTTATTTCCAAAACATTAACAATTTTCAATAACTTTGTTGTACATACAACTTCATAAAGAATTAACAATATTTCAAGATTCAATTGAACCTTCTGTATGTAAATTACCAATTGACTAGGTTTGTCTGAACAATAAAACTGAATTTTAATTGGGATAGCTGAAACCTAAGAGAGAACAGGTAAAGCAGTAAAACAGTTGTGACACCAGAATAAAAATATTCATGATTCTGAACCTGAAAATACAGAATTATACTATGCATAGTAGGCTATAAATAATGTAAGCCCTTTTTTACTGGTAAAATCAGACAATATCAGGACCCACAAATATTACCCCATTGCATTATTATACATTATTAGTAGTTAATTAGGGCCCGAGCACCGATGGTGTGAGGACCCTCTTGGAATTGCTCTGTTTATTATTAGGGCCCGAGCACCCATGGTGTGAGGACCCTCTTGGAATTGCTCTGTTTATTATTATTATTATTATTCTTCTCCGCATTGAATTGCATTTTTGAGGGCCTAAACATGCGCGAAAACTCACGAAACTTTGCACACGCGTCAGAACTGGCGAAAATTTACATCTGATATAGGTTTCAGAATTGGACGGGGCAAAATGGCTCGATAGCGCCACCTATAAAAGTTCAACGGAGTGCGCCTCCCGCAACGTTCCACGTACGTGCACGAAATTCGGTACATACGTGTAATGACCTAATACCTACAAAAAAGTCTCTTGGAGCATAGCCCTAAACACAACAGGAAGTCAGCCATTTTGAACTTCCTCTCAGATTTTTGTGCAGTTTTTGCCATTTTCAGGCCTCGTACTTTAACGAACTCCTCCTACAGTTTTAATCTGATCATCTTCAAATTTGGTGAGTGTAATCTTAAGGCTTTTGCGACGTTAAATTGCGAAGATCTTGAGTTTTCGTCAAAGGGCGGGTCCTCGGCGGCCTTACAAATTTCGATGTTTCGCCATGAAACAGGAAGTTGCTGTAACTCAGGCATGGAATGTCCAATCTGCCCCAAACTTCACACTTTTGATAAGCGTTCTGTCCTGAACACATGACCATGCTCATATTCAGTTACAGTCATAGCGCCACCTGCTGGCAACAGGAAGTGACATGTTTAACACTGATATGGACTCCTAATAACATATAAAAAAGTGCCAGCAAGTGCTAAACATGCTAACAACATAATAGAAGCATGCTAAAACATGCTAGCAAACTCTTAGCTAAGTGCTAAAGCATGCTATTATTGCAATTAAATAGGAATTTGCTGTAACTCAGGCATGGAATGTCCAATCTGCCCCAAACTTCACACTTTTGATAAGCGTTCTGTCCTGAACACATCTACATGAGAAAATTCAGTTATAGTAATAGCGCCACCTACTGGTAACAGGAAGTGACATGTTTAACACTCTTGTGGTCTCCTAATAACATATAAAAAAGAGCCAACAAGTGCTAAACAGGTTAGCAACATACTAGAAACATGCTAGCAAACACTTAGCTAAGTGCTAAAGCATGCTATTACTGCAATTAAATAGGAATTTGCTGTAACTCAGGCATGTAATGTCCAATCTGCCCCAAACTTCACACATTTGATAAGAATCATGGCCTGAACACATGTCTATGCTCAAATTCAGTTATAGTAATAGCACCACCTACTGGCAACAGGAAGTGACATGTTTAACACTTTGATGCCGTTCTAGCAACATGTTAAAAATGCCATTGAGTTCTATACATGCTAGAAACATGTTAAAACATGCTAGCAGTACTTAGCTAAGTGCTAAACCATGCTAATTCAATGAAACAGGACTTTGTTGTTACTCAAGAAGGCAATGTACAATCTACCCCAAACTTCACACGTTTGATAAGAGTTATCTCTTGAACACATGTCCATGCTCATATTTAGTTATAGTCATAGCGCCACCTGCTGGCAACAGGAAGTGACGTTTAACACTGTTCTTGACTCCTAATAACATATAAAAAAATGCAAGTAGGTGCTAAACATCCTACCAACATACTAGAGACTTGCTAAAACATACTAGCAAACACTTAGCTAAGTGCTAAAGAATGATATTACTGCAATTAAATATGAATTTGCTGTAACTCAGGCAAGGAATGTCCAATCTGCCCCAAACTTCACACTTTTGATAAGCGTTCTGTCCTGAACACATGATCATGCTTACAGTCATAGCGCCACCTGCTGGCAGCAGGAAGTGACATGTTTAACACTGTTATGGACTCCTAATAACATATAAAAAAGTGCCAGCAAGTGCTAAACATGCTAACAACATACTAGAAACATGCTAAAACATGCTAGCAAACTCTTAGCTAAGTGCTAAAGCATGCTATTATTGCAATTAAATAGGAATTTGCTGTAATTCAGGCATGGAATGTCCAATCTGCCCCAAACTTCACACATTTGATAAGAATCATGGCCTGAACACATGTCTATGCTCAAATTCAGTTATAGTAATAGCGCCACCTACTGGCAACAGGAAGTGACATGTTTAACACTTTTATGCCGTTCTAGCAACATGTTAAAAATGCCATTGAGTTCTAAACATGCTAGAAACATGTTAAAACATGCTAACAATGCTTAGCTAAGTGCTAAAGAATGTTAATTCAATGAAACATGACTTTGTTGTTACTCAAGAAGGCAATGTCCAATTTGCACCAAACTTCACACGTTTGATAAGAGTTCTGTCCTGAACACACATCCATGCTCATATTCAGTTATAGCCATAACGCCACCTACTGGCAACAGAAACTGACATGGTTAACACCGTAATGCAGTACTAACCACATAATTATTGTGTACTAAGCATGCTAGAAACAGACTAAACATGCTAGCAACACTTAGCTGAGTCATGAAGCATGCTATTATCACCATTATACAAAACATTTTGTAACTGACTTTGACATACTCTTACTATATATACCTCCTTAAATGTACATTTCCCAACCATGCTCTGTCTTCCTAAAGCCACCGAGTGTTGATGGCACGGGTGCGAGGGCCCTTTCATCGCTGCTTGCAGCTTTAATTATTATTATTATTCTTCTCCGCATTTAATTGCATTTTTGAGGGCCTAAACATGCTCGAAAACTCACAAAACTTTGCACACGCATCAGAACTGGCGAAAATTTACATCTGATATAGGTTTCAGAATTGGACGGGGCAAAATGGCTCGATAGCGCCACCTATAAAATTTCAACGGAGTGCGCCTCCCGCAACGTTCCACGTACGTGCACGAAATTCGGTACATACATGTAATGACCTAATACCTACAAAAAAGTCTCTTGGAGCATAGCCCTAAACACAACAGGAAGTCAGCCATTTTGAACTTCCTCTCAGATTTTTGTGCAGTTTTTGCCATTTTCAGGCCTCGTACTTTAACGAACTCCTCCTACAGTTTTAATCTGATCATCTTCAAATTTGGTGAGTGTAATCTTAAGGCCTTTGCGACGTTAAATTGCGAAGATCTTGAGTTTTCGTCAAAGGGCGGGTCCTCGGCGGCCTGATAAATTTCGATGTTTCGCCATGAAACAGGAAGTTGTTGTAACTCAGGCATGGAATGTCCAATCTGCCCCAAACTTCACACGTTTGATAAGAGTTCTGTCCTGAACACATGACCATGCTCATATTCAGTTATAGTCATAGCGCCACCTGCTGGCAACAGGAAGTGACATGTTTAACACTGTTATGGACTCCTAATAACATATAAAAAAGTGCCAGCAAGTGCTAAACATGCTAACAACATACTAGAAGCATGCTAAAACATGCTAGCAAACTCTTAGCTAAGTGCTAAAGCATGCTATTATTGCAATTAAATAGGAATTTGCTGTAACTCAGGCATGGAATGTCCAATCTGCCCCAAACTTCACACTTTTGATAAGCGTTCTGTACTGAACACATCTACATGAGAATATTCAGTTATAGTAATAGCGCCACCTACTGGTAACAGGAAGTGTCATGTTTAACACGTTGATGCCATTCTAGCAACATGTTAAAAATGCCATTGACTTCTAAACATGCTAGAAACATGTTAAAACATGCTAGCAATACTTAGCTAAGTGCTAAAGCATGCTAATTCAATGAAACAGGATGTTGTTGTTACTCAAGAAGGCAATGTCCAATCTGCGCCAAACTTCACACTTTTAATAAACGTTCTATCCTGAACACATGACCATGCTCATATTCAGTTACAGTCATAGTGCCACCTGCTGGCAACAGGAAGTGACATGTTAAACACTGTTGTGGACATATAAAAACATATAAAAAAGTGCCAGCAAGTGCTAAACATGCTAACAACATACTAGAAACATGCTAAAACATGCTAGCAAACACTTAGCTAAGTGCTAAAGCATGCAAATGCTGCAATTAAATAGGAATTTGCTGTAACACAGGCATGGAATGTCCAATCTGCCCCAAATTTCACACGTTTGATAAGAGTCATGGCCTGAACACATCTACATGAGAATATTCAGTTATAGTAATAGCGCCACCTGCTGTCAACAGGAAGTGACATGTTTAACACTGTTGTGGTCTCCTAATAACATATAAAAAAGAGCCAGCAAGTGCTAAACAGGTTAGCAACATACTAGAAACATGCTAGCAAACACTTAGTTAAGTGCTAAAGCATGCTATTACTGCAATTAAATAGGAATTTGCTGTAACTCAGGCATGGAATGTCCAATCTGCCCTAAACTTCACACGTTTGATAAGAATCATGGCCTGAACACATGTCTATGCTCAAATTCAGTTATAGTAATAGCGCCACCTACTGGCAACAGGAAGTGACATGTTTAACACGTTGATGCCGTTCTAGCAACATGTTAAAAATGCCATTGAGTTCTAAACATGCTAGAAACATATTAAAACATGCTAGCAATACTTAGCTAAGTGCTAAAGCATGCTAATTCAATGAAACAGGACTTTGTTGTTACTCAAGAAGGCAATGTACAATCTACCCCAAACTTCACATGTTTGATAAGAGTTATCTCTTGAACACATGTCCATGCTCATATTTAGTTATAGTCATAGCGCCACCTGCTGGCAACAGGAAGTGACGTTTAACACTGTTCTTGACTCCTAATAACATATAAAAAAATGCCAGTAGATGCTAAACATCCTACCAACATACTAGAGACATAATAAAACATACTAGCAAACACTTAGCTAAGTGCTAAAGAATGATATTACTGCAATTAAATATGAATTTGCTGTAACTCAGGCATGGAATGTCCAATCTGCCCCAAACTTCACACTTTTGATAAGCGTTCTGTCCTGAACACATGACCATGCTTATATTCAGTTACAGTAATAGCGCCACCTGCTGGCAACAGGAAGTGACATGTTTAACACTGTTATGGACTCCTAATAACATATAAAAAAGTGCCAGCAAGTGTTAAACATGCTAACAACATACTAGAAACATGCTAAAACATGCTAGCAAACTCTTAGCTAAGTGCTAAAGCATGCTATTATTGCAATTAAATAGGAATTTGCTGTAACTCAGGCATGGAATGTCCAATCTGCCCCAAACTTCACACTTTTGATAAGAGTCATGGCCTGAACACATCTACATGAGAATGTTCAGTTATAGTAATAGCGCCACCTACTGGCAACAGGAAGTGACATGTTTAACACGTTGATGCCGTTCTAGCAACATGTTAAAAATGCCATTGAGTTCTAAACATGCTAGAAACATATTAAAACATGCTAGTAATGCTTAGCTAAGTGCTAAAGAATGCTAATTCAATGAAACATGACTTTGTTGTTACTCAAGAAGGCAATGTCCAATTTGCACCAAACTTCACAAGTTTGATAAGAGTTCTGTCCTGAACACACATCCATGCTCATATTCAGTTATAGTCATAACGCCACCTACTGGCAACAGAAACTGACATGGTTAACACAGTAATGCAGTACTAACCACATAATTATTGTGTACTAAGCATGCTAGAAACAGACTAAACATGCTAGCAACACTTAGCTGAGTCATGAAGCATGCTATTATCACCATTATACAAAACATTTTGTAACTGACTTTGACATACTCTTACTATATATACCTCCTTAAATGTACATTTCCCAACCATGCTCTGTCTTCCTAAAGCCACCGAGTGTTGATGGCACGGGTGCGAGGGCCCTTTCATCGCTGCTTGCAGCTTTAATGTAGTACTGTTACTGAAACTCTGTAAACTAATTTTTTTTCTAACGCAGTACACTTTCAATGCAGGTATTCGTTGAATATCTTACACAGATAAGATGATCTTTTAAGTTTTAGGGGAATTGACTTTAAATGTAGGGATCTGAAATCTCGCAGATTTCATAAAACATATATCTTCATTTGTTTGGAAGATGAACGAAAATCTTTCAGGTTTGAAACAACATGAGGGTGAGTACCAAATGACAGAATTTACATTTTTGGGTAATTTATACTTTATAAATACAGTAAGCTGAGTCTTGGATTCTTGGACGGAATAAATAAATAGAGAAACAGAATAGAACTAGTAATGCTTATGAAGGAAAAGGTCCGTGAGAGTGATTTTATGCCTCTTTGGGATGGCACTACCAAGTGCCGTTAACTTTAAGTATAGTGGTGCAGAGCCAGTGGTTGTTCTGTAGGCAAACACAGCCTTGAATTTGATGCTAGTGGCTATTGGCAGCCAGTGCAAACTGGTGAAGAGAGGTGTGTGCGCTCTCTTCCACTCTTGCTCTGGCGTTCTGGATCAGTTGAAGAGGTTTGACAATACATGCTGGAAGGCCTGACAAGAGAGCATTACAATAGTCCAATTTGGATAGAACAAGAGCTTCGACAAGGAGTTGTATAGCATGCGCCGTTAGGAAGGATCTAATCTTCCTAATGTGCAGGACCAGGCCGTTGTAGCAAAATGGACTGTGAAGCTTAACTGATCAACAATCACAACTCCAAGATTCCTGGCTATACTGGAAGGAGTAATGGTTGATGAACCAAGTTGAATGGAGAGGTTGTGATGAATTGAATTGAATTAAATAAGATATTAAAGTGTTGATATTAAATAAGAATAAATATTAATTTACACGTATATAAAAGTGTTATTGTTATTACTACCTCTACTTATTCTTATTCTTACTATTTATTCATATTTTTTTAATATATGTTTGTATTTATTTATTATTCTTTTCTTATTTATATTAATATTATTTATTGTTGTGCTTGCGTCGTAATTAATAATAATAGTTATTTAAAATTAATATTCATTTGTAATTTATTATTTATATTTGCCTGATTTATAATAATAGTATTTGTTTTGCTTGCTTTGTTATAAACTCAATAGAAATGCTCTCCATTTACAGGAACACATGCACTGCCTTCCTTTAATAACTTTTTTTTTTTTGTTATGTATAACACTGTTGCAGATACAGAGCCATATATAGTTTAATTACCTTATATACAGTGCTATGAGTCATCTGCTTCAAGTCTTTATATTGTGGAGGAACCACTTTGACGATGATGATGTCAATATTGTGTATCATATGACAGATGTTTGTAATGAAAACGCCATTAGCGGTCTTTCAAAGAACCAAGTGCTTAAAATTGCCGTTGCTATCAAATGATCATTAACTCTGTCAGGTAATTGATCAGTATGAGATGTTGATTATTTAGGTCAATTTTGAAAGGGATTGTTTAATAGTGAGTCATTTCTGATCTTTTCTGTCGATGTGTCACAGGAAATCTGTTTGTGTGAGCTTGACAGCTTGACTTGTATCCGTAGGCAGTTCTGTCTGTGCGGATCCAGATTCCCGTCCCTGTTATAAGTGTTAGCCCTTTCTGCAGGCACATTTTTTTTCTGTACACGTCCTGGTTTCTGTATGTGTGAATTTACAGAGAAACAACTCATCAGAAACACAGACCGTTTGTTGTTTTTGAACGGAAGGTGAGAATGGAAGTGAAAAATGGCACACAAAAAATCACCCCCAAAAAAATTGGTTCACTAAAAATATTACAAATATTTGTTAGTAATAAAAAAAAAAAAAGATGAAATAAAAATAAATATTATATAAAAATCTTAAACAAAAAATTTGAAATGCTGCCTTGGCAACTAACAGAAATAAAGCTTACGATGAAGAACTAAAATGGCTATAACTGAAATAAAAATAAATAAGCCTATATATAAATACAATTAAAATGAAACTATAAAGGTAAATAAATAATGCTAAAATATTTGATTTGAAGGCACTTTTGCAGACCGTGATTAGTGATAAAACGACCAGAAGCTATGATGTAAAATGAGCAAGAGTGATGTGGCCGTGTCCATCAGTGAGGCTAAGATGAGAATATGTAGCTTTATGCAAATGAGCTAATGAAGTCTTTGGAGTACACTTGACCCGTCTCCTGTGAGATACTGTGGTTGGCAAAATGAAGGAGACATTTATGTTACAGCACCTTTATATCCATTACCCAACTGCTCTCTGTGCATGACGGAAGCCTTTACATAACCAACAGCAGTGTTGGTCTCTGAGACCTTTGAGAGTTTTCCTAATAACTCGACTCATTTGAAGCCTCTTGGAGTCTCACAGACATTCTTCAATTGCTCTCATTATTCTGTGTTGATTCCGGTGTTTTGGGATTTCTCTCCATGGTGAGATGCCTGGTCCCTGTCAATATGTACAATAGCTCTGACTGTATTTGAATCGATGACAGGCTAGTTTTTTAGTATTCCCTCGCGTGTTTATCAGAGGGGATGCACAATGGATTTTGGTTAATGGGCTTTTGACTTTTATCCAGACCTATGAGACGAGCCTCACGTCTCCATCCGTTCTCAAACATCACTGTCTGTCTGGGTTGTGAAGTTTTTTGTTGACAGTTCAAAAGCAACAACTTCAAGCTCTGAATCCCTCATGAATCTGTTATGATTGAAGAAACTTTACCTTTTAAAGTTCTTTATACAGTGTATGTCCATTTCCACATTGTGTCCACAAGACTACACACTTATTTAACACTCACATCAATTTTACCATTATGTAATGCTTCTATGCCTTTATTTGATCAGCAACAACATTTCTTTGGCTGCACAAAGTGAAGTAACTTCAATTTAAAGATATATTGGTGGTCCCTGATAATAGTGATTGTGACAATCTGCAAGTTAACAGAAAATAGGTTGACTTTTGTTTTGTTTTATTATTTTTTTCTTAAACATCTTTTAAGTCTTAATTTTTTATAATTCCATCAATCCAAACATTATGAAGAGATCAGTAATTGGGATTTTTGACATGATATTTCTTTAAGTGCAAGGTGGAGTCGTGGAGACACCAGTAAACTTCATGCTGAATATGGTTTATTATGGGTAATCACTTGGTGTTTATAATCCTGTCATTATAATATCAAATTACTTGTTGATTATACTTATTAATACCCCTGTCATGACTCAGAACCTTTGCTTTGGAACTTAGTAAGTTAAGTATGCCTCTCTAAACCATTAGTGATGTCTGGATTTCCTCACATTTTCTCCCTCTCTCCATTTAGACTTCATAGTTTTTGCCAAAGGGATTCCGAGGTCATGTTTCATAATTAATGGAGTTGCTCTGCTTTTTATCTCCAGGGATCCAGTTAATTAGGCAGAGGAACGATTGTCTGCAGTCAGGTGTTTTGTTTGAATGCACATGGCTCAGGGCGACAGTTTTCTGCAGTTGTCCCGCCCCCAGACAGGCCACAGCCTTGAAGATGACCACTCAAGTTGTGACCACACAAGCTCTGTGTGATTAGAAATAGTTCTCTTAAGAATACAAGAAAGAACAGTATGTGCAGACAGCTCATAAAATTTGTGTAAAAGACTGAGATTGTGCCAAATATGGTTGCTTTCAAAACAAAAAAGGAGATCCAGAAAGACCTTTCTGTACATGAACAATCCTCGTCTTTCTACATTGCACATTCAAGATATCTGATCAAAAGTATGCATACCTGAGAGCGTAAATTAGTTAATATTTTGTAATATTATCAGGTCAATCACATTAAATGGCTAAATATAATCAAATTTATTTTCACTATTCTGTTTCTTGTAAATTTCCAACCGTCTTAGGGCTAACATTTTCCATGTTCTGCAAATTTAAGCATCTCATAAATATGTTTTTTGTTAAAGAAATCATGCTCTTGTGCTTTAATAATGATTAAATCACTGCCTTGCTCTTGTTGGATTGTGTCAGTAGTGATGTGTCAGTAGTGATCTCCCAGAGAATGAACTGTCAATCACAGTCAGCACGGAGCCGTCCATTTTATTGTTCAAGACAATAACACCTAATACTTATTAGGGCTTTGACTCCGAACTTCGTTATTCGAATATAATTCTAATATTTAAAAAAATAATGATATTTGAACGAATATTAGGCAGCCTTTAATATTCGAACCTGTTATGGGCATTATTTTTTGTAAATGTGTTTGCTTGTAAACGTTGTTTTCAATTCAGATTTCGAGGCTTTTTCACGCCTGGTGAAGTTGTGAATCGCAAGCTCATTAGCAAGGCTATTATTGATCATCTGGGCTCCTGTAGGTGACGTTAGCGTCCTGGTTGGCGCTTATTTGGAATACCAAAACAATGGCCGCACCAACGTCTACAACAACCACAGCTGACGAGGAGTTCGAAATCTACACTCCTGACAATTTGAAAAGCAACGTGGCACTACTTTGGGTTCCCAAAGAAACAGGGAAAAATCACAAGTAAGGACAAAGTGATGTGTAAAATATGTAGGACCAAACTCACATTATACCACACGTCGACAGCCACATGAGAGCCCACCTGTCAACACTACATCCCGGCAAGCTTGAAGAGGAGGAGGGGGAGGGATCGGGGGCGAGGCAGGCCAGAATCGACTCCATGCTATCTCCGGCAAAATATTATTAATAAATATTCGAATATATTCTAATATTAATAAACAAACAAACTTCGAATATGATTTATGATTTTCAAAGCTCTAATACTATTAAAGTCTCTGGCTTTGTTTAGCAAAAAAAAAAAAAAAATTCAACTCACATCTGTTTATTTGATTTCAGTTTGAACATCGAAAAAATCTCAGGAAATCTATTTTTAAATTCACATTCACACAACACTGTTTACCACAAATTATTTTGCATTTTGTCCGTTCATTTACACAACACGGCATCGCCAACTACCGGCCTGGCAGCATAATACAGCGGTTTTATTCATTTTCGTAGATCCATGTGAACGAGGATCGTTTTGACAGTGTTGTCGTCTGTACGCAAACATTTTCAAAAAAGCAAAGTAAAAATGTTTTCATTTTCAGTACATCGTTGTCGTGTAAACGCACCCTCAGTCTAAAAAGAAGTTGTTGTTTTTCATTTGTGATGCAATGTGTATATAACGTCATACACCATGGGCGGTAGCGTCTATTGCTGTTTTCATTACTGTGACAATTGATATACACTACCATTAAAAAATTTAAAGTCTCTTATGCTCACCAAGGCTGCATTTATTTGATAAAAAATACAGAAAATACAGTAGTATTGTGAAATATTATGGTCAAATTTTTCATTAAGGTTTCTTTTGTTGACATTAGTTAACTACATTAGTTAACATGAACTAACAATGAACAATACTTCTACAGCATTCATTAATCTAAGGTAATGTTAATCTCAACATTTACTAATCAAAAGTTGTATCTGTTAACATGAGTTAATGCACTGTGATCTAACATAAACAAAGGTTAATAAATGGCATAAAAATATATTGCTCATCGTTAGGTAATGCATTAATTAATGTTAATAAATGAGACATTATTCTAAAGTGTTATTAAAATTTTAAATAAATGATTTCTATTGTAATTAGGGCTGTCAAACGATTAATCGCGATTAATCGCATCCAAAATAAAAGTTTGTGTTTACATAATATATGTGTGTGTATGGAGTATAATTATTTTCTATATATAAATACACACACATGCATATATATTTAAGAAAAATGTGTTATTTATATATAAAATATTTATATATAATATAAATTATATATAATATAAATATATATACACAGTATATATATGCAAATATTTCTTAAATATATACATGCATGTGTGTATTTATATATAGAAAATAATTATACACCGTACACACACATATATTATGTAAAAACAAACTTTTATTTTGGATGCGATTAATCGTTTGACAGCCCTAATTGTAATATATTTTAAAATGTAATTTATTCCTGTGATGGCAAAGCTGAATGGTGTGAACTTGAACTGATACTTTGACTTTCTCCACATCTTGCGTCAAGGATAACAACAGCTATGGGTGAGAAATCTGAATATTTGCACAGTGCACATTTCTTTTAGTAATATTACTAATGTGAACTGTACAAATAAAGTCATGTCAAGACTCATTTAATCCCTCTTCCTCTGTTGATACGTTTAAAAATACCCCCTTGATGCTGCTAGTGAAATACCGGTCTAGTGCAGTCGGAAAGATTGGGACTGACAAAACAGGACATTCCCAATCTGTCTCAGCCGTCTGTTTTCAGTTTGCAATATCGACGGCGCTTGATTGCCATAATGGCACACAAAACCAAAGTGAGGTTTTTTTAACTCGCGGGGGAGTTGGCGTGCATCTTCTGTGAGCTCGGCAGTAGTAGCCACATCTAAGAGGGCCTTTGAAATTAAGAGATCATTTGTTTTTAATGAAACTTAGCAGCAGTTTTCCTAAATCATGCACACATTCACACAAAAAAGACCCTTTTGAATCCGAATGGTGTCTTTTAAAAAGGGTGATGGGGGTGAAATCGGCTTTCAATACTGATTTCAACCGTGCCAGAGCCCTCGCACGCCAGGCATAAGAAAGTGATCATTGTAAATCATGGTAACAGCTCTAAATTAGCTTTTGCTCATTGGAATGACATCAAATAACATGGCCTTCTTTGGATGGTGCTGATGGGGTTGTAGACGTGAACTTCCTCACACTAACACCTGGTTTGAGTTAAAGGCTGAATGTGTTATTATTAACGTGAAAAACACTGTTTAGGAGCTGTAAGAAAAATTGCCCTTCTGGGGTCACTGAAGTTTTATCAGCAACGTTTGTAGTGGGATTATATGAAATGAATAGCTAAGTCTTTTTGTTTTTCTGAGTAATGTCATTTTGTGAAACATGGGTGTTTTACACCCAAATATTTTATCACATTTGGGGCCAGATTTACTAAACAGGGCAGATTAGCGTAAGAGCGCAATTCCAAAAAAACTCAGCTGGGAGTGGAAAGTTCTGCGCGTGATCTACTGAAGACTTGCAAAATAAAGAACACAGACGCAGCCGGATCATTTCCATAGTGACCAACGCAAATTAGGCGGTAATTAATACCGCAATAAAACCGTAAACTGACTAGCTCAAATCTTAGAAAATCACCTTGCATGATTCATTTAGATACCCTCCTCCCATAAATTTTGCATTTGAAAAGAAAATTCCTACAAATGCATATGCAATAAGGTCAGCCGCAAAAATGACTGTCCACGCCTTTTCACCGCTATTTTTTCCACTGCGTGTCTTTAGAAAATCCTGACAGTAGTTTTTTAATGCCAAAAGAGGGTTTGCGCTGTTAGTAAATCTGGCCCTTGGACTGTTGAGAAACCTATCTGCTGGAAATTTTAATATTGTATCGTTTTTTATTCCTTAAAAATCATAAAATGATGTTGGAGCCACTAGCACTTGGGGCTCAAGTAGGCATCTCAGGTTCAAATCTGGCTCAGATTGTCTGTCGTCTTATGACTATCCTGCCCACTAAAATGAGGAAAACGCTAAAGATATTGTTTAATGTGTACTGTATTTATGTTCTTGTGTTTGTCTTACAGTGATGCTGCAACCGTTCGATTATGATCCGAATGAGAAAAGCAAACACAAGTTCATGGTACAGTCTCTGCTGGCCCCACCTGACATGACCGACACTGAGGGAGTGGTGAGTACTGATCCATGCCACCTGCTTTCTGAAGGTTTAAACTCCCTTGTTCAGGTCTGTTTTTTCTTGGGTGCATTTTCTCCTTTTTTTAGTAACACTATCTATGAAGTCTATATATATATTATAAAACCATTCTTGATGTCTTATATGTGGGGTCCAAAATGTACTTTTATAACTGCTAATTGCAGGTGAATTGATGTTTTTACCAGCCTTGAACAGTGTTATTTGTTTGGCTTTATTTATATAGTAGCATAGTATTTATCAATATTTTTTTGAATTAGCTTTTATGTTTTAATTTTTAGGTTTAAAGCTGCAGTCCGTAACTTTTGGGTTAAAAATGATCCAAAATACATTTTTGAGCAAGTACATAATCAGCCAGTGTTCAAAACTATCTGCTTGCCTTAGCTCGATTCAAAACGGTAAGCTTGTAATAATGTTTTTAATTCCAGCGGTACTGGTGGATTTCCGCGGGAAATTTGAGCATGTCTTTGCATCATTACGTCACGTCTGTAAACATAAAGGAGTCTCGGCTAGTAGGCTATGAGTGTGAGGATGTTGGAGATGGAGATTTATAGCCTTTTCTCACAGCACTTGATATAATTAAACTTATCAATTTGATGGCGGATCCAGAAAGGTTCAAACGACAATCACCAGTGACAACTGTAGATTCACCCGTAGTAAAATGCGAAACACTTTGGACTTCGGAGTTGCTACAGAAAAAAAGAGACTGCAACCGGGCTCATGCGAAAACAAGGATAAAATCGGAAGGGCATTAAATGTAGTCACGCAATGCTGATGTTGTTAACATTAACAATTTGAGAACAAAGTATAATTTGCATGATTTGACGTGATATGATAAGCGATCGTTAGATTTAATCAGCGCGATTTACAACAATATTTTTTTCCCTTTAGTTGGTCAGAACAAAAGTGGATGCTACTTACTTGTTCAGATTACATTTTCCGGTGAATATTCTTATGTTGGTCATACTTCCAAAAAGTGGAATCTGTGATTGTGAATGCCAGTATCCACACCGGCGCGGCGACTGACAGCCGCACATTCTCCTCAAAACATTGGATTCATCCGCGCTGTGCCGTGCCGAGGCACAACCCACGTAAAGTTGATAATTCTGCGAATAACTGCAAGTGCAGATTTCGAACAGAGATGGCGACAAAGAGGAAAAACTACGGACTGCAACTTTAAGTAATTGCATGTCCTTTTCTCAAATTTTTTTTTTTTTTTTTTTGTATTTCTACTAAGCCTTTATTTATTTTCATTTCAGTTTTGATAATGAGAACTTAAACTTAAATTATTTTATTTCAGTTAGTTGCCTAGGCAGCATTTCTTGTTTGTTTTTTTTCCCCATCTGATAAATATATTTTATTTTATTTCAGCTTTATTTCAATTAAAAAAAACAAAAACTTTTAGTTAACAACAACACAAGTCTTTTGCATTATTTTTGAAGTTTTTCAATAAACAGACTTCATCAAAAGTGTGCTACAATGCCATTAAGCAATAATATTGTGATAACCTCTGGCATAGATCAACAATATATGATACAAAGCGGTGTGAGTTTGCTGTTCAAGTAATATAACTGGGGTTGTCACATAACTCTAGTGTTTGACAGGGTCCAAGAGCAATATCCAAATCTCTTGGTTGTTCATGACTCTCTCTGAGCTTTCTGAAATAGATCATACTGAACATTTGTGTGCATGAGCAGATGTAATGGTAAATAGGTTATGAAAATGACAGGAAGGAGAAGCGGAAAGAAAATGTAGAGCAGAGATCTGGCTACTTATTCACTGTCCTGAACTATTTCCACTATTGCTTGTTGATGGCTCCAAAGCTTGACTCCAAAACCGAGGGAGCTGCCTCACTGTCTACTGTCTACATAGCCGGATACCTTTTTAAGATCCGAGACCTCGCAGATGACTGCTTTGAAACTCTCTTCATGGGCAACTTATTAATGCATAACGTCCACAATTGGCTCAGGTGGCATGTGGCTAGGCAAATGGATCAATGCTGTTACAAGCATGAGAAATACAAAGCACACAAATATTTTAGTCAATTGTGCATTTTTAATTGTTCAGCGATTTTCTAGCAATACTTTTTATCATCTACATTTCTCTGGGGAAATCTTCCATGGTGGAAATCCTCCTATGATGCCTAAAAATGTTGTGTATGCAAGCAGGTCGCTAGGGTTTGTAAACGGCTCATGAGGTGTTTATTTGGTGTATAATCAAATGTAGGCTCTTGTTTACACATGTTGTTGTTCTCTCCTGCAGTGGAAGGACGCCAAGCCAGAGGATCTGATGGACTCCAAGCTGAGATGTGTCTTTGATATGCCCGCTGAAAATGAGAAAACAGTGAGTGGATGGGTTTTCATGTTTTTCCTCATGTTAGCTCTGAGCTGTAGGCAGTGTGTGAAATGACAGAAGGCATGACTACATTCATGTTACCCTCTCCTAAAACTATTAAGCAAAACAGATTCTTGGCTCTTTTATGGATGCATTTGCTTATGATTGTGTCTGTCTGTCTGTGCGTGTGTGTGTGTGAACCTGATTTTGACCACAGCATGAAATGGAAAGCAATAAGATATCCGCCAGTCTCTCAAAGTCGGAATCATCCACATTGTCTATGAAGTCCATGGCCTCCAGTCTGGATGATGGAGAGGTCAAGAAGATCATGGAGGAATGTAAAAGACTGCAGACGGAGGTGCAGCGGCTACGAGAGGAGAACAAACAGATCAGGGTGAGTGTTTGCTATTTGCATTCTCAGAAATATCATTGTCAGCAATAGTCATGAATATTTTAAAACATTAGATACTTTTTTTGCTATTTTCTTTCAAACTCTTAATTCAAATATACAAAATTATGCATTAAAAATACATTATATACAATACCGTTCAGAATTTTGGGCTCGGAATGATTTTTGAAAGAAGTCTCTTATGCTCACCAAGGCTGCATTTATTTTATCAAAAAACAATGAAAACATATATTATAACAATTTAAATTGTTTTCTATTTCATTATTTTTAAATACATAACCAACCTGAATTTTCAGCATCATTTCTCCAGTCTTCAGTGTCACATGATCCTTTAGAAATCATTCTAATATATATTTAAACATTCACCTAACATTCATCGACCTTTAAAACATGGAAGTAGTAGCCTAACGTTAGCCACTTTACATGCCCAATCGCTCTACCGCTAACCTAGATAAATGTGCGCTATTATTAGGCACATATCCAAGTGTTTGTTCTGAGTATGGAAGCTAAATTAGTACCGCGCCTACTGCATAATCTCTCAAAAGTCGCATCCACAATCCTCTTTGCAGCAGACTCAGAATTCACTAATCTATGAATAAATTAAGATGTTCAGATAGTTTTTTCTGATACATTCATAATCATATTTTTTGTCATTGCGCTGCAGCAAGCTTTATGTGTACATTTGAGCGCTTAATTCAAATTTTAAATGATTATTATGGTTTATTATTTCTCAGCCCTGAATCTGAAACCATTTTCCAATGGCACTCCCTAACCCCACGTAGGGCCTATATATATTTAAACGTGCCGTAAGGGATTCTCTGCTCAAAACTCTATATATAAAATACAAATCTTTACAGTTAATACTTTTACTGTTTTCAATTTAATGCATTCTTGCTGAATAGAAGTTTCTTTAAAAAAAGATTTAACAGTAGTGTACATAATTCAATAATTATGTACATAATTCAGCGGTAATCTCTTGAATTTAGATTAAGTATAACAACTTAATACTGTAAAGGAGTGGAAATAGAAAGTATATGTGGATTTCTACAAATAGTTTTTCGTAAATTCTTGTGTGGTCACTTCATTTGATTTAGAGGCAATGAAAAAGATGCTCAAATTACCAATAGACTGAAACAAAATAGAAAGGTTGAATTTAATTAAATTTAATTACTTCAAAGCATTTATATCATTTATTTATATTAATTTCTTCCCACTGATGTCCACTTAAAATGTGTTTTTTTGTGTGTGCCTATTTGACCTATTTGAGTTTTTCATGAAAAAATAATAAAATTGTTCAGTGTTCGTCTGCTGTACCTCTAAGAAACACTTAAAATGAGCAACGTTACATTTATATCCATCACCCTGCTCTCTATAGATATCTGTCTTTGAGCCATACTGATTGACCACCGCATTTATGCTCTCTTCCACCATATTGTTCAAATTTGTAACGGCCACAGGATGTTGAGCATATCGAGAGTCGGAACTGAAGATAACCTGCCCTTACTCATCAGCTGCAGCTGGGGACCATTACTGCTGCTTGTTTAATGAGACGCGTGCAGGGCCAAAAGCGCTTTTCATAACTCTCAAGATTATTTCTGTCATCTAACTGTCTTTATCTTTATCTCTCTCTTCCACTTCCCCAGCAGGAAGATGATGGTCTGCGGATGAGGAAGAGCACAGTAATGTCCGCTCCGCACTCCTCTTCAGCGATGAGAGTGAAGGAGGAGGGGCTGAGCACCAGGGTGATCGCTCTAATTGTGCTGTTTTTTGTTGTGGGTGTCATCGTCGGCAAGTTGGCCTTGTAAAATCCAAGAGGAGAGTGTTACAAGCATGCATTGCGGATGAAACAAAAACAAAACAGACAAGTAACCAATGCAGAATTCGTTTAATCCGAATGCCATATCATTGGGGTAGTTTTGGATTAGCGAGGTGTGTAAAATTAATAAAGAGATCAAGATATTTCATCATGTTATGTGCAAAGAAATAAATTCAGACAAAAAAATAATAATAATAGTAATCTGACACAGCTCTTGCCTCAAAATTGTGAAATCATTCTGGCCCCTCTTCCTTAATTATTTCTGATGCAAGTTCAAATATATCATAGATTTTAACCACTAAAATGTTGTAGGGATTTTCTAACACCAGATGTGCGACTGAGTTGTGCTAGAGTGAATGTTGTTTATCACTTGTTTTTTTTTTTTTTTTTTTTTCAATGGGTCAGAAGCAAATTGAATCTGTATACAAATGCTAAACATCTTTGAAAAGTGTCGCGTGTGCATTTAATTTGTGCATACCCAAACATCGTGCATTGAAGCAGCAGTTCACTGAAGTTTAGCCTGTATATTTTCAATCACTCTCCAGGTAAATGATAAAAACAAGCCTTCTAGTATCTTCCCCAGTCACACTGTTGTTGAAATAACGTGTTTTATATCTTCCATCCACTTCCGTTCAGTCCAGCAGATATGTTTGAGTACCAACAAGTACTATGATTCAACATATATTTCTTCGACAAATCAGATAACATGCAGTTTTGCAAGAATATATGATGTCGTCACTAATTACGCACATTTTTTTGTTAAAAGACCATCACCGTTTCATGCCAATTTAATGTTCACTTGCAAACACGGTTTCGGTGATTAGACATCTTAAATCAACATTGAAGAAATGGACTATTAGTGACTGATATTTCAAACCGCTGTTACTGGGGAAGTGTTGGTGAAACCCTTTGGCCTTTCACCTATTCATTTGCTCCAAAAACCATTTGAAACCATATTTCTCTTTATGTCGGTGAGGCGCAGAGCTGATGTCTCTGAAACCAACACTTCCGATGATGCTTTGCACAAACCGATTTCCCTGTCAGGAACAGAATAGGTTTTTCACCTTTCTTTATTATTGTTTTCTTTTGGTAAGGGATATATGCTTGAATGCATGGCTCTGTTTAGAGCAAAAAAATACTTTATATTTTATTAAGCTGCTCCATAGGTGAAATATCCTTTTCAGGCCCTTTTAGCACACCTCAGTTTCCATTTCGCTGCCTGTCGACCTAAGTTAATTTATTGATCAAGTCATTATTATATACAATAATAGTGCAGCTGCTAAGCGTAATATCTGATGCACCATTTACATGCAACTGGTTGAAGGTCTCTCTCCCTATGAACTTTCTATCTGAAGATGCCATGAGGAGTTTTCACCATCAGGTCCATTAACACTGACCCCCCCTCTCACTTTACCCTTTCAAAAAAGAACAAAAAAAAAGTAGTTAAAGGAATAGTAAATCCAGGCTTTAACATTTTATGATCATTTACTCATCTTCACGTTGTTCCAACCCCAAATTTTTTGCTTCTGTGAAACAAGATGTTAGGAAGAGCTGCTCTTTTCCATACACGGTTTACAGTATGTTGCTGTGAAAAAGGACAAAAATAAAACTAGTCCAAAGATCTTTAACACTATTCTGAAGCCATACGAATAGATTTGTGTTAGAGATGGACTGAATTTGTTCATGGCGTTTGGCATACAATTTGATATGTTTGAGATTTTGCATATGAATTGATATTTTAATGAGGTTTAGCCAGTTCCACACAAAGCTATTGCATGGCTTTAGAACATGGTACACAAGCTGTATGGTGTTTTTCTTTCATTTTTGTCCTTTTTGGATCTTTTCAGGATCAATCCCCATCCACGTTTATGGGAAAGAGCAGCTCAGACAATCTGCATAGCATCTAATTTTGGGTTTCGTAGAAGAAAGTAATTAATATGAGGTCGTAACAACATGATGAGGGAGTAAACCGAGATGAAATGTTTATTCTTGAGGGCAACTATTCTTTTAAAAACTGACACATGTGAGTATTGTAACCTGTATTTTAGCCATGCCAAGCCTACACCTCATTTCCAGATAAATGCATGGCTTCGATATGCCTTGTCGGTGGTCTGAAATGTACACAACACTGGTTTATCTCGCAGCATAAGGCTTTAAAAAAACACTCCTGACATTTCTGCACTGTTTTCCTGAGCCCTCTGTTTCTTTGCTGTCCTCTGATGTTAATTTAGTCGTTTGTTTGGATTTAAGTTATGAATAAAGCTTTTATTGCACAGAACTGTTTATATTAAAAATGCACTACATATAAAGAATGTCATCTTCCCATGCACAACGGTCTGGTCTTTGTGAAATAACCGAAATGACACCCGAAGAGAGACTCTTCCTACAGGGGACCATTTTGTGACCTGATGTGTATTTGTGTCATAGTTTGGTGTTGTGGGGGCGTTTTTTTCTTTAATGTTTCTCTTCTACCCCCCTCCTTGAGAAGCTTTAGTTTCAGTTAATCATCTTATTGCTAAATATTGGATTTCTAAGAACAGAGGAGCTTACGATATTGAAAAACGGCAAAACTTTGCTTTGTGAGTATCTTAAGGAGACATTCAGGGTATAGGGATTTTTGGACTGCGGTTTATGTATAGTTCACCAAGGAGTATGATTGCCATGGAGAGGGAGGGATTTGGGGGCCTATCAGCCAATCAGCTGGCTCATAATTAAAGGAAAACCTTATTATAGTGCCCCAAACCTTCACATACGATGTAAACATGAAGGTGACCGTTTTGTATGTATATAAATAAATAAATAATGAGTCTAAGATGAAAATTAAGGTTGATATTCCTAGTCAAGTAGTCTATAATGGTATATAAAGAAACCCCAACTTTGTTGGACTATGTAGCATCTTAATAAATTAAATCAATAAAGCCCCAGACCAAAACTTTGTGTTGTTTGTTCTTTTGTCCAGTTTCCATTGTCTGTTTTATGTATTTTCAAAGTATTGTGAATTGTGTGCCTGATATAAATTTGAATGCTTATTAATCTTTTGATAGTTGACAACAAAATGATGGAAATTTTGCATGTCATTGGACTTCCTGATGAAAGTTTGGGGATATTTCTATGTCAGCTGCCTTGTAAGTGACTTTTCATATGACTGAAATTGCACACTTATAGTCTACATTTTTTTAATTTTAAAGAGTTTTAATTTTCACTTTCTCAAACATTATGGTTGAGGTGAAAAACTAGTAAACCTCTATTATAGACCTGTGACATCATTAAACTCCACCATTGGCTCTACAGCAGTGCTTTTAATGTTAACTTTAAAAAGTTATTTTACCCACAAATAGATCTACACTGTGTTCAAGTTACATAAAATGACAGGACATCTGCACAAATGTATACATAACTTGCTAAAATAATGTATAAAAAAAAGTTAGGAAGTCTAAGCTCGTTTGGATTTTGGACATTTGGCCTTGCAGGAATGAGGACCTTGATTTGGTCTTTGCTATAAAACTATTATGCTATGCCCCTTTTTATATATAAATTTGGGGGGGGGGGGAGGGGGGGAATTCAGAGCAGATGTTGGTCTGCAGTCATAAACAATTAGAGACATAACAAACATAATTGCATTACAAGCATAACTAGGTTTTTTTTTTTTTAAGGTCAAGTATTACATTTTTTTTTGTCAATTTGTTGCAAGTAAACTACATTTTGCTATACATTAGATGGTGTTGTTTTCAGTTTGTAAAGTTTACTTTTTTTAAAGGAGTTTTAAACTAAATGGTGATTGAGTTGTTTAGCCAAAACATGTTGAAATAGCTATATATATATACACTGTTTTTTTTTTTTTTTTTTTTTTGCTTTAAAGGGGACCAATTATGCCCCTCTTTACAAGATGCAATATAAGTCTCAGGTGTCCCTCCCCAGAATGTGTCTGTGAAGTTTAAGCTCAAAATACTCCTCAGATAATGTATTATAGCATGTTGTTAATGCCCAATTTTGCAATCTTCAGTCTCTTGCCGTCCGCAGACAGACCCATCTCCAATTTTGAGAAACATGCTGTTTTTGTGCATGTATCTTTAAATGCAAATGAGCTGCTGCTGCACATCCTGCTTTCCAGAAGAGGGCGGAGCCTTTACGAGCTGTGCCTCCGATACTCTGCCAAAAACCAAAACACTTGTTTGGTTTTGATTATCATCTCTTATCACGGTCACGCTCACGTGACAATGCAGTTCTTCATCATCATGGAAGTTTATTATCTGCATGCGTTTTAAAGCCATATCAGTCTAAACTTCTGAGATATGGTTTTTCTGAGTCGCACAGAAAACGTCTCGGGTTACGTATGTAACCCTTGTTCCCTGAGAAAGGGAACGAGACACTGCGTCGGTGACGACACTAGGGGAACGCCCTTCAGCGTAACGCGTCTGAATTTATGAATGAAAACTAATCCAATCCTATTGGCGTTGCGTGATGACGTAGCGTGTGACGGCATAAGCGGATGTATACAAAAGCACGCCGGCACACAGAAATGTCAGCTTTTGCTATGAAGCAAGTGCTCCAGGCGGGGTGAGGTGTGGCGAACCGACGCAGTGTCTCGTTCCCTTTCTCAGGGAACAAGGGTTACATACGTAACCCGAGACGTTCCCTTTCGAGGGAACTCGAACTGCGTCGGTGACGACACTAGGGGAACGAGATACCCACTATACCACAACGAACCCCGCTCATCCTAGTGTGAAGCTGTCTTCAGGCACAACTTAGGACGAAAGCACTCGTGCACCGGGTGTAGAGGGAAGGTCCAGACTGTAAAACCTCATGAATGTGTGCGGAGTGGCCCAGCCAGCCGCCTCACATATGTCATGGATAGAAACCCCTGAAAGGAGGGCTCTAGAGGACGCCATGCCTCTGGTGGAGTGAGCTCTCACGGCCATAGGTGAAGGCAATTTGCGCACCTGATAGGCCAGGGAAATAGTCTGAACAATCCAGTTGCTGATGGTCTGTTTAGAGGCGGGAAGCCCCTTCTTGGGCGACCCAAAACACACCAGCAACTGGTCTGACTTCCGCCATGAGGAGGACCTCTGAATATAACACTGCAGTGCTCTGACAGGGCAGAGCAGATGAAGTCTCTCCTCATCCGCCGTCACGTGAGGTGGAGGATGAAATGCCTGCAGAACCATAGGCCGTGCCATATTAGATGGCACCTTGGGCAAATAGCCGGGCCTGGGATGTAAGATGGCCTTAATGTTGCCTGGAGCAAACTCCAAGCACCCATTGGAAATAGAGAGCGCCTGGAGATCTCCTACCCTCCTCAGAGAAGTAATGGCCAACAAAAAGACCACCTTAAACGAAAGGTTCTTGGCCTCAGCCGACTCCAGTGGTTCGAAGGGAGCCTCGGCCAGCCCTTCGAGAACCACTGCCAGGTCCCAAGAGGGAACTCTGGTGCGAGTCGCAGGTCTCATCCTCCAGGCTCCACGTAGGAAGCGTACGACCAAGTGATGCCTCCCCAGCGGGCCATCACTCAGGGGAGCGTGGAAAGCCGCAATGGCAGCCACATAAACCTTGAGTGTGGACGGGGTAAGCCCGGCAGAAAAGCGGTCTTGGAGAAACTCCAGTACTGAAGCCACTGGGCAGTTAACTGGGTCCAAGTCACGCTCTCTGCACCAAACGGAAAATACATTCCACTTAAGGCCGTATAACTTCCTCGTGGAGGGAGCTCTGGAAGTTAATATGGTTTCGACCACTCCAGCTGACAGGCCGGCTTCTAGGTACTGTGCCCCCTCAGGGGCCAGACCCACAGTTTCCACAGCTCGGGTCGAGGGTGGAGAACTGAGCCCTCCGCCTGGGACAGCAAGTCCCTCCTCAGAGGGATCTGCCATGGCGGGCCTGCCAGGAGTGAAATGATGTCCGAAAACCATACTCGGGCCGGCCAAAACGGGGCTACTAAAAGTAGACTGACTCCGTCTCGACGGACCCTTTCCAGAACTGCTGGGAGTAGAGCGATCGGGGGAAATGCGTACAGACGCAGCCTCGGCCATGTCTGCATCATGGCGTCCAGCCCCAGCGGAGCTGGATGCCTGAGAGAGAACCACAGTGGACAGTGGGACGTCTCTTGAGACGCGAAAAGATCCACTTCCACTGGGCCAAATCTCACGCACATGACTTCCACCACCTCTGGGTGGAGTCGCCACTCCCCGGGCCTCAGCCCCTGCCTCGACAGGACGTCTGCTCCCTGATTCTGGTCCCCCGGGACATACATCGCCCTGAGAGACGATAGTCTCCGCTGGGACCACAGGAGGATCTGATGCGCCAGTCTGCACAGAGGGCGCGACCTCAGACCCCCCTGGCGGTTCAAATAAGACACCACCGACATGTTGTCGGTTCTCACAAGGACATGGCGACCATGGAGGTCTGGCAGGAAGCTCCTCAGAGCCCGGAACACCGCCAACATTTCTAGGCAATTTATGTGCCAAGAGGAATGATGGTCCTGCCAGAGGCCTCTCGTAAAACGGCCGTCCATGACCGCGCCCCAGCCCGTGAGGGAGGCGTCTGTCGAAATAGTTACTCGGCGACATAACGCTCCCAATTTGGGACCCTGGGACAAGAACCAAGGCTTCTTCCAAATTGACAGGGAACGAAGGCATCTGCGCGTAACCCTTATCAAGCGGAATGGGTTTCCCCTCGGGGAAAACCCCTTGGTTCTCAACCACCACTGTAAAGCTCTCATGTGTAGCAGGCCAGAAGGTATCACGCTGGACGCTGCTGCCATGAGACCCACCTGAAAGTGTTTGACAGTGACGGCCTGGCCTAGCTTTAACCTGGACACTGTGGTCAGGATAGACTCGATCCGAGCAGGAGACAACTGAGCCCGCATCGTGACTGAGTCCCTCACCACTCCCAGGAACGTGGTTCTCTGGGCTGGTGTCAACACGCTCTTCTTCGTGTTGAGTCTTAACCCCAGGCTCTGGATGCGGGCGAGGACGACATCTCGATGCCGAATCGCCAGCTCTCGCGACTGGGCCATTATTAACCAGTCGTCGATGTAATTGAGCACCCTGATGCCCTCGAGCCTCAGGGGTGCTAGAGCTGCATCCATACACTTGGTAAATGTGCGAGGGGAAAGTGCTAGGCCGAACGGAAGAACCCGATATTGGTAAGCTTCGCCCCCGAAAGCAAACCTCAGGAACTTCCTGTGAGATGGAAGGATGGAGATGTGGAAGTAGGCGTCCTTTAGATCTATCGTGACAAACCAATCCTCGGATCGAATTTGATTCACGATGATGGGAATAGTGAGCATCTTGAACCTGAACCTCCTCAGAGACCGATTCAAGTGCCTCAGATCTAAAAGTGGACGCAACCCTCCATCCTTCTTCGGAACTATGAAGTACCGGCTGTAGAATCCGGACTCCCTGACTGGTGGGGGAACATGCTCTATGGCCCCTTTTGCCAGCAGCGAGTAAACTTCCTGTCCTGACACCAGACCCTGCTCTGGGTCTACTGCAGTCCAAACCACCCCGTTGATACTTACCTCTTTTTTGGTGGGCAGCCTGGAACTGCAGCCTGTACCCTATTTCTACAGTGCGCAGGACCCATGGAGAAATATTGGGGAGACGTTGCCATGCCTCGACAAAATTCAGCAAGGGAACCAGCCCCTAAGGGTTGGTGTCAAGTGTCTTGTGAGAGCCCTTGACGATACCCTGAAGCGGAGGACCGGCAGGGAATAATCGAAAACGACTCTCGGTGTGCGGACGCCAGCGCTGCCTGACCGCAAGCTCTTGGGGCAGAGAGAGCAGCGTGCGTTCGCTGGAAACTGATGTGTCCCGAAGCGCAATTAGCCGCGGGATGCTGACACCAGTTTCCTGAGGGCCCGGTGAGAGGGGGGATCTCGATCGCTCTCTTTTTTGGGGGGGCAGCCCTCCAAGGTCTCACATAAGTTAGGACCTCTCTCCCGACGCCTTCCTGGCCTGAAGGACGGTCCTCAGATCCGTCTTCTCAGAAGGCTTGGGCGAGAACGCCGCCTAGAATCCCAAGCTCAGCTTTTGCTTTTTTTTTTTTTTGGAGGGGGACTTCTAGAAGCGACACTCTCCTTCAGATAGTAGGCTGAATTCAAATATCTAACCAAGTTCTAAAGTCAGATAATATTTTAATTATTTTAATTCCTCAGAATTAAATGCAGCCATAAACACTGGATAGTGCACCAGAATACTGTTTAAATACTTATTTATACGATCTACTACACGCTGCCTCGGCAAACGCGAGCCGTTACAAATTGGCTTTCATCCCTCGAGAAGAAAGTCAACAGGCGCGAGGCAGAAACACCCGAAACGCACGACTGTGTGCGGCGAGTTATTTCACAGTGAACAGCCTGCCAGCACCCTCAGGAGCTGACTGTGAATGCCTCGCACCCAAACAGTATTATTTCCCAGATCGCGTGTGTCCCTTTTATTGCAGACCCTTAACGCGCTGTCTCAACAAACGCGAGATACGAGTCGTTCACAATAAGTTTGGCTTTCATCTCTCGAGAAGAAAGTCAACAGGCGCGGCTGAGATACCCGAAACGCACTGTGTGCGGCGAGTTATTTTAATGAACACAGCCAGCACCCTTCAGGGACCCCACACATAATCTTTATTGCAAACTGCAAATAGACTTGTAATCAACGCGCGCCTCGGCAAACGCGAGATGTCAGTCATAGAATCGTATCGCAAACTGCAAAGTAGACTCGTAATCAACGCGCTGCCTCAGCAAACGCGAGATCCGAGCTACTAGATTCTGTATTACAAAGCAAACCTGAAATCTACGCGTTGCCTCGACAAACGCGAGATTCCAGCCACAGAATCGTATTGCAAAGTACACTCGTAATCAACACGCTGCCTCGGCAAACGCGAGATCCGAGTTACTAGATTCTGTATTGAAATGCAGATCGAGTTTAGATCTACGCGCTGCCTCGGCAAACACGAGATCCAAGCCACAGAATCTTATTGCAGAGTAGACTCGTAATCTACGCGCTGCCTCAGCAAACGCGAAATCCGAGCCCCTAGATTCTATTTTGCAATGCAGACTTTACAGGACATACAACACCAAATAGGACAGAATTGTTTCACACACACAGAGCGCTTGCTGAATAGCAAAAAGCTGACATTTCTGTGTGCCGGCGTGCTTTTGTATACATCCGCTTATGCCGTCACACGCTACGTCATCACGCAACGCCAATAGGATTGGATTAGTTTTCATTCATAAATTCAGACGCGTTACGCTGAAGGGCGTTCCCCTAGTGTCGTCACCGACGCAGTTCGAGTTCCCTCGAAAGGGAACTGGATGTCAGTCATGTGAGTAATAAACTTAAGTTCTCTTTCACGTCCTATTATGCTTATACTGTCAAATACACACAAGGTTATGTCAAAAACACAAAGTTCATATAAACACAGTCGGTTATGTCTGAACCTAAACAGCAAGTAAAGAAATCGCATGTGTATATTAGATCAGTATTAAAGTGAAAGCAGCGTAATATACAGTATCTACTGCTATATGCTGTTAATATGAATCTATCAAACCGAAGAAAAATAGAAAATCACTCACTGCTCTTGATTGAATTATTTCAGTAGCTTTAAAAATAATAAATGTCTTACTTGAATACTGCTGTTAAATGCTCTGGCGAGGAGATATACATGGTGGACTGTGTACAGATCTGGGGTGCGTTTCCCGAAAGCATCGTTGGCCAACTATGGTCGCAAGTTCATCGCAATGTCCATTGAACTCTATTGGTAACGACGGAACTTGCGACCATAGTTGGCCAACGATGCTTTCGGGAAACGCACCCCAGGACGGGTTCGTCAGCAGTCCTGGACGGGGCGATGTGACATCATATTGCATAGAAACTGCAAACAGCTTATTCTGAGGGTACGTTTACATGACAACGATGTACTAAAAATGAAAAACTTTTTTCTTTGTACTAATGGCAACATTATCAAAACTATCCCGTTTGAGTTGATCCGTGAAAACGACAAAAAAAACCTGTATTATGCTGCCAGGCCAGTAGTTAGCAACATAGATATCCATATAAGGCTAGATGTCTTAGGGCGGAGTCTCGAACGGCATCACCGGCGGCCATCTTGTCACAGGCAGGCTTTCTGGCGGGCTCTGTGGTACCTGAGTGATCAGCGCGAACACAAATACTCTTATCTCGCTGAAATCTTGACGGATTTACAAACTGTTTGGTTTCTTACAAACGTTATTAACGTGGCTATAATTCTGGATGCTTGAACATGTTGAAATATATAATATTATAATTATTCATAAGTATGCAGTGTCATAACTACATCTCTGACATTTATAACAAACCAACCCATTTGAAAATCGGTAGAAAATTGAGCAAGTTATGGTTATTTAAAAAGTACATGCACCATTAAAACACAATGTTACGAGTGAGCGAGCTGACTATGACAAGATGGCCGCCAGGTGCGGACGTCGACCTCCATTGGCCAGCAGCGCGCACGAGACATCTAACCTTTATTATATGATATCTATGGTCAGCGATGTCACTTTGTAAAGAAACGCTGTGCACATGCGCATTCGTTTGCAGAGCACTCGTGCCAAATGTGCATGCCTATAGGCTAAAAACGTAAAACGCATGTGCATGCCGTCACCGTTTTTGTAGTTTACACAAAGACGATAATGGTATCGTTTTCAAAAACTTGTGGTGGATATTTACCATTATAGGGTGGTTGTGTACACACACTGCCGACACACCTTTATGTTCAAACACAATGTAGGCTAGGCCTAACAGTGAATTTTCATAATAAGTCTATCCAACTTGGTTTCTATGAAGATAAATGGCATATACTGCATCTCACAACCACTTTTTTGTTTGGTTGATATTCTGCTGCTTACATTAAAACAAGAGGCATAGTTTGAAAACGTGAAACGTAACTAAAGACTAGGAATGAGGTCAATCTTAGAGACATTTGCCCTGGTTTTCATAAGGATTTATTTGAGCCAATAGGCTACAGGACCTCACACTTACACTTTAAAAACAGATAGTGTAGAAGAGACCATATAGATATGTAATGTCTTTTAATATTTCCTTTTGTCAGTGGTTTAGCCAGATGGTCTTGCTGATATTGAGATTTTATTAGACAGCTGCAGCTCATATATTCTGAACTCTACAGCCTTATAATGGATGTTTCTAATGGAGCTTGTGAGTGGAGGTCTGTACATTCGAGAATATAAAAGGGCATATATGGCCCTGACGTAACACTTTTAGCAATGTGAATTTCCTGTTTTAGATGATGGAGTATTAATGAATTGTGTGTATTTGAGACTGTTACTGTACTCTGGAAGACTTTTATAAAGCAACTTGCTTGTACCAGATCGGTCTCAAGAGGTAGTATCATTTTGTGGGATGAAATCGGTTTCATGATGGTTTGGAAGGACTACCATCAAATAATGACTCTTTTAAATAGTGCAAATGCTTACCATGTGTTAAGAATACTTTTGTAATGAGATATAATAACACTTTTTTTAAGCATCTCTGCTACATCAAGCAATGTCAGTTGTCTGGCCGACCGAGGGGATTTTTTTGGCTGCTGTTAAGTATGGAATGTTGTCTTTGTACTTTTGTCATTTTTGCGTTGAAGGGCTGGATTTCATCATCTGTTTAAGAAGTTGGTTCACATTGTTTCCTTACAAGGGAATTATTATGACAAACCCACAAAGATTCTGAGGTTTGGATGCATCAATTTGCTGAAGGAAAATGTTTATCTTTGGCATTGTGTTGTTGTACGTCTTTTTTAATTATTGTTTGCCAGCCAGGAACGTGTTCTCCTGCAGATGCATGATTGCAAAATGCGAACTTACCGCCAAATTTGGACCACTTCACCCCAGTGGACTGTGCATGTCAAGTCTAGTTGATTTGATCCTTTGGTCCACGTCCAAATTGAGCACTATTGTTTTACTTTATTTACAATGATTGTAGTCTAAATATAAGCAATCCAGGTTCCCGTGGATACATAAGCGCACTATTATGTTTGCAATGCGTGAAACCTAAACACTTATTCAGCTTTCAAAAATTGTAAGTGTAGTTTATTCCTGTGATGCAAAGCTGAATTTTCAGCATCATTACTGCAGTCTTCAGTGTCACACGATCCTTAAGAAATCATTCTAATATGCTGATTTGCTGCTCAAGAAACATTTCTGATTATTATCAATGTTGAAAACAGTCTTAATATTTCTGTGGAAACTTTGATGCATTGTTCTTTTCAGGATTCTTTGGTAAATAGAAATTCAAAAGAACAGTGTTTATTTGAAATAGTAATCTTTTGTAACATTCTAAATGCATTTTTGATACATTTAATGCATCCTTTTAGAATGAAAGTGTTAATTTCCTTTTAAAAAAAAAATCTTACTGACTTTGAAACATCTCTTGAATTGTAATCGCATTACTTTACTTGCTCTTCCATGTTCATCCGCTTTGAATTTAATGCAGTTTGGGTAATGTTTTTGTTTACCTTGTGTAGTTTTGTTCGTGGTTTTTGAGGATGTCACGCTATGTAGTTCGCTTCTACCAGTGGGAAATGCGCTCGGGCTTTGATGTCAACAACAAAAGACATGGAAAATGTGTCTCCTCCCTTTTTAAAAGTTCTTAAGCCGATTTATTTTGTCATCCTGACCCTCTACGGCAGCTCTAGCGTGTTGTTTTTGATCACAAGAGCCAATGATCAAAGTACGCCCATCCCATTAGCAATAATAATTGGAGCAGTGGAGCATGGAGCAAAGACATTGTAACTAGGACACAGTCACGCTGTTATGCTTCGTAACTTTTCATTGAACAGTGTAAAATAGGCCTTGTGTTAAATCTTTTTATAGATACTTTTGACAAGCAAGAAGCGTGATTACAAGCCGAAGGCCTTTTTGCAATATGATCTTCTGACAGTTAGCTTTTATTAACTTAACTGTAACCACAGAAAGAATTGTCGCTTATTTTTAATCCGTTTTGCTGGACTTCTAGAGTTAGCTTGGACTCATCTGTTGTTGTTGGCAAGCTCTAACAGACGCAACTGCTTTTGAGTGTCAGTATGGAAATGTGCCTTGTTCTCCCTCTCTCTATTTATTATTTCCAAGTTCCCAACCTTTGGAACTCTTGTTATAACCAGAAAGCATTACCTCATGGCACCCAGAGCCACCGTCACCGACAAGATTTAATTTGAACAATCTGCTGCCTTTTGGATGTGACTCACTGACTCGCCTTGCCCTCCGCGTTCTCTTCCGTTACGTCCCTCAGCCAGCAACCATTATTTCATAACTTTTAACAGAAAAACCACAAACTCAATCATTTTATGATTCCAAAAGAGTTGTTTAACAGGAATATGCCTGCAGATGGATTTAATGACATAGCTTGAAATAAGTAAAAAGAAATGAAGTAGCAAGCGGAAGTCGCTGGATTATTTTGGGTAATGGTTGGCTATATGAAATGCAGTTGGGTATGACATTGCTCATTAGGGGGATAGTCCTCCCAAAAATAAAGATTGTTATTAATTACTCACCCTCATGTCGTTCCAAACCCCCTAAGACTTTCGTTCAACTTCAGAACACAAATGAAGATCTTTTTGATGAAATCTGAGAGCTTTGTGAATACACAACTACCACTTTGACGTTCATAAAAGAGATTGTAAAACTAATCCAAATTTTCTGAAGAGACTTGATCGATTTATATGATGAAGAGATTGAATTTAGGCTTTTATTCACATATAAACATTCATCAACTCACACATCAGTTGTGGTAAATGGAAGCTCAAGCATGTTCGCTTGACGTGCGAGAACCAATGAGGTTCATTCTCATTTGTTACGCAGGTTCAGTTAGCTTCTGTTTATGTACGCTGATCAATGTTTACAGTGTGTGAATAAAAGCCTAAATTCAATCTGTTCATCATATATTGTAAAGCGATCAAGTCTATTCAGAAAATTTGGACTAAACTGCTCAATTCATGTAGATTAGTTTTACGATCCCTTTATGAACTTTTTGAAGCGTCACAGTGGTAGTTGTGTTGCTGTCAATGGAGGGACAGAAATGTCTTACAGGTTTGGAACAACATGAGGGTGAGTAATTAATGAAAGAATTTTAATTTTTGGCTGAACTAGCCTTTTAAAGGCTTTGCGAAGATGAACGTCGCAAAATTAAGGATTATCCCAAATCCTTCATGTCTGTTAGGTTTGAACCCTGGGTTTGGCTGTTATCTGGTAAGTGCACATGTTGAGAACATCTTTGATTAATAAGATTGTCATTGTTGCATACAAGCAGATTTTTCACGGGGCGCAACCGTGACTGCAAAACATTTTTAGTGCCTTAATTTGGTTCTGTATTCTGCATTCTCCATAGGGATTTTGAAATCTTTTTTAATAGAGTTACAGACTATAAACCAAACAACCAATTTGATAAGAATTCCAACATTTTAAAGTGACCCAAAAATGTGTAAGTTGAAAAAAAAAAAAAAGTTTGTAACCCATTAAGAAATATGGTTTAAAAAGCACTAAAAACACTGTACAATATATAAATTATATAATGTTTGAAAATATTTGGATAAATAGTGAAAGATAAGTAGTTTGAGACTATAGAAAGACCTTGGGTGAAAGTTGGAGTTATTTTGCTGTAATTTCTTGGTATTTGCTGTTTCCATGGTAACAGTGAATTCTCTGACTAGTGGACAGGGGCAGTATTCACAAAGCATTTTATCTTACCACTGGGAGTACTCCTAAATCGCACTAAAAGATTTTAGCTAGGAGTTTTCTCTTAAAAGTTATTCACAACGCCTTTCAGACCTACTCTTAGTAAAGAAAAATGACAACTCCTAAACTAAGAGTGAGTCTTCGTTGCTATGGATGACGTCATTACTCATGCACGAGCTTGACTGAAGTGACCACCTTGATTGGCTGATGATTGTAACGCGGGAATGATTCCAAACACCTCCCCTACGATGATGAGTGACAGGTGACAAGTCTGAGAATGCGTGCGCTACACAAGTAATGGGAAGGACGGAAGATGATGAATAACTGAATAAGTAGCCTAAATGAATAAAGAGTAAGGCAAAACAAATAGCCTAGTAGCCTAATGAAACATATGGATTGATGCAATATCTTTGCAACATTATTGAATTAATCTGTCACTATATGCCTCTGCCTACGTTTGCAAAGAGAAGAACATTTTAATTTGATTCACAATGAAACGTTACAATTAGTTTACATGCAATGAGTAGCCTAGTTTTGGTTGTTGTTGGTGGCGTTATTGCATCCCTAGTTATGCCTACAATGCAAAATTGTTCCCTCACGATTGGAAGCTCCTGTAGCCGCCGCATACGCATTTCAAAACATCGCTACGTGAAATGCCACAAAAAGCGGTTTGTGAATTGGTCTTAGTGAGTTAGGAGTCCTCTCGACTTCTTTTAAGCTGTCCCAGGCTTAGGTGCTACTTTTAGGGCTAAAATGCTTTGTGAATTACTCTTCGTCAAAAAAATTAGGAGTCCTAAAGTTACGAGTGACACGCCCATTATTTTTAGGAGTTGCTCCTAAATTCGCCAGTTAGGAGCTACTTTTAGCCTTAAAATTCTTTGTGAATACGGCCCCTATTCAGGATCATGGGTAGTGTAGTTCTTCACAAATCATTATAAATAACGTGGCTTTTACAGAAGCATATCATATCATCAAGTCAGCACATGCTCTTGAAAGGTTCTCATTATTGCTAAAAATCAGTTTCTAAATGAAGAACAGATGGGATTGTTCTGTGTACAATATTTGAGTGTCTAGAATCTTTGATTATTTAGTAATTGACTGTGTATGGTCACTGTGATTTTTGCCAATTAAGACATGTTCCTAGATCGACATATATTGTTGATCCTGGAACAAAATTCCAGTCCGAAAATTTAGCCCTAAACATAACCCTACCCATAACTTATCCATAAAATCTGAGGGAAACTATAGTTGAATAAAACTGATGTAGAAGCGTCTAACCCGGGTTGTATATCAGCCTAAACTTGACATAAACAGTAAACTTGTCCCTTAAATCTGATTGGTTGATTGGAATGTTGTTCCAGGATCAACAAATAATTTGAAATCACATTCATATTAACTGATGCATTAATACTTATGCACTTAGCTCAGGATTCTATTATAAAATTTTATAATGGTAACTGGTTGCCAATAAAAAGCATTGTAACTACAGCTATATGTAAAACCATATAAACCAATAAATAAATACAGGATCTCTCTTTTTAAGATATAATATTTATTTATTGCTTTATATGGTTCTATGGTATTTTGGAAACAATGGCTACTATGGTGCATTTTTATAAGGGTCATGTCAAAACTATAACAATCAATATCATGCATGCACTTTAATGTTTGACAGTTTCAGTTCAGATTTTTTGAAGATTGCCTCCAGAACAAGAATCACTCCACTCTGTAAAAACAGAAAATCGCACGCTCTGCTAAACTAAGACTGAATGAGTAGAACACTTCCTGTTCTTCCAAATAAACAGAGGGAGAGATTTGTACGCAGAGTTCTGAGAACTTACGCTTCAGATATTGGCGAGCGTGAGAATAATGTGGAAGCCATATGACAGGTCTGTTCAAATGCATTGCACATGTATTCAACATTGGATGTGAATTGAACCATTGTGCAAGAGCTCACTAAACGTGCATACAGTCACACATTATACGTTTGCACTATGTGTGTTAACATAAATAACAGAAAATCAATGTTCAAAATAAAACAAAATTGTGTTTCTTATCAAAATTACTTTAATGGTGGCAATAAATATGTTCACCCTCACCATTATTGGAAGATTAACTCTAAATAAAATGTATAAGATGGCAAAAATGAGCTACGTCGCCTTGTCAACACAAGGCCCTAATATTGAAATAATACAGGGTAATTAATGCCAAATTTAGTCCAAATACGCACTTCAATTCAAACATATTACCAGATTTTGGGAAATCCTCTTTCTTCATTCCCAGACAAACGGGAATCTGGATATCCATCTATATCTCCCATGTCTTAAAGCTGAAGTGTGTCATTTCTGCACCAAACAGAATAATGATTGTTTTGAAACTGGTTCCCCAAACACCCCCACCTCCTATTGGTCAGTCACACTGATAGTCCTCCAAAATCGCACCATTGGTTGTACACTGGTAAGTATTTAAAGTACTTCGCTTTTAACTGTTCATCTTTGTTAACTTGCTGGAATGTTGGTAAATGCATTTTCTACAGAACAATCATTCTTTGAATAGATATTCGTTTATCTGTAGTTCTTATCAAAATATGAAACAACACCCCAAATAACAGATATTAAAATTAATGTTGATGTACTATATGATTAAAAGGTTTCTATGTACATTTTTGCTTTATGAAAATCTCTTTAGAATCTCTCTTAAAAAAGTCATATTTCAGAGCATTTGCAGCTAGCATTTTGCTATAGCACCGAACTGACCGATCCTCCTTCAGTCTATTAGATTGTGCTATTCCCATTATAAATGGGTCAGAATTTGAACAGTCAACGTGAATGGCACGTCGCATTTTAGAAAGGATGAATATTCCAGCACCATGCATTTAGAACGGTCAGCAGAATCAATGAAGAGTGCAGTGCATTAGCAGAGCTTGTGGTCTTGGGTCCTGTTGAATGATCACTGTAGGAAATGTAGCGTGGCTCCACCCTGACCCTTGTGCTGCATTGCACCATTGGTGTCTGAAAGGATGTTGGCCTTTTTGCAGGTCGATCCGGGCTGGATCCATCCGTGGGCCTTTCCCCATTGAACAACAGGGGGCGCCCTTTATGATCCACCCCCATCTTAAACAGCTCATACTCTTTGTGCGGAAGTCGTATCCCCAATGCTTCGCAACCGTTCGTCCAGGTTATGTCCTGCTCGACACCCACCTCCCACCTGCCCACCTGTCCACATCTTCCATTTTGTGTTGAATTCAATTCCCGCAACAACGCACGGTCAAACACAATCGCTTTTGCTCGTGTCACCTTGAAGACGAGCTCAGTGGCCCCACGCACTTTAACCGACTGTCCTACTTTCGCATAATGACCTGATGCCAACAATGTAAAGATGGGCTGGCGGCACATTGGGTCAGAGTAATGTTGGTAGGTCCCTTCCCAAGTGCGTTGCTCCTCGTTGAAAACAAAAAGGCGGGTAAGGAAGAGGACGGATGGACGGGACTCGCAGCGCTGGCTCACCCAATTTCCGTTTAGATCCAGAGGGATGGAGGGGGATGGGGGAAGAATGGGTGGATGCTGTTCAGAGGCTCGGTATACCAGGGCGCACACTGGGCATGGGTGGATGTGGTGCTGAGAGAGAAAAAAAGGATTTTTGTTAATTTTATAATATTTATATTATTACAGGATTCAAAAGTTTGGTGTCAGTGAGATATTTTTTTAAGGAATTAATACATTTATTGAGCAAGAATGCATTAAATTGATCAAAGGTGACAGTAAAAACATTTATAATGTTGTGAAAGATTTCTATTTCAAATAAATGTTGCTCTTCTGAACTTTATATTCATCAAGGAGAAAATGTAGCGTGGTTTCCTCAAAAATCTTAAAGCAGCATAACCGTTTTCAACATTGATAATAAAAAGTTTCTTGATCAGCAAATTAGCATACAAGTATGATTTCTGAAGGATCATGTGACACTGAAGACTGGTGTAATGATGCTGAAAACTTACATTTTAAAATATTTTAAAATAGAAAACAGTTTAAATTGTAATAATATTTTACAGTATTACTGTTTTTGCTGTATTTTGGTCAAGTAAATGCAGCCTTAGTGAGACTTCTTTAAGACATCAAAAAATCTTACCAACCCCTAAACATTTGTACCGGATAGAAACTAAATATGTAAGCATTTGCATCTGCATTCTTGATTGTTTCTAACCTTATTTTTGCTTGCTTTACATTGACTGTAGTGCTAAGCGAATATGCAGTCCTGTTATATATATTTAACATGCACTCTTACCTTAGTCTGGTGGCACAACATGATATTCTATAAGTTTGAATATGAACATCATTTGAAACATTTTAGCAGACCTAAGCATTTTGAGCAAAAATACTCTAGTCTTAAAGTGATAGTTTACCCAAAAATTAGAAGACCGCTCGATTTACATGGATTCATTTTACACCACTTTTATAACCTTTTTGGTTCTTTTCGGTTCTGAATACCTGGATTTTCAATGGAGGGACAGAAACCTCTCAGTTTTCATTAAAAATTAGGGGTGAAATAGTACGTATTATCCCGAACCGTCAAGGTACGGACGTCACAGTTCGGTGCATGTAGTCAGACGACGAATACAGTCAGTCACAGGCAATCCACACTCCAATCCAGAAGGATAATGCAACACAATGCTGTTTGCTAACAGCCACAACAGGAAAAAGGGCAGAAGAAGACATGACCCCAAAACTGAGGTACATACCAAACCGTGACGTCTGTGTACTGTTACATTCCTATTAAAAACATTTTGTTTTTCAAAGATTAACCAAAGTCTATGGGTTTGGAACATCATGAGGGTGAGTAAATGTTGACAGGATTTTCAGTTTCTCTTTAACTCTCACCATAGCATTCTGTAGAGGCTCCTGGTAACCAGTCGGTCTATGGTGCACCCTTTCGTTCCAGTCTGTGTGCACGTCCCCTAGGAACAGCTCCTGAGCCGGCCTGCTGTGAGGATGGTGATGGGTCTCCACCCGCAGCAACTCCAGTTCCATCATGGAGAACCCAAGAGCACCCAGGCAGTCTTTCTCTGCTTTGGCATTAAAGAGTTCATAGAAGCGATGAGGCAGCAGGTGTCCTCTAGCTTTGAGCCCAAGGCAGGACGAGGGCAGGCGGGTCGCGAGATGATGGATGGCTTTCTGGCTGTGAATGACCATCCCTACTTTATGGAGATGGTGCTCTGCTTCTGTGGCTCCACGGGTGATCCACGAGGCCTGGCGTAGCCGCAGTTTACCCCTGATCACAATAGAGTAGGTTGGGATGTGGCAATCACTGTCAGAGTAGTAGTGCTGGAGGGCCCTGAAGAGACGTGTGGGGCTTTGGTAAAATGAGTAGGATCTAGTGAGGAATTCTGGACCGGGTCGCACTTCACATCTGAGAAGAAAATAACAAATATAGTCAGGAAGTTAGTCAATATGGAAATTGCAAACCATTTTACTCCCATAATCTGATGCATTTCCAAGTGAAACTGGATATTTAATGAGACAAAATGTTGGATGGGACTTGATTTTTAGAATTTATTGTAGAATTTAAAACTCTTTGTTTTGCCAGATTATTGCAACATTCAGTATCATCTGATAGTTTCACATTTATACATATATTGTCCCCTTAAAGTGCTACACTGCCATTCAAAAGTCAGAGTTAGTAAGATTTTGTTTTTTAATTAATACTTTTATTCATCAAAAGTGACAGTAAAGACTTTCACATTGTTACAAAAATGTCTACTTCAAATAAATGCTGTTTATTTAACCTTTCTATTCATCAAAGAATTAAAGAAATGTATCACAAATTGCACAAAAATAAGCAGTGCAACATCATTGATAATAATAAAGTTTTTGAGTAGAAAATCATCATATTAGAATGATTTCTGAAGGAACATGTGACACTGAAGACTGGAGGAATGATGCTGAAAATTCAGCTTTGCATCACAGGAATAGATTGCATTTTAAAATATATTAAAATAGAAAACATTTATTTTTAAAATCGAATAATATTTCACAATAATACTGTTACTGTTACTTTTACTGTATTTTTTTTTATTAAATAATAAGACTTTTTTTACCAAAACTTTTTCATTTTTTTATCAACACTTTTTAAAGAAATTTTACCAACCCCAAACTTGTACGGTAGTGTACAATTTGTTCAATTTAGAACATATTGAACATATCAAGGTATAGCCATACCTATACCTATATATTTTACTGAACAAGTTGCTTGGCTTTACTCAACTTCTCAGCAGTGATAATATGCATGCATCATTGCATGAATCATTCACAATAATGCCAGGATTCTGTATTAGGAACATAATTTGGGTAACATTTGAATTCATGTTGACTTTAAAAGTAGAAAAGTCTTTCTAAGGGCCTCTCACCTGCTTGACACCCAGTGGCCCTCCAGTTTGGGTGGTATGGTGGCTGTGACTCTCGCTTCATTCTGTAGATGGCGTAGCTGAACCTGGCACTGTGGCTCCCAAAACAGTCTCGTGCTGAGGTTGGCATGGGGTACGAGGGGGGCGGTGGGCACTTCCCACAACTTACTGCCCATCACACACAAAACTGAGGAGACACGGAAAATATCATATTGCATTGTTATATCTGCCTGCATGCAAGCTTAGTTTATATCAAAGAGTCGGGTTTTGAAAACCTGCTAACTCTTTGTTTTCTTATCATTATTGAAGTTGTGAATTAGCCGTCATGCAAAAAGCAAAGTAGATATAAATTCTTAAATCCTAAAAGGTTTCTATATTTGTTTTTTTTTAATAAAAAGATATTGTTTTAAAATGTTTGCTGGGTCATAAGTTTTAAGTTAGTCCTAATTAACAGATTATGTGGATTGTTGTTGCATGTAAGAGCTGCCAACGTATTAAATCCAAAGGGCTTCACTGAAATCGTTCCAGAAGGTCTAAGTTTGCAATAATGTGCTGATCTCTTTTCATGACTCTGTAGCCACATTTCCGAATAAATTAAGCCTGTAAAAAACCTCAGACACTTCAAAAAGCTTTGGTACCTCCAGCAATAAAAAATAAATAAAAAAAACTCCAAGAGGAGCATTTTCACTTCATGGTCTTTTACGGTCTATAAACAGGATTCTGCTGAACTGGAAGTGGTTGAAGGATTTTGCATTTCTGTAATTTTCCGTGTAATGAAACGTGATGAGGTCTATTAGAGCCATATATAGATCCCAATCCTGCTCTGACCAGGATTTGTGGTGAAGGGCAGGAGGCCAGAGGTTTGGCTTGTCACTTCAATCAGACACCATCTTCAAGGGAACGGGAAGGGATATGTGACGCTGGCCAATGCAAACAACAATTTTTGACAATTTTTTTAACCAGACAGAAAGGCAAACATGGTTCGAGCTCATGAGGAGTGAAGTTTGTCAACATGGCACTGGGCATCTTTGTTTGATCTGTAAATCTCCTTGCCGTAGGCCTCGCCACAGAGCTGTCCTTGAGTAAGAACACTGTAGATAAATGGTGTAGTAAACCTGATTAGCAGAGGCAGAGCTTTGGGAAGTTGCTTGCTGAGAAGTGCTTCCCTGTACACAGACTCAAAAATGTGCGCTGTTGTATCAAACTTCATCCAAAGAGGAAGGCTGGGAGGAGAGAAACAGTTTATTTGGGACCTCATTTACTCCTCTGCCAAATGTCCAATAATTATTACAGGTCCAAGTCACATTTAACCCCAAAATCAACAGAAAATGAATCCTGTTTTTAGAGCAATTAAGATTATTGCATTGTGACCTTTTTTTTCTATGAAAATTAAGCACATTTTCCCCAAAAACTAGGGGGGAATACTGTGATGAATTAGGGATGAGAGGTTTTACACATGAATTGTCTGAAATTCTAAAAATCTCTGCAAAAAAGCACCATGTATAAGACTTTTAAAACTTTAAAATTTAAATTAATTATTATAATTGTAATAAACACTACAGTTCAAACATTTGAGATGGTAATATTCATATGCTCACCAAGGCTGCATTTATTTGATTAGAAATAATCATATTAGAGTGAATTACTGCAATTTAAAATAACTCAAATGTAATTTATTCCTGTGATGTTAAAGCTGAATGTTCAGCATCATTACTGCAGTCTTCAGTGTCACATGATCCTTCAGAAAACATTCTAGCATGCTGATTTTCTGCTTAAGAAACATTTATTATTATTGTCAATGTTGAAATCACTTGTGCTTTTTTGGGCGGTTTGGGGTAAAATATGAAATTTGAGATTTGTATACTAGTTTATTAATCCATCAGATGGAACTTCTAATCAAATAGGCTAAAGTCTGCTCTCTGAAAAGCACAAAACAGAAAAGCTTTTATTCCCATTTGTTAACTGTGGCCCTAAAATTTCTCTGATTGCATAATTACAGAGCATTTATTGAGAATGTCAGGCTGTTTGCTCCCTAAAGGAGGGAATTATTTCCTTATGCTGTTAAGGAGGGATCCAGGCTCTGCTGTTTTGAGGGGGTTTTTCCGATGTGAAATAAGACTTACTAACTCATGATCACAATAATGTGATATAATGTTAGAGTTAACGTGCTCTCACTCGCCTGTTCTGGTTCAACAGCCTATAATCAAGTTGAGGTTCTGTCTGTATTAAGATCACTTGGACATCACAAACAGACAGTTTAGATCGCTTCTGGACTTTTCACACTTGAAATTGTTTATCCAGGGTCATTTCCATAGCATATTTCAAATTGTAATACTTTACTATTGGATGGGTAATCTTTTTTTAAGTTTCTAGAATAGGCAAAAAATGAATCTCCAATATGGGTTCACAATAGGACGCATGCCTGTTCATGAGAGCACCGTGACACATGCGTGTTGTTAATGCAAGAATTGCATTCACGTTGTTGCATGAATGTGCTTTGGAGATAAATAGTTTGTATATAAAGTGATAAATTATGTTTTTTTTGTGCAAACAAAGCACTCTCATTGTTCATAAAAATGGGGTTAAACCACTTGAGTCACATGGATTACTTTAATGATGTCTTTATCTCTCTGGGGCTTAAAAGTGGTAGTTGCGTAGGCTGTCAATGGAGGGACAGAAAGCTCTCAGATTTAATTAAAATATCTTCATTTGTGTTCCAAAGATGAACTAATGTCTTATGGGTTTGGAAGGACATGAGGCGAGTAAGTAATGACAGAATTTTCATTTTTGTCTGAACAACTAACCCTTTAACTGCTGCTCTCTCAGATCATGTTCAAAGCTCATGAATATTAATGAGGCAGTTTAGTTTATGATTGGTTGTCTGCGCAATACTGTTTTTATCAAAATGGGAGTGCGCTCTCAGTGTAGACTCAGTGTGAGAAGATCCTATCTTTTAACCTCTTAATCTTAATCTCTTAATCTCACACACACACTCTCTCTCAGTCTCTTATCTCTCTTATCTTTCTATCTCCAAGTGAATGGCACAGAAGCCTATCCCAAACAAAGCGGCAGTTCATCATGTTGACCAGCAGAGGGGGCTGTGGTAGAATGTGTGTGGTCTCTTTGCTCACAGGCAATTCCCTTTAGTGTGAGCCAAAGTAAACTACCTGTCCTAATATTCCAACCATTCAACACCCCCGGACATACACACACTGGAGACATTGATTTATAGAAGAAGCGAGGCTAGCAAAAGTACCTCCGACTGGTTTCATGTATTTGTTTTTATTTGTCATTTCAATTTGGGCAGCCTCTCTCTCACTCACCCCAATGCGTCATTACTGAAGAGTGGCCAAAAATAAAATAACCCTTCCTCTCTAGCACTATTCCTCCTGCCATTTGCCGTTGCCTATTTAAGATGCTGTGCATGAAACAGAGGTGAGAGACACAATTTCAGTTGTTATCATTAGTTCAATTAAACAAAAAAAAACACGTGATTCCAGAGGACTAAAAAAGTCTATAGCTATACTGTAGATAGACTATATAGATATAGAGCTAAGTGACAGACTTAAAACAGTACAGCACATTGAACACACATTAACGAGAAGATCTTCATTGTCATCTGTACTACAGTTCCATTCTTGTTTTGTCCTAGGCCTTTAATTTACATTTGTTAAAATCCTATAAATTCATTTATTTCCAGGTTTAAATGATCTTATACGTTTGGCTCGTACTGTATACAATATGAATATGGTAACGATTCAGAACCATTGTATATATCAGAGTACCAGTGTATCACCATCTGATACCATCATCACTGTACTAGTATGCATGAAATGCCTTTGTGCCGCCCGCCGCCTCTTTCTCCCACCCACCCCTGCTTTGATAACTGCTCCCTGATGAAAAAACTCCCATTTACACCTCATTTACTTTGGATAGAGCTCAGATTCCTCTCTTCCTCTCTCTCTTACTCCCTCTGTCACACTATTTTTGTCTGATGCTGTACAGTTACAGAAAGGTAAAGTTTCACATTGAAAGTAAAGTCTGCATGTGTGTGCATGCATATGTGTGCTAGGGGCAACAAAGGTGTGTGCACGCTTATGTTCATGTGCATATGTTTATGAAAAGGGTAGGAGAATATATGTTTGTCTATTGATGTGTGCATGTGAGTGTGAATAAGATTTATGTACAGAGCAGTTCAGAGGTCATCTATAGTGGGTGGGTGTACCCCCCCCCCCCCCCCCCCCCCCAGAATCCTTCTCATCATTCAACTTCCTTGTAATTCTGCAGCACTGTTGTCTTTTCATGAACATTAAACCTGCCTAATCCAGGAATTGTTTTTATTTAGATAAGGGATTATGAGAAAGTTTCTCCACCAAACTAAGTAACCCGAAGGTTAACTCAACATCACTGTGATAGTGACTAACTGGCAGAACTCTTGAGCAACTTAACATTAATTATTTAAAAAACATTTTTTAAGTATTTGGATCTAGTTAACATATTGCTAACCTAACCAAAAACAACTAGTTTTAGTTATTAGTTAGGGTGATTGAGCATTAAAGGCACATTATGGCACAAATGCAGTTAATACTAAATTCTTAACTTAATATATGGCACAAATGCAGTTAACCATACTAAATTCTGAATTTAATCTATTGCACAAATGCAGTTAACCATACTAAATTCTGAATTTAATCTATTGCACAAATGCAGTTAACCATACTAAATTCTGAACTTAATCTTTGGCACAAATGGAGTTAACCATACTAAATTCTGAACTTGATCTGCCTAACACAATTTTCGCTGTTGTTAACTGAACACAAGTGGGATTATGTTACACTAACTTCAGTATGTCATGCCACATCCCATCCTAATTAAAAGAAAAAAAAAAGAAACGTTTTCAGTGATATTCAATAATATATGCAAAGACTCACTTTGACATGTATTTGAAAATCTTTTTTTTTTAACTATCAATATATAAAGGTGATTTTATACACTACTGTTAAAATGTTTGGGGTCGGTATGATTTTTAAATGTTTTTGAAAGACGTCTCTTATGCACACAAAGGCTTCATGTATTTGTAATACTAGTAAAACAGTCATATAATGAAATATTATTACAATTTACAATAATTGTGTCCTATTTAAATATATTTTTAAAATGCAATTTATTCCTGTGATGAAAAAGCTGGATTTTCAGCACCAGTCTCTCTGTCTTTTATTTTTCATCAATTTAAAGCATCGCTGCGGAATTAAAATATATATATGATGACCCCAAACTTTTGAATGGTATTGAATATCATATACAAATGGGGTTATATTATGTAATATTTTTGCATTTTATCGACCATATAATCCAACCCATTGCTGACCGCATTCCACATCAGTTAACGTGACAGTCAGTTAGTAACTGGTCTGATCTTTCACTCCTACAGCTGATTGATGGTTTTCTCTCTCTGACAAGTACTGGGCCTCCTTTTAAATGGCTGACAGGCTTTCTCTCATGTCTTCTGCTTATGAATATTACTCATGCATTTCAAAGCAGACATATTTTTAAAAAAAGGTGGAATGGATGCAGAGCAGCTGGAAGATTTATGGTGTTGATTCTGTGTAACACTGGAAAACCTTCGTGCTTTATCAATATTGAGGCATACGTTTTTGTAAAATCACCTTGTGTTACATAATGTCCCCCTTTAAATCAAAGCAGACAGTGTCACAGCCAACTACAATATACCGAATTGCATTTAGTGTCTGTTTTAGAAGAATATTCAAGCATATGGGCATGATATTAATCATTTCCGCAGATCTAATTCAGCTGTTTGATGAAAAAAGGCCAAGTAAGTACAGGCACATAAATGAACACATGCTGAGCTCCGAGGTCATGGGTAACTGCCATGAGTTACTGAGGGGCGGGTGTAATTGCGCCAGTCTTTCACTCTCTCTCTCTCTCTCTGTTGTTCTGTATAGGCGGCCTGATAGTGAGAACAGAAGCCTATTGCTTTCTTCATCACCCTAACCATCCCTGACTGAAAGGAACGAAAGCGTAGAAGAAAAACAGCTCCTAAATGGCATACGAACAGAAGGGGTCGGTAATGGCGTTGGCCTGTTACTCTAATCATTATTTTAATGGTGGCATTAGTTCCATCGCTGTGATCTGCTTTCACGGGAAACAATGGCCTCCTCTACACCCCTGCTAACTTTAAAAGAGTCTGGATCAAAAACGGGGGTCCGGGGCCCGTGGCCCGTGGAGCAGACTGACAGGTGAAAAGAGCCGTGCCAAACTCTTTGCCATTTATATTAAGACCTCTTTAAACTCCACCTGACTGACTCATTTTCCCGGAGAACAAGCCAAATTTCTGTTTTGTGCACTCTTAAAAATGAAAATTATAACCTTATGCCATTGGAGAACCTTTTAAATTTACTGAAACAACTTTTATTCAAAAACCATCACAGAAGCCAGAAACCAGAATGATCTGAAGAACCTATAAATGTAACATCAATAACTTTTTCCATCTCCAAAGAACCTTCTAGACCACAACGATGAATGGAAGGTGCCGCAAAGAACTTTTTTAAGAATGAGGCCTTTAAAAGTCTGATATTCAACATTTTACAGTTTAACCTTTTGCTGAAACTCTTATTCTGATTAAATCATTTGTAATGAACACTTTTGCATGCAAAATAGAAGCATTTTCTAGACTTTTGTACACATGCACAAATGATATCAACAGCAAAGAATGACCAATGCAGTATTAGTTCGGTAAGCATGAGTTGCATTTTAGAAACACAGCAAGCTTTACAGCAGACTTGGCAAGTTAAACCACCAGAGAGTTTTTAAAAAAGCCAAAAAACCTTCTTTTGTTTTTCTTCCTTGAGTATATTAAGTTTGCCAATTCAAGTTTAGTTTCGTCATGGGTTTTATTAAGGTTAATTAAACCCCAAAACATTAACCGAACCTTATCTTGAGAGCTCTTTGTCATCCTTTAGATCCTAATTACACTTGTGAAATCCAGAGGGGGAAAAAAACTTTCTTGATACAGTAAGAAAATGCTCAGACTTGTTGGTCTCGATAATGAAGGTGTTTTGCTTGGCAGCTCTCATACTTTCACACATTAACAAGAAGTCATTCTTAAGCTTTAAGCTTATACTTAAGATTCTCATAATTTGCATTATTATTTATTTGCATTAACTTAATACCATAATAACATTCATTAATTTAGATGTGCCATATCATTTAATCATAGTTTTTGATTTATAATGACTGTTTTGCCTGCTTGGATCTGTGATAAATGATAAATATAGGCTGTACTATGATAACAAAAAAAAAAAAAAAAGAAGGTTCTTCAGGTTCAGCAAAGAACACTTTTGTTACAGAATCCTTTTGGCTATTTAGTGTTCTTAAATTGCTCTGTGGTGTTTTTTATATTAATTAGATTAATGCCGTCGCGTTGTAGGCTGAGATAATCATATTTGGTTTCTTTACAACAGTCAGTCCTGGTTCTGAAGTCCTGCAGCACTGCGCATTTTGGATGTCTCACTTATTTAACTGATTTATATCATCAGCTCATTAGTAAAGGCTCCAATACCTGAATTGGGTGTGTCAGATAAGGGAGACATTCAAAATGACCAGGACTGAGAACCACTGCTTTAAAGCAACAGATTGTTTTCTAAAGAACTAGAGAATAAAAAGCTCTTTGTATTACTTGAAAAAGTTTTTTAGTGGCATGACAATGTAAAAAACTATTTTGGTTCTATGGGAACCAAAAGAGATGGATGAAAATATTGAGTGCATACAATTCAAAAGTTCATATATCAGAAGTGTCATCATGCACCTTTTAGCATTTTGAATAGTGTCCTGAAATAGGTAAAACCATTTGCTTCAAATCAAAGGACAGAGAAAAAGAGAGTATAAGACAACAAATTAACTAACCTTGCATGAGAAATACCATCCAAACCGTCTTCAGCAGGTGAATAAGTCTCACTCCAGCCATGATCAGGTACTTATACTCTCCAAATCACTTAAAAATAAAGGACAAAATTCTGGAAATGCTCCTCTCCTGTATAGTCACACGTCAATGAGAGCGTTTCAGATAAGATATTACCAGATATGCAGATTAATTTAATCCACTTTTGATACGTTTCATCTTCAAACATGAAGTTTTCCATTCATGGTAGGACTCCTTGACTGAGTTTGCAAGATCTCCTTTCTTGATGGTGCTTGAAAATACGTCCCCTGTTGATTCTGTGCTCTCTTTGGTGATGTTAAACCTGTGTGGTGCTTGTAAGAGTCTGTCTTTGGGTTACTCTGTTGAGAGAGCGGAGCGAGAATCTGAGAGGGAGAGAGAGAGAGAAAAGAGGAGGGAACTTGTAACCTCCCAGCATTAACCCTCTGGGGAGCAGGGTAAGGTGCAAAAGGGCACAGTCAAAGCCAGCAAGTTGAGAAACATGCCCACAACATTAAATAAAACATAAATGTGTTAATCAAACCCACACACATGTTTATATATTTAATTTTGACAGATGCAATGGTTTCCTGCATAAACTCTGTCATTTTAAATCTTTTCTCAGTTTACCTCATACACACATATAATATATAGTAGATGTTAAAAAGCAATGGCACTGTGCCATCCAAGAAGAAACGTTTTTTATATATGCCGTTTTGTGTACAGTATGTTGCAATTCTATCTTGACTCTGCCAGCCGCTATAGTTTTGAAATGCAATACAGTAGAGATAACAGTGGAAGTATAATCCAACAAAATAAATCTGTTAATATATGACATGCTATATGACCCTAGATAAAATATCAGCTCTAAATAATATATCTACTATTATAAGATATTACATTTATTTAATGCATGTGAGGTTTATAAGTAGTAAAATATGTGTATGAATCTTATGGTGTGTAACATGCTGATGAGAACCCCTTGAAACTGGCACTTTGGGTTTCAATGCGTCAGCCAATGCATGCTGAAGTGTTTATGACCTGCGTGATTTGGATTCTGTGTTATGTTCCTGAGAACAAGTTCAAGAGTTCACTTATATGTTCGGATTTGGAAGTGCATGGGGTGGATTAGAGTGTTTTAGTGGACTAGGTTAGGTCATTTAAATCTGTAACCTACAAAACCTGAAATATTTTCACTTATGAACTGCCGCAAGAACTAAGAATTAAATCCATATTCTGAATTTGCATTTTTGTTAAGCCATCTGTGATGTCATTTTTGGCTGCAGCCTCATAACTGTTTGTGACTGTTGTGTCATTCAATCATTCATTTAGTAATGTGTTTGTTGCAGTTAAGAAGTGATGAGTGAGAACAGAGTTGGACTGCGGACATAACCCTGAGGAGCGCCAGACCGTGTTGCTGCGTTTCACCACTTGTGGTTTGCTGTGATGATAAAATTCAGTGTCTAATTGCCAGGCAAGCTGCACAAACTCAGTTCTTCACATTTCAAGTTTATTTGAGGAAATAATAGCTGAATTTCAGAATTAAAGGTAACGGTCAGTACAGTTCATCTTTCATGAGGATCACCACTGGTTTTGCTAGTAATGAGAGATGGCATGAATACACAGTTTATTGTTATTTCACTGCTTAGGCAAAACAAATCTTAATAGTTACAGGTAATAAAATACATTAAGATACGTTCTTCTATCCCAATACTATGCCAAACCAAATTAAAACCCCTGAGAAGCGTCTCTGGTGCTTTCAAAACATTGTTCTTTTAGTTAAAACACACAGACCAGCCTAAAAATGCAACATTGACTCAACCAATAGCACGAATTTTGCGGCAGGGCCATCTGTTTGTCCAACCAATGGGAGACGGACTGTTTGGGAAACCTGTTTCAAAACAATCATCATTTTAGGAATTTTGTTTGGTATCACTAATGGTGCCAAATTACACCTTTACCTTTAACCATTCATTAAAGAAGAAGAGAAGTGTTACATTATATTCCCAAGACGTGGTTACGTCGCCCCCCACAGGATCCGTTTGGTTTCCACACACATTTATGGACATAATCTCTCTCTCTCTCTCTCTCCTTTTTCTGCTGACTTTCTGGATTTTCCCTTCACATTGCTGTCTATAATGGCGGCAGGTTCCAATCCAACACACCCATGCACCCAAAACCACAAACAGCTCTCTAATCAAAACCATTTTTTTGTCTCGCTGCCTTCTTTGTCACACACTCTACTCTACACACAGATTTGATGTCATTGAGGTGCAGAGCCTCTTTGGAAAACCACCACCCATTTCATTCTTCATCCCCCCTTTCTCTCTTTCCCCTGAGGCCTGCAATCAGTCATCTGTTTGATCATGTGGAGATGTGGCTTTAGTGTGTGTGCTGGCTTGGTGCGTAATTCTGTCTTAGTGCTTTGAGATATGAAAGAAAGTATATCCCCACCCTCGCTTCCTCAGTTTAAACCAGAGATGCCGCAGCGGTTCCAAACCAGTGAAGGCTAACACGTGGCGGTCGTCCAAGCAGCAGGAGGTCCAGCCTAGCCCAGGTGGGCGAGAAGGGGGTCTGGCGCGGAACAAAAGCAGAATCGTGCCCTTGTGTATAAGATAAGATCCACGCTCTAATCATCACACATTCGCATCCCGATATGCTATCGGGCAGCTGGGTGACTGCAAATGCACACACACAAACACTTACTTTAAATGCATATGCACACTGATTGAGTTCCCTGGCATTTGTTATAGTGCAGAATCGTCCCATTTATAAAGTTTCATTTTCCCCTTATTATAATAAAGAAAGAAATAGTCAGTTGTTTAAAATCATAAATGCTCTAATGAGATGAAGAGTCATATCAGTAGTCTGATAAAAAGCTGTTTTATTTTACACCGGGTTGACTTTTGCATGTGGAATAAGTTAACTATGTGCATCACTGCAATGGCAAATTACAAAGAAAATATTTGCTTTATGCTGCATCTACAATGCAAAGTAGTCAGCACTACATAATCAAACAAAAAATATATATATATTGAGTGCGGGAAAAGAAATTTGTTCCGTATTAAATCAGAAGTGTGTTGTATTTTAGCATCTTGCACCTAAACAGCTAGAATCTGTTTTGTCTGTTAGAGTTTAAATGTTAAAAATGACAGATTAGAGTGGAAAACAAGGCACGATAGACATGTTTCACCTTTGTTTGAGGGTGCTAATATTAACCAATTAAAATGTCTAAAATAATAAGCACTTAAAAGATGAACTTAAACTCTGTTCCAGTGGTATTTTATTATAATTGATATAGTATTCTAGTATTTATTAATATTTTGGATTAGCTTTAATTGTTATATTTTCATATATATTAGCATTTTAATTAGTTTTATATATATATATATATATATATATATATATATATATATATATATATATATATATATATATATATATATATATATATATATTTCTATGTCCTTTTTTATTTCGGTTACAGTTTTAGTAATTTTAGTATTTCAGCATTTTTAAAATTTGTATTTATATATATATAACAATTTTACTAGTTTTAGTTAACAATATTAAGACTGCTTTGTTCATCTTGAACTATTTATATATATTGATTTACAATTCTCTAGTGTAGAGAGGTAGAAGCTAAATTAACACTAAAGTACGTTGTTTTTTTAAAACAAATGCAATGTAATTGAGCCAAAGAGTGATTGGTGATTGAATCTGAAATGCCTTTCAGCACTTAATCCAGTCAGGCAGTTTTTATAGCTGCAGGCATCAATCTCAAATGTACATGTCCCTTATTTTCCTAAAAAAGAAACTGAAGTTGCCAACTCTACACAAGAACTCACCCTAAAACACGTACAGGACATTTAGACTATATATAGTCTGCCTAATGACTTGTAAATATCCTTGCATTACACCCGTGGTTGACTTTTTAAATGTTCAAACAAGCTGTGACTGTGGTTGAAACGGTTAGCTTTAGCATGTTTGCTCTTTGGTTGTTAATTGAAATACTTGTGTCAGCAGTTGGCTGCTCTGTCTATTTACATTTAATAGTGTCTATTTCTACACAGAAAAGTTGCTCTGTGGGTGGATGTGGACCTCCTGCTGTGGGTTCCCTCAGTGGTGGTCTAAGACAGAGGAGATTTTGCCTTTGCTCGTCTGATACGCCACTTTTAGCCTTTCTCTATCTGCACTGATGTTTATCTGCATGTCTTTTTTTCCATAATCAGAGCACAACAACAGATGCCCAAACAAGTCAGAGCAGAGCAACATGGGAAGCATCCCGGCAATGTTGCCCCTCTTTCGTCCAGAATTCCACACAGACATAGCCTGGAATATTTCAATTCTCGTTCTGATGCCACATGGAAGATACATTAGCCATCTGACCTCTGACCCCTTGTGTGTTTCTTTGACTCTGTGTGTGTGTGTGTGTGAGGCACAAAAATAAACATTTGTATGCACAAACATGCGGAGCAACAGGCATTTAGACACGCACACAGTGGGCCATTAGTGCAGTGCTGCCAGCAGGGCTCCGGTTATTCTTCCAGAGGTTAGTCTGACAACAGCTGCAGCTTTCAAAGGAGCCAGAAACTGAAATAAATAACAAATAACGAAGCTGAGAGATTTCACAAATTCCCCACATTACTTTTGGCCTCTAACTCTGACCCAGATTAATCCACATCCAACCTAAAAAAACAAGTAAAGACTAGAGTAGTGCTTGTATTGCTGCAGCGAGTTTTTGCCAGGTTAAGTTAAGTTAAGTTAAGTTAAGTTAAGTTAAGTTAAGTTAAGTTAAGTTAAGTTAAGTTAAGTTAAGTTAAGTTAAGTTAAGTTAAGTGTTTGCTAAGTAGTTTCTTTGCTTAAATGTAGTTGTGTAGTCCTTAACATGTAAATATGTAAAATGTATTAATTTAAGGATGCACCATATATCAGTACCATATCAGTTATTGCCTGATATTTTCCGATGTATTAGAAATATTCTCAAGCAGCTATTGTATATTTAATTGTTCATTTCCTCTATTTGAATTTTAGATTGCCTTTGCCACCAACTAACAGCACACACAGAGTTTATCTTTAAAAACTATGATAATTCTGTAGCACTGTTAAATGTAATTTTAGCAAATGCATATCTTAGATTCATTATATATGCAATATATATTTTATAGATTTTTAATACTAGACATTAAAATATTAAATTTGCTTTTCATTTAAAACAATTGATTTTACTTTGTAGCGTTTTATTTTTTATTTGATAAATATTCATTTTATTTTATATTTTAACGAAATAGTATAGAATTTACTACCAATCATTTTTATTATTGGCTTTTTAATCAGTCAATGGCCATAACATGAAAAGAATTATTGTCGTATTGGTGTCAGACAGAACTTCAGTATTGTTGCATCCCTAATTGCAATGAATTCACTGACGGCTACATCTTCAATAAAGCATGCAAAAAAGCCTAAAAGTTTTCATAACTTATGTTTTCACTATTGTTATAAGGTATTATAACAAGTTGCAAGTTACCATTAAGGAGATTATTTAGAAGCATTAGAGGCGATGGACATGATTTCTGTAAGAACAAAGGATTTCTGTAATAACATGGGATTAGCAGAATGGAAAAATGAAAAATGTTTTTGAAAGGTCTACTCACAACACATTTCTTCTCATGTTGGAGTTTCCTCACTTTGGCTCAAAGACATATTCCCCAAGTGAGAACACACGAAAAGTAAAACCCGAGATCCTTGACTTTATCATTAATCTCTGTAGATCTTGTGAGCAAATGCCTGGAAAATACAACCCCCTGTGGCATGTTTGCTAGCTCTGACTCTTCTTTGTTTCTTTCATTCTTTCACTCTCTCCATCTACCGTTTGCTGTCTAGTGTTAGTGATAAGACTTGTTGGATGAGAAGATTAGCCTGTTCTGAAGTCAGCAACTCTCTCGTCTGCTAACGCTTCGTGACATGAGTGTGGCTTGATATGCTAAGCATCTCACTCTCAACACTTCATCGTGCACTGATCTGAGACCAGCTACCCAACCAAACCTTGATTGTTGTGTTAAAGAAACCTCAAAACACGTCTCATATCAGCAAAGGAATGTATCTCCAGCATATCACCTCTCGCTGCATCCGCAAAGCTTGAGATATCAACTTGCTTTCTGCAGATAGAAAGATTAACATACCACTGGCTGACTAATTAACAGCCTCCAGTTAAGACATCATTATCTGAACACGTTCCAACAGGGCCTAAAATTAACACTCCCCAAGCTGCAAAAGTGAGTAATAATCGGAGTTGGCAAGCATATGAAATGGTGTTTGGCCACGACGCTTGGGACAGTTAACGTTTCAGATAGTGCGCAAATACTCAGTTGAGCTCTCTTTCATGTCGTCTTTTGCTTTAATGGACAAATTCACATTAAATTATGTAAAAAAAAAATGCCCATCTCGGCAAATATCCTAGTAAACAAATAGGCCAAATATTTCTGCTGTCAAAGCATTTGTTTCAAAGCATTTGTTCTTAATTAGTGTTAGCCATTAGCCTGGGTTTCCCCATGCTGCCTTGCGCGCAGCGCGATTTTATTCACGCTGCTAGGCAGCCTGGACACCATGGACCAGAATTTCCCCTCAAAAAGGGAACCAATCACAGAACGGGGAGGGAGCAGCAAGACGATGACGACGTCTATGCGACACACCGAAGCAGTTTGTTTATATCTATGGATCCAACATGGAATCAGACGCGAAGTTACCTTTCGATGCAGCCTTAGATAGTCTAAACTAAGTAGTAAGTCTTCCTCGTCGAATTTCTGTCGCTCTACCTACGTCATCTGGTATAATTGAAACGACTGGCTATGAGCTACGTACAGGTGCATTTGATAGACATTCATATCGCCCAATAAACGGCTCTGGGCATTCGTAAACCACGCCTCAAATACGAGAAAATGAACATGTGGTTCCCAGACCACGTCTCAATGAGAAGAGGTCTGACGTTAGCCAGGCTAGTTAGCCTTGTACATAAGAACTACCACTTAGAGAACTCAGAGAATCCTATAAAAGTATCAGTTTCCACAAAGATATTAAGCAGCACGACTGTTTTCAGCATTGATAATAATAATAATAAATGTTTCTTGAGCAACTAATCAGAATATTAGAATGATTTCTGAAGGATCATGTGACACTGAAGACTGGAGTAATGATGCTGAATTCAGCTTTGATCACAGGAATAAATAGCATAAAAGCTCATTTTAAATTCTTCTTTTTTCGCAATATTACTGTTTTAATGTTTTTGATCAAATAAATACAGCTTGGTGAGCAAAAGAGACTTTTCAAAAACATAAAAAAATAAATATAAATTAAAGATTCCAAACTTTTAAATGGTAGTGTACTTCATTGCCTTCGAGATGAATGAGAATGCTGCTAACAGAAAGCTTTTTCCAGGTGTTATAGAGCTCCTTGATTTTAGCAAGTTGTTTCCTTATCCGGTATTCCCAAAAGACCATTTTTGTGCCATGTGTTGTCAGATGTCAGTTAAAGACAAAGTCTCTTGACAGAACTAAATTCCCACTTGTCTTAAGAGCCAGAATGAAGCAGGAATTATATGGCCTGTAACATGAGCCCTACAGATTCTGACACTGTAGATATTACTGTACATGTGTGTGGTGGTGGATACAAAAAGATTTACAGGACCAAAAAAAAAAAAAAACGTGTGTGTGTGTATGTGTGTGTGTGAGAGTGTGTACAGTATACACAGTATATAATTCAGAAATAGAATTTAATATGTCTGAATCTCCTTCTAAAGCACACGTCCAGAGAGTGTGTATTATAAGTGTATCATTTGTTTACCCTCCCATGGTAAACTAAATGGGTATATGGGGTATTTACATGGGTAAGTGGTGTTGGTGATTGTGATCAAGCTGCCTATGTTGAGAATGTTTTTTTTGATTACTCACAGAAATGTATCTGTTGAAACAGAAATGTCCCATGACTGTGGTATTCCTCTTGAAGTCTGTTAGCTGGAAGGTGGAAGAGGTCACCGAGAAGACCATAATTAGCTGTGGCTAATTGCTGTGTGGCTTCCAGGGGGTGGTTAGCTTCAGCAGAAATAGATATTTCTCCATTGACAACCATTCAAAAGTAGCTGTGTATTCTGATCATTTATTTATTATAATTATAATATAATTATATGTTGCTTGTATAATTATAAGCAACATATCATATTTAATGCATGCTTGAGAGGAAGAGCACAGGATGAGGCTGGTCACGGGAGGTAAACGGCCTGTTTGGGAGTCTTGCACAGTGTTGGGGAAAGTTATTTTGAAAAGTAATGCATTACAATATTGCGTTACTCCCATAAAAAGTAACTAATTGCGTTACTTAGTTACTATTTTAGAAAAGTAATGCGTTATGTTAGCTACTTAACTTTTTTTCACCTGGGCTGGGCTTGTTTTTTTTATAACAAAAAAGTTCTATTTTTGGACAAATGTAAAGACCCTTTCACACCAAAAGTGAAATAATAAGCCTCAGGCTGAAGGAAATGCAAATTCAGAGATTAAATGCATAACAAATTATGTTTTATTTAACATATTTAGTTATTGGAGGTTTGCATAGTATTCTGATTTTGCATTTCACTGATTTTATTCATTTTGAGCAATATTGAATCTTTTTGTTGTGCAAGTGAGATGAGTAAATGCACGCTCACATTTAGTCTAAAACTACAATAACCATCATGTTTACACACAACATCTCTGCACTTCGATTTGTCTCAACACGGGGACAAGAGAACTGTCAGTCAATAAATGGAAAAACAAAGTAACTTGTGTTACTTATTTGAAAAAGTAACTCAGATATTTTGTTGTAAATTTTAAAAGTAATGCGTTACTTTAGTTACTTGAAAAAGTAATCTGATTACATAATTCAAGTTACTTGTAATGAGTTACCCTCAACACTGGTCTTGCAGCAACAGGTAAAACGCCTCTCTCGTTCATACCTGCCGACAGGTGCTTGGCAAAGTATGAAAATGGAGGGTTACTCAGAGAGAGGATCAAGGACAGCGATTGCCAAACGCTTCCGCCCTCATGCTACAAACATCCTCTCTTCGAGGAAGGATGTTATCATGCACCAACAATGAGTCTATATCAAAAGACATTTTGATGTATGCACATTTTTTCTTTTATGTGATGAAATCTCCAAATACAAACTCTAAAGCCACTGAATTCTTTGTCGGCTTATTATGAGCTTTACATTTACTTCATCAGTCATTGCCATGAAAATGTCACAATCCAACCCCAGTTCATTTATCTTTGATTTTTCTTTTGGTTTTGGGATGAAATATGACCCAGATATGTTCTCGACAGGTTTACTGAGAGTCACCCATAGACTGACCATTGATCTTTATGTTGCCTACCTTGGCCTGATTTAATGATGCTGACAAACAGAGGCATCTACTGCATGTTGGTTATGGTGTCATTCTATCTTCACAGTAATCGATCCAACATGATCTCACCAGTGCAAGCGATCATCTCCATCCCTTCCTCTTTAAAGAGTCTCTCTGCTACCATTTACAACAATACACATTCTATTTCAATCACTTTGTGATGTTTGATTTTTGGAGCAACCCCCCTTCGAGATCATGAAGTTCCATCTGTAACTTTTTATCTCGCTTCTTAGTGAATTTACGACAAACAGCCGGTTTACAATTCTCTGTGCTGTATATGAAATAACAACCGAGTGTAACGGCATGTAATGCACATAATTATTTACAATCATGTCCTTACCGCAGGGACGCCCGGCAATGATACGGGACAGAGAGTTTGTGGGAATAGAATTACGTTCAAGATTTAGGGATCCTTTAAAAGAAAGGCTTCCCTTGTTGGATTGGTTTACCTCGCCTTATATGTGGAGTTCCCCTTCTGGAAATGGTTGGAGGAATAATCATAAAAACAGCATTGCAAAAACAAGTCAAATGAGAGTTGCTAATGTCAGGTCATGCGTGTAGCCACAAAAAAGATGGAAAGGAGGAGGTATATACTAAACTATCTATGAACCTGTTGGATCTGAGTGTGAATGGCACACTTTAAAAAAAATTATATTAATACAGAATACACGTAGATTACAGGTTGGGGTCAGTACTTTTTATTTTTTTTAAAGAAGAATATTTTTATCCAGCAAGGATGCATTAAATTTGTTCAAAAGTGACAGCAAAGACATTTATGACACGACTAAAGATTTCTATACAAGTAAATGCTGTTCTTTTGAACTCTATATTCAGCTAAGAATCCTGAAACTGAAACTGTTTTCAACATTGATAACAATACGTTTCTTCCAAATCAGCATATTAGAATGATTTCTGAAGGATCATGTGTGACAGAAGACAAAATTCAGCTTTGCATCACTGGAATAAATTACATTTTAAAATATATTTCACGAAATTACGGCTTTTACTGTTATTTTGAACAAATGCAGCCTTAAGACCTGAGGAAAAACACACCGTTCATCATTGTTAATAATCTTCTGTATAGAAGCAGAGCTCATCTTGACTGTGAGAACTGGAGACGGATCAAACGGGCCGTGTCCAGGTCAGACGTGGGGGGAGGAACATTTCGGAGGCACTGGTATGAAGCGTCTCCCGTGGACAACCCACAGGTGCCTGATCCGCCAGCTTAAGATCCACTATATCCCAGGATTCTCTAATGTTTGTCCACATACTGTACTATGTTTAAAGAGCGGTCTTGAGCCTGTGATTAAAAAGAGAAGAGAAAACTCCAGAACCGTAACCCTGAAGCCAAGTTCAGTTCCAGAATGGAGAATTCTCTGGTTGATATGAACTCAAGAGCAATAGAATTCCCAAGATTCCAGACTCAGTGTAGCAGAGAACAGCTAATGGTCTGTTCCTCCTCACGACCTCTCGGGTAATCCTTAGAATCCAATAGTGTAGAAGAGATATGGAGGACCTCTATAGTGATGGCTGCCACACAATGAAGAATTAATTTTTTAAAGGCTTGTTTATTATTATAAAGCAATTGTAAAATTAGCAAGGCAAAATGGTTAAGGACGGATGATTATGATTTACTAGATTTATATCTATAAATAAATGCACATGTGTCTGGCATTTTCCCCTTCACAAAACACCCAGAAATCGGTTTTAATTACAGAGACAAAAAAAGTGCAGCTCTTCAGCAGATGTTTGCACTCACTTTCCTTCAGAGACCCTTTAATAATAATAGAGAAGTGCTGGTGATGAAAAACATCAAACAATTCAATCAAAGTGACATAAAAAACCGGGCAAAGAAAAAATTGCGGTTTCTCTAGTAATTCAGTTATTTAGATTTAAATGCATGTGAAAACACCACATTTTTTAACATCTTGTTCTGTTTCTGTGTACAAACGTTTATAAGCAGCGTTTCATCCGAGTTCTTTCTGCGCCAATTCAAGTATCATGCCAGAACAATGACAATAAATAAATTACTTACATGCATTAATATCTGCATGGTCTGTTCTGATCTGACTTACAAAAAGTACCGTGATAATATATGTTTTTGGGATATGAATAATAATTCTCTTTGAGCATTACCATGGTGTTCTTTATTAAAGTACCTTTGATGGGATTATCCTATCATACAATACCATACCATACCATTTGTGAAATATTATTGCAATTAATTTTTAAATATATTTTGAAACTTTACTCCATTCTTCAGTGTCACATGATCCTTCAGAAATCATTCTAATATGCTGATTTGCTGCTCAATAAACATTTCTTAATATTATTGATGTTGAAAACTTTATATTTTTGTGGAAACTGTAATACTTTTTCAGGATTCTTTGATGAATAGAAAGCTGAAAAGAACAGCATTTATTTGAAATCATTTTTCTAACAAAAATACATATGTACAATATATATATATATAGGGGTAAGTAAGAAATATTTATATATATTTATCTTTCTTACCCCAAACATTTGAATGGTATAGTGTATTAAAAGCAGCAAACACATCTTGATCTTGATAACTTTGTGTCTCTGGCTGCTTCAAAACATGTAGCACTGAGTTTGAATAAAGTCTATTTTTACAGGTTTACATTCGTGCTAATTCATGCTACTTTACACTGAAGTTTGATGAGTATATTAATCTAGTGATGAGAGACGTAGGAAAAACAAGCAGCACTGTAAATTATGGTAATCCCAGATGTTTCACACATACCAAGCAAAACATCTGTTGTGTTTGGCAAGAGAACTGAATATCTTATTCTGAGACTCCTCTTCTTACAGTGGAATTCAAACGTGTGTGTGTGTGTGTGAGAGCAGTGAGCACACGTCACTGTATAGAGTGCGTATGTACCATATACAGTAAGAAGAGAGGAAGGTTTATCTGGATGATCACACTGTTTCAGTTGCAGATTGACTTGCCTGTGATAAGAGTGGTATGTCTGTGGTTAATGAAGTGTGTGTTCATATGCAGCTTTCGTTCCTTTGATCTTCAGTGTTGATGGATGATGATAAGATAGAAGCAAAGTTGAATGTACTTTTCCTTACCATGGAAAATACCTTGCATATAATCCATAGAATTCCATAGAATTTTCTATTCAGTTTTAATGATTCTGTAAATTGTTTAGCCTCTAGTTCATGGCATCACTGTCAGAAAAAGAAATTGGCAAACATTTTACTTTTAGGGGTACAAAAAGTAACTTTATACCTGTAAAATGTGCATTTTATACCTTAGATTAGTAATACCCTTAAGGTATGTACTTTTAGAGGTAAATAAGGTACAAAGTTATCCCTTTAAGTTACCCCCTGTTATACCTGTAAAAGTATAAGTTTTGCATGTTTTTTTTTTTTGTTTTTGTTTTTTCTGAGAATGAATATGAATACATTTCAGTGTTTTAATTTAAGGGAGTTTTAACTTAAGCAATTTTGGTTTGGTCGCCACTTTCTGTCCAACTATTTCTCAAACTCTATATGTTCTCTCTCTCTCTCTCTCTCTCTCTCTCTCTCTCTCTCTCTCTCTCTCTCTCTCTCTCTCTCTCTCTCTCTCTCTCTCTCTCTCTCTCTCTCTCTCTCTCTCTCTCTCTCTCTCTCTCTCTCTCTCTCTCTCTCTCTCTCTCTCTCTCTCTCTCTCTCTCTCTCTCACACACACACACACAAAACCTCACATTCTTTCTAGTCTGAACCTTTGCCCTTCAGATTCTATCCAGTCTGTAACACCTATATAATCATGCCACCATTGCGCCCCCTCTGTTGCATGTGGGCCAATAATAGACAGGCCAGGTAGCTCAGCGATGAGGAATTTCACATTGATATTTGATCCCACCGGCCCGTGTGTGGTGAGAGCTTATGGGACACAGTGCATGTCAGAGTTTGAGGTTTCCTCAGCTCCTTCTGAAGCATCTAGAGTAGCTCATAAAAGAGTAATGGATGTTTTATCAAAGCTAATAGCCTATGACAAGCAAAGAAAACAAAAGACACTGAGAATGTTATTGCTGAGGTGTTTGAAGAATTGAGGGCGCAGAGCTGGAAAAATAGGAGACCCCCAAAAATTGGTGGACTGGTGTTTAACGTCCTGATTAAGGCCATTGAAATAAACTAAATATTATGGAAAAGGTGTCGTTGTGTCAGACATTCATTTATTTGATATAAAGTTACTCAAATGAACTTCTTAACTCATAAGCTTAGATAGATAGATAGATAGATAGATAGATAGATAGATAGATAGATAGATAGATAGATAGATAGATAGATAGATAGATAGATAGATATAGATAGACAGCTTCAAATATTTCTTGAAAACATGGTCCATTTTTTTAAGATTCTTTGATGAAAAGAAAGTTCAAAAGAACAGCATTTATGTTCAATTGAAATCCTTTGTAACATTATAAATGTGCAATGTTACTTTGGATCAATTTTATTCATCCTTGCTGACTAAAAATATTTGTATTCAAAACTCTTACTGACCCCAAACTTTTGTATTATATTCTGTAATATTATAATATTATCATTACACAGCGACTGAGGAAAAAATAAGCCTACCCAATGATGATGACCGTTTAAAGGTGATTCATGGATTGTGGCAGGTGTGTTCAGTTTCGGCTGGCTATGGAAACATGATTCGTTTTGGTCCTCATATCATCAATCACCTTTAACCCTTCTCATGTCAAAGTGTCTAAATAGCCAACGTCTGAAAGTTTACAAAACAGAAACGTTTCTCAAATGCACTAAATGCTCTAAAGATAACACAAACAGCCATCAAAAATAACTTTCGTATAAAGTTTCTCCTGTAAAAATGCAGTTAAAAAGCATCGCCCACCCTGTGTGGAGATCCAGCTGGCGGAGCTGAGTGGCCGGGTAATGGTGATTTATGAGAGATGTGGAAGGAATGTTTGAGGAGCACATGTGTCTACGGCCGCTGTGTGACAGGTGCTGCGAGAGGCCTCGGCGGGTGGCGCAATCAAGCCTAGCGCTAGCAGTTCTATTAGCCATTGTAGGCTATATAGTCTGTGTAAACTTGCATGTTGCTGTTACATGTAACAATATTTATGTGCATATTTTAAAATTGAATTAAAAATGATAAGGTTCTATACATTCAAATTAATAATTAAAATGACATGAAATAACAATGAATAATACTTTTATAGCATTTATAAATCTTGGCAATATATAGCCTAATGTTATGTAGCCTACTAATTCATCTTTAACATTTAAAGCTGTATAAATTAACATTATGAACAGACAATTTGAGAGAGCCTATATGAATTAATATTGCATATTTACAGTAGGCTATATTTAAAAATGAATGTTAAAAGTGCAGTGTGTGATTTTTCAAAATCGTTGTTGAACAGTGTTGATATTTGAAATCAACCTAAATAAACACACTCCTCCCTTCATTGCTCTCCCCCCAAAATACACAAACACACAATGCAAGAGTGTCTCTTTATCATGGCAGAAGCGGAGAAAAATAATGCTTTGCGCAAAATAAAGCGAAGACGACGAACGAACGACAAGGAAGCACAGCGCTGCTTTGGCCTCTCCAGCGCTGGAAAGCTTTTCTAATAATAAAGCTACACTGTGTAGGATTTTATCCCATCTAACGGTGAAATTGTTTATGACTACCAACTGAATATTACTTTCTCATCCCATTCCAAGGGCGTTTTAACTCCTACGTTGGCTGTATTATTTCAATTGTGCCGGCAGTCGCGAGTAATCTCCCCCTCGCATTCGTCACGGTGCCACTGAGTGTTAAAACGCGAAAGGCGAAGCTTGAATTTCCAGGTATGTCCCTCTTTGGCACATGTATTTTCAAGATGGAGGCTCAACATGGCTGCCGCCATTCGAGCGACTCACTCGTATGTATTCTAAATGGCAGATTCTACGCTTACGAGAATACTTGATTAGTTGGTAGAAGTAATTACACATTAATGAGCACATATCATTTTGAAAGAACAAAGTGTTTTTTGCTAAGAATCAACTTAAAAAATTACACAGTGTAGCTTTAATGCTCTTGCCTGATCATAACCTTCTTTTTCCAGTGAAATTCCTCAGAGCTTTTCTCTTTTGTAATGTCTCTCAGCCATCTCTCTTTCTACAGTCGTTCTTCAAATCTCCCTCTTGCTCACTCTCTCTCCTCCCTCATGATGAGTGACACGCCCCCTACAGCCGATTGGCTACAAGTGTGTTGTGCTGCTCGGTCTTATCAACCTTCAACAGCGTTTCTCAGAAATCTAACTAATTGAAAACTTTATGAAAATTGTTACCATTTATTCATTTGGTAGGTTGAATGTCACAATGAGCAGTTTTTTTAATGACATGCAAAAGATGAGATGCAAGACCCCTGTATTATTTATTTTGTACACACTATGTGGATTGTATCCCTTCTGGCTTCCTTTAAATTGTGATGTCAAAAAGATTTTGCTAATAGCCCTGCTATCTTTTCAGTGACAGGGCAAATAGAGCAACACTAGGCTGCTGTCACTCATATCCGCTCTCAGGTCGAACAAAATCAAAGAGATTCCTCTTCCGTCAAGGGCAGATAGATGTCATCACTCAGGGCCACAAGGTATGAAAGCACTGTAAACAGTCTGCATTTGCACTTGAGCACACACCATTCATATTACGTACACATGCATCTCCTTCCATTCCCCGTGAGTTCCTCCGCGCTGTGGGGAATTGTGAAGTGTGAGAGGCTCGCTGTAAAACATTAAAAACCCAACCACAGCCCTAAATTCCATGAGATGTTTGCTAACCCCATGCCTGTGTCTGAGAGAACTGTGGGGGCTCAGGGGGGATGTGATGAATGGGCCGAAGGAGCATGATGAATGTGGCTGTCGGGGTCAGTGTAAAAGTGTGTGTGAGGACGGCCATCGGGTTTGTGTACGCATGGAGGGTTAAGATAAAGCAAAGAGGAGAATCTCACACTGAACTGTGAGGGGGAAAAGAGAGGAGAGACAAGTGTGTGAGAAGACAAAAAAGGACAAAGAAGTGGGGAGATGGGAAAAAGCTTGTAATTTATCATTTAAAGTTATATAATATATAACTTTATACAGTTTATAATGATTTATTCAATAATCATAAACGAGATGAGTAATATGAATAAACAAAAAGTCAAAATAGATGAAGATTACAGGTCTGTGTAAACACTAAAATGACTCCATTAAGTCTGTTCTGCTGTTGGACATCCATTTTTCACAATCCAATCAATTTCTGATGGATAAATTCAAGTCCCGTCCTTTTTTCTTTGAAATTTGTTGTATTATGAAAGTAAAATGAATAGCAAAATTCATGTAAAAATTCTACATCATATGTGCCAAATCTTATTTTCTTTCAAAAAAATAATGTGTATATTAATGTGTTGATGTATTATAGAGAGAGATTTTGCTGTGTGTATACATACCCCCCCCCACACACACACACACACACACACACACACATGCATCACGATTAAAATATGAATGTTTTCAACATTGATAATAATAAGAAAAGTTTCTTTAGCACCAAATCTTCAAAGCTTTGCCATTACAGGAATAAATTATATATTTTAAAATATATTAAAATAGAAAACAGTTATTTTAAATTGTAACCAAATCTCACATCATTACTGTTTTTAATTTATTTTTGATTAAATAAATGCAGCCTTGGTGATTATAAGAGACGTCTCTCAAAAACTTTAATAAATATACAGACCCCAAACTTTTGATCTGTAATGTATAGTAGTACGTGGCGTGTAATATGGCAAAAATCCAGATTGAGTGTATTGAACAGTTTAGGAAATGGATTTGGGTTACAGAGCTGGTCTTTTTGTGAAATCCTTGGTCACAGCTTCTCTTTTCTGTTACTGTCCAGAAAGACTGCTGGGTTTTGTCTGCTTCATGGCCCCAGTTAACCTCCCTAACATACTACGCTCTCTACTTATGAACTTTTATATGCAATATACATTCTGTAGTCGTCTGTTCATATTCTTGTTATATAAACCCTCCAGTTACATCTGTCTTTTCTCATTGTGCAACCTCAACTTTGTTTTATTAGGCCTTTATAGTTTATTTAATATTTTATTATGTATACTCTATTCCAGAATATTCTGTAATCTTGGATCTATTATTGTAGTTTAACGTCCAACCGTTCACTCACACATATCTTTAAATGATGTTCCTGTGGGGTTGGCTGCTGGTCTTTGGCAGTAAGTCACAGTTCTTTATGTAGCATGGCAGGAGGGCCCTTTTAAGGTTGTTATAAATTGGCAGTGTATGCAATATTAATTTCACCAGTCCTGCAGAACATCTTTGAAGGGTCGCTCTAAGGTGCACGATTCTAAGTTATATAGACAACAGGTCAACAGGGGTGGGCTCTTACGTAACCCCAGATTTGGCATGTCACACTGGTTAGCACATGGAAAATAAAGCAAACTCTCTCTTTCTTTTCTTCTTATTAAAAAAAAAAAAAAAAGAAAGCAAATACCAGTCAAATCTTTGGACACACCTATATGCGTTCTTTACTACTATTTTCCACACTGAATAACAGTTATGTCATCAAAACTATGAAATAACAAATAATAGATAGATATAATAACATCTCGACATGTTTACCGTTTTCACAGATGGAGTTTAGACACTGTCTGGTTAAGTGAGATAAATGACTAGTTCCTCTGTTCTGCACATGGGAAAAGCAACAGCAGTGCAGATCCTCAAAGTCTACTTCCCACCAGACACTGGAGAAAGGTATTTTATCATAGTAATCCCTTTAATAGATCCCCAGCGTATAGACATCCATACGTTTTCAACATTTGGAGTAAAACGTTTTCTAAAAGCGTTCACACAGAGGTTTCCCTATCTTCGACACTGATGTCAGATTGTGCGTATGATTTTTCAGGTAGGAAACACTGCCGCCGTGTGGGGAAACTTCAAATGAAACCGTTTCGCAAGTGCTGATTGTGGAAATGCCAAATGGCGCTTCTGAGGCGCCGTATTATTCTCAACTCAGGAAATGTTATATCATTGTTTTTAAACAAAATTGTTTTAATGCTCATATTTGGGGAAGAAACTAAATTTACGAATATACATTTATTTATATGGCTTGCAACTAATAAATGTGTTAGTTTTATATTTGCAAAACTACTTTTTTTTCCATATTTAAAAAAATAAATAAATACAAACCATAACCATCAAGAGTAGCTTAGATACTTAAAAAAAAAAAATTCTAGATATAAACTGGGAATAAAAGAGAAAAAAGTAAATAAATGACATCACTTACTCGTCGAATATATAATATCGAATTATATAACTCAATAAACAAAGCAAAATCAGATGTACAAATACTGAAATATTACAATATTGCTTTTATAATGTGATATTTACTCAACATTTAACTACAACTATAAATAAATAAATAAAAACGTCTCTGATTTTTGCATATTCATTGCCCAAAGCGGAAGTTTCATTGTGATGTCACGTGTACGTATTCCACGTCACGGAATTCACAGACATGGTCCGTTTGCAACCCAAACCAAGCGGATAACTTGGGTTGTCGGTCTTGTAATGTTGTAGTACTTCACAGGATATAGACTCAGGACTGCATTGGTCTAAAAGAGAGCCGAAAACTCTCGAAATCGGAGGCGCTGAGTTGCTGGGCGAGCCCGCCTGCCGTTTTGCAGGCTAGCTCGCTAGTTAAGTAGCCAGCAGCCTTGACGACGAGCTGAGTAACTAATCTCAAGACAGCCATCGAGGCAGCCTGTAGTTATTTCATTTTACCGTCCTCTTGTATTGCGTAGCCATGGCAACTCGGCGACTAACCGATGCCTTCTTATTAATGCGGAACAATGCAATCCAAAACCGGCAGATTTTGGCTGAGCAAGTGAGTACATACGACCCCCGTCGTACTCTGAATACACGTAGCAATGCTGCGGTGAGTCTAACGTTCATTGTCTGAATTGAATGTTTTCGCGTGCGTGTGTGTGTGTGTTGGATTCTCAGCTAGCTAGACAACATCCCTAGCTAGTGATGTTTGTTGATGTCAGTTGTCCAACAAACCTCCACTGTTTTGTTTGCTGTGTGCGGAGCTGGCAGGTCTGTGCTAAACAGCTAGCTGATCATGAAACACTTTTCATACAGTCGCATTTTCAGTTAACTCACACGGGAATGGCAATGAAATGACTAAAAAGGTGATGGTCGTGCTAGTTTGCGGACGTTTAGGTCATCAGTGTATCTGCAGGGAACATCATGATGTCAGTGACCCCACATAACGTTAACTTAAACCACCCCCTTAAATATAAAGCAGATGTATATTTTCCGATCCATTTTTATTGTATATGGAACAATATTAATCATTATATTATAAGGAGATGTTCATTGGCTTTTATATTGTCGATGTAGCAAAAATAAGTGATGAAAATATTAGCTGCGTGATAAAGTGTCACTTGAAATTATGAAATTATAATGTCAAATTCAGTATACACTACCGTTCAAAAGTTTGATTCGTTTTTAAATGTTTTTGAAAGAAATCTCTTCTGCTCACCATGGCTTCATTTATTTGTAAAAAAGCCTTTTTCTCTCAATATGTTTTATATTTAAATGTATTTCTTTTGATCAATTTAATGCATCCTTGCTGAATAAAAGTATTCATTTCTTTTACACAAGTCGTACTGACTCCAAACATTTGAATGGTAGTTTTTCCTGAAATTTGTAATGATGATATAACATCATTTTAATTAGGCTAAACGTATAGAAATTCTGGTTATCTGGGAGTTTATATAAAACAAAGTTAAAAGATTTTAACATTTTTATAAAATCATAATTTATGCCTCTTTATATCACCTCCCCTTAAATGACTCGAAGCTGTTATAATACCTGCTGTTTATGCATTTAAATACATAATAACTAATGGTGAGCTTTATTGCTACATTTATAAAAGTTTTTTGTGAGACAACTTTGTCTACAGGATATACTTTTGTCTAATTATGTTTTTACCGTTCTAAAAATGAGACTCCAGACAGAGGAAGGCAGTATGTTTTGTCTTCCAATCTTCTATAGATATTTCCTACAGATTAGCTATGCATCACATTTTTCCTTCTCTTTGATGCTGGTGGGCGGACTGGTATCCAGCATGATTTTAGATAGTCCTGTATCTTTATAGGGCAGGGTTCCTCAAATCTTGCCCTGGAGTGAGTTTAGCTCCAACCCTGATCAAACGCACCTGAGCAAGCTAATCCAGGTCTTCAGGATCGCTAGAAAATCACAGGTAGGGGAGTTTGATCAGGATTTAAGCAGTGGCCCTCCAGGACCGGATTTGACAATCCCTGTTATAGGGTATCGATTGGGTCTTGACAGACAGATCTGTCAGTGCGATATTTGTACCTGTGAAGAGTGACAAAGTTACTAGCACGGACGTCATTTCAATCATATAGCATGCCTGCTTGTGTTTTGTCTGGTGTAGTGGCTCCATTCCTTACCATCTGCTTGCATGTGGATTTTTCCCTGTTTGCACTTCTTGTGATCTAACTGAGCACTTCTTGCACTATCTTGCAAAAATCCTTACTGAATCTTCTGCTGTGCACTCAATGTTCAGATCTACAGTAATCGTGTCACTTTGTTGTTTTGGGTTAAAAAAAGGATTTATCTTCCAGCTTGATTATTTTACAAATTCAGTAACATCAGAAAATGGGTTGATTTTTCCAAACCTAACATCTTATCTAGTGTGTTTAGGATTGAGGATTGAGATGTTGAAGTTATTGGGCTGGAATGGACAAATCTTTCATGCCTTGAACTTTATAGCAACGTTATGCATTTGATATACATAATGCACATAGGCTACATATGTATTTTCATCTTCTATATTAACATATAAGTAACAATTTGCATTTACTGTTTTTTTTTTTTTTTGTTCTTGATTTGTCCAGTTCTGTCCAAGTCCTGCTGTCAGTCTTTTTTATGCTGATCACTGCTTTTTGTCTTGGGCTCCTCTGCTCTCACTCCTCTTGTCCCTCCCCTTCTCTTCTATCTCTCCTCTTATTGGATGGGACTTCGCCGGGCTCTTCCAATCACATTAGGAGTTTGATGAGGTAACCTTGATGTTTTAACCTAAGGTTATGGGTAGATCTGAATCGACGTCCCATTGCTAATCTCCGCCCCCTTGGTTACGGATGCTAGTTTAGACTAGCTTTACAGAACTTCCTGTTGGAAAGAATTATTTAATGTTAATTTATCACGATAAAAATGTCGATTTACATGCTCATTTAGGAATGAGAGAATGCATTCAAAACTATCCAAACACACACAACTTACATAGACTTGCATTAAAAAAGAGCAAGAGCTTGATAATAATGGAACAATAGTAGGATAAAGCAGAATTGTTCAGTTCCATTTTTAAGGCGGGGCTTAGTAAAGGGTCAGTTTTTGTGCAGAAATTGAACTGGAATTTTCTGTTTATTAAATATTTTGCCTAATTTGATGATGCTTTCAGCTACTACTAATAATACTTGGGCTGGGTATCGATACAGATGTCCCGATTCGATTCCGATTCTCAATTCAAATCTAACATCAATTTCAAATATTATTAAAGACAAGTAAACAGTCATTAATAAATAAAAAAAAGAACAAATAATCAAACAAGCAATATCACCAATAAATAAATACAATATAACAAAGATATGAATGAAATAAGCAGTGCTTTTCAGGTTTTTCAGGTAGATCTAACAGTAGTTTTCACAGGGAACGCTAGTTCTCTTTCGGGTCTTCTTACACTTGAAGGTGGACATGAATCCGGCATGTTAGGCACTGAATGAACGACAGGGTCCCCACTGTCACACAAGGTAAATCTAGCGGAAAAGACTAACATCAAGCAGATATTATGTTCAAAGTTTTGCGAAAAATAAATACGGAAAAAAGATCGCTTTGTGGCTAATGAGAATTGACATCGATTCAACCACATTTTAAAAAACTATTAATCAAACTAAATATTTGCCCCAGCCCTAAGTAATAAATAATGCAGCTACATTTTACAGGTTTACCATATTTAAATGTACTGCACAGGTATTCTCAACAAAGAAATGTAATGTTTGCTTTCATGTGTCTCCTTCTGTCTGTTAGTTGGCTGATGATCGGATGGCCCTGGTGTCAGGCATCAGTTTGGATCCAGAGGCTGCTATCGGTGTCACGAAGAGACTCCCGCCTAAATGGGTGGAGGGAGTGGATGAGGTAATCAGATGATTGTTTTAAGCGTTCTTAAAAAGAAAGAATGGAATGCACTGTTGATCATTGACATTAAAGGAATGTTCCAGTTTCAAAACAAGTTAAGCTCTACCGACAGCATCTGTGGACTGCTATACAATACTAGAAGAAATCATTTAGACTCATCCCTTAGTTTGTACAAACGATCAAAAATATCTTAAGATTAAAAAATATGAAGCAGCACAACTGGTTTAAAAATTGATAATATCTTGAGCAGCAAATCATCATATTAGAATGATTTCTGAAGGATCATGTGACGTGACATTTTAAATATATATTTAAATAGAGAAGTTATTTTAAGTTGTAATAATATTTCATGTTTTTTGATCCTGTCAATGCAGCCTTGATAAGAGATTTCTTTTAAAAACTTAAAAAAATCTCACCGACCCCAAACGGATTTTATTTTATTTTTTATAAATAAATAATGAACTAATTTACTGGTAGGTCTACTGTTCTAGGTGGATGATGCATTGTATATATTACTGTAAACACAGTTTTTGCTTGTATTTACAAATGGAGATATCAGTTAAAATCATTCCTGTATTTATCCTGAACCTACAGGATGAATATCTGACTTTCACATACATAGTCATAGTTCAGCCGGAATATTGATGTCCTCTGTTTAGAGACAGACAGTGAACAGTGAATTCCTTGTTCCCACAGATTCAGTATGAAATCACACGTATTCGTCAGAAGATGAAGGAACTGGCTAGTCTGCACGACAAACACATGAACCGTCCCACGCTGGATGACAGCAGTGAGGAGGAGCATGCCATCGAGATCACTACACAGGAAGTTACACAGGTATAATAGCACACACACAACTCATGTTTTATTATTACTGTGACATCTGTTAATAACTAAAGAGGTTCAAGTGGACACAGGAAAACTACAGCAATTGATCACTGCACACATCATAAAACGAAACCATTTTCAGCATCTGCATATGTGTGTGTAGATGTTTCACAGGTGCCAGCGGGCCGTGACGGGGCTGCAGACTCAGAGTCATCACTGTACAGAGCAAGAAAACAGGCTGTTGACCAATGTGGTGTCTTCACTGGCCCAGAGCCTTCAAGAACTGTCAATCAACTTCAGACACACTCAGTCAAGCTACCTAAAACGTAGGTGTATGCACACAGAAACACGAAATATATGTTGACAGGGCTGTACAGTGCGACGAAAAAATCAGTCAGTGCGACTGAAAAAATGTACCTCGAAGCACACTTTTTTTTTTTTTTGGAAGCATACAGTTTTGCATGTGTGTGAGACGGAGCAGCTTTTTTGTGTGAATTGAGAGTTTGTTGTGTGCTTGTTTGTGTGTGAGGTTGATCTAGGGCTGCACAATTAACTGAAATGAAACCAAAATCGCCATTTGGCTTAGTGCGATTATGAAATTGCAAAGTTTTAAATAAAGGGCCGTTTACACTACATCATTTTCACCTAAAAATGGAACGTTTTTTTATGCGTTTTGGCCGGTCATTTACCCGACAACGCCGTTTTGGGAGTCTGAAAAGGCAAACATTTGAAAACGGGTTTTTGAAAGCGATATTGTTATCGTCTCCATGTAAACTACAAAAACGCGAATTTGTGAAAATAGTGACATCATGGCATAGTGTTTCTTTACAAATTGACATTGCCAACTACTGGCCTGGCAGCATGATACAATGTTCTTAGTCATTTTCATGGATCCGTGTGAACGGGGATTGTCATCTGTACGCGAAAAAAAAGCAAAGGATAATCTTTGTTGTGTACCCTCACCCTTGTGTTCCTTAGCTTCCATTCATCCTTCAATGGAGGCTCTTTGAAATACAAAATGCTGTCATTTTCACTGTATGCTCAGTTCTTTGATTTGCTTTTATTTTCAGGCATGAAAAACCGTGAAGAAAGATCCAAGCACTTTTTTGACTCTGGTCCTCTTGTGGATGAAGATGAAGATATTGCGTTATATGACAGAGTGAGAATGTTGTACTAATACTCTACATATTAATTCTTTCATCTCTAATTCCAAATGTTTAAGTATTTATGCTACATGCATGTTTACTTATTGGGGACCATATTGATAATAAGCCAATAAGTGTTTTTATTTTTTTGCACTATTGTTGGAAGCAGATAATATCCATTTTAATATGGAAAACTATTAAACACATATATTATAAAGTTTGGATGCCTAATGTCCTTAACTTGTAAATTCTAAATTCCAGACTATTTGAGTAAATGCTGTATAGATTTATATTTGATATTGTCCATAATATGAAAATAAAAATGATATATATATCATTATTGTCAGTACACTGTTGACATCTGTCTGTGTGTGACTAAGTGTCTTTCTCACTCTCTTAGGGATTTACAGATGACCAGCTAGTTCTGGTTCAGCAGAACACAGTGATAGTAGAAGAGCGGGAGAGAGAAATTCGACAGATCGTTCAGTCCATCTCTGACCTTAATGAGATATTTAGAGATCTTGCTGGGATGGTTGTTGAACAGGTCAGTGCTCTTCTTGATGGAATAAAATATTAAACAGAGCAGGTTCCATCCTTAACTTGTGCATTTTTAGATTCTTTATATATATACACACACACACACACACACACACACATGGAGCTGATTGAGACGCACCCTGGGTCCCCAGGAGAGCAGGGTTGAAGACCTCTGCATTAATGTCAATGTATATATTCAATTCAGGGCACAGTCCTCGACAGAATCGACTTCAATGTCGAGCAAGCTTGTGTCAAAACAGACGAGGGGTTGCAGCAATTGCAAAAGGTGAGGCCCTTATCAAGCTTGATGATGTGTCATGGGTTAATTGCTTACATTTACTTTTTCAGTGACTTGTTGAGTAATATTAATGGACTTTGCAATATCCACATGACAGTTTAAAAGTAATATCGCATAGTAGAGATAAAAAGCACACTAAATGTTTCTCTTTTCTTTGTTAGGCTGAACAGTACCAGAAGAAAAACCGCAAGATGTTGGTCATTTTAATTCTCTTTGTCATAATTGTTATTCTAATACTTGTTCTGTTCGGGACAAAGTTTAGTTGAATCATTCCATGGCCTCTAGGAGGGATCTACCTGTATGTATGAGAAAAAACACGTATTTCTGTGAGTGTGTGTGTGAGTGTGAGTGAGAAGGTATGCATGCTGACTTTCAAGACTGTTGTTTGAGGGTGGATTAATTGTTGAACGGATGGAGCTTAAGTTTTAAAGTACTACACAACAAAATGAAGCAGATAAGGACGCCCACTGCTGGCCACCGAGTGCAGTGTCTGGAGACAGTTCATGGGTTTAATTCTCCAGTGAAGAGGCAGTGTTCGTACCCAGGATCCTTTCAGTTGGAACCATCAGAGGGCCGGTTTTCTTCATTTGTCTCGCAAAAGCACAGCACTTATGAGCATGGATGCAAGATGGCAGCATGTTTGTCTCAACCGCCCTTGTCATCTAATTTGAAGAGTAAACAGGAAGACGATGGGAAAAGATATGAACATGATCATATGTGCTTGGGTGAATCTCTTCAAAAGAATGTCCAGGTCATAATTCACCACACTAGAAAGAAATATGAAATCATATACAGCATTTCCTAAAATTTGTGTGAATTCTTCATATTTTCCCATTATTATTTTTTTTATTATTTTTGCATTGTGAATCACATTTCCCCTCTCAGTTATCATTACTGTAATGCATCATTTAATTTTAAAGCAAAAATTAAAAAGTAAAGTTGCAGTATTACAGTATTTTTACTGTATAACTATTATAAAAATCTAATCGGAATCACCATTAACAAAAATGTAAAGGAAAGTGGAATAAGCAGGAATGGCCTTAATGGACATCAAAATAAATTCTCAATACAAACTCGTAATGTATATTTTTTAGGGGGTTAAATTTCACCCGAGTGACACTTTCTTGGTTTCGGTAGTGAGCATCTACAGTGAAACCTCAGAAACCATCTTACAGTGAAAGATGCCTTTGAATCAGATCTTGCTTGTAGGTTAGGATGTGTGTGTTTAATGTGACGCCACAAAGTCTGTGTTTTTCCGTAACTCAATCTTTTGGAATGTCTACTTTTGTGTATGTTTGTGCGTGTGTGAGAGGAGATGCACTGACACTCAATCAGCCATGGAGGAAGTTGAAGAAACACATAGTCGAAGCATGTTCTTTCTACAAAACTTTTAATTATGCTTTTTTTTTTCTTTCTATTTGGTAAAATGCATTGGGATTATGACCGGTAATGAATGAACTGAATGTTACATTGTCCTTTGTGAGCTTTATGACAAAGCGTTATTTTCTCTGCTAATGTCGGCGGAGGTGTATAATGTACCATCATGTGTTTGTCTGTTTTAATGGCAGTGTTGTTGTCATGATATCAGTATCATTTCAGTGATTTATTCAGTGAAAGCGGGAGTGATTCATCAATTTTTGCTTCACTCTCTGTTCCTTGCCTTAAAGTGTGGACATCTGTGTGTGTGCGCGCTACACTTGGATGTTTTTTAAAAGCTTTGCTTGTCCACGTTTCATTGGTGTTGTCACAACCGTATCTTTCAGTCTGACCTTTGATCTTAAACTGAACTTTGACCTTCAGTCCCAGACTGAAGCTCGGTCGGGTCTGCTGACTGACTACAACTACTGTCCCCTGTACAAGATGAAATTATTTATTTTAGATGCAAATACGTGTACAGAGTTTATGGAGTTCTATTGTTGTCTGTTGGTAGCAATGTCTGGAACCTGGGCTGTTTTTGTTATATTGTAATGATGATTTACTTTTTTCTGTCCTTTCAAAAATCAATTCTTGTTGGCTTTTGTAAAGGGTAGTTGCACCACTACTGTATGATGGGGTGAAATGATTACGTTGACCAAGATCCAGAGACAGGTTATTCTTATGTTATTTTAGAAGGTAAAGAGAAAATATAACTGCACATTCAAGGCTTAAATCCATTTCATGTGGTTTTCTCCATGGTTTTGGTGTGAAACCCAGTGTGAATATTATAATATTTTTCTGCCATTACGGTACTACTGTATGCTATTTGAACCTTATGTAAACATGTTTTCAATGAAATTAAAACAAATATATATAAAAAGACAAATGTCTGTTATTTTATAAATGCACAATACATAAGATTTTTTTTTTATCACCTCAGACATATTGATTATCAGTTGTCACTCTACATCTCACAGTACAACTGATATCTTTATCAGTTTATATGCAGTTTCTGTAAGAAGTTGCTGTTCTGTTATAAATATCTCAGTTTTACATGCTGAATTTTATCTTACGCGTTAGCTGTAAATACCAGCAACTGCACCAAATGTAATTTTTTTTTGCTTTAGTTGGTCGTAGTTTAAAATATTTAAGCCTCTTGCTTTGTCTTTAAATTATAAGTAACACTTTAAAATAAGGTTTCATTGTTGCACTTTAGTTATAGTTAGCCTAACTACATAGTTAACATGAACTGTAGGCCTACTTGCATTTACTAATCTTATTTGATGTTCATTTCAACATTTATTAATACATTTTTAAAATCAGAAGTTGTATGTTACCATTAGGCATTAATGCATTGTGAATAACAACTGTTTTTATTAACTAACTCTAACAAAGGTTAATGAATGTTGTAAGGAATAAGCTTAACGTTACATAGCACACTGTTAGTTCATTTTAGCCAATACATTAATAATGTTAACAAGGGTTATTGTAGTGTTACCAAATGATAAAACATGACGTGGTTCTTTGATACAGGTATTGAATGATTAACATATTTGTACACCATGAGATACTGTCCCCAACTGGGGTCATCCCTATGTTCCCACACTTCTAAGAATTTAATTTTTTACTGAAAATTTTGAAAAATTTAGTCCCTATGTTCCCACAGCCCTATGTTCCCACAACCCTATGTTCCCACAACCATATGTTCCCACAGCCCTATGTTTCCACAGTTCTATGTTCTCTCAAGATTTTTCTAATTTCAAAGATTTTTCTCAAAATGAAACTCTAAGGCAAGTCATTTTTATACCGCATTCAACCCCCCCGTCCCCCGAACTTAGTTAGGCAGGAAGTGCCAAGTCACCAAAAGGTCGGGAGAAATCTATCAGGAACTCTATGATCCCACATTTCTAGGACATTTTCAAAATTGAGAATTGTGTTCATACATTTCCCTATAATTTCAGCAGCTAGTCTACACTACTACAGCTAGTCTTATATATTTATTTATATTTTAGTTTTTGTTTTTTTTGTAAGGTGACCTTGGGTGCCCTGAAAGGCGCCATGTAACAAATAAAATGTATTATTATTATTATTTTCTCCTTTCGTTTCTTACTGTGGCGCAGTTGGGGAGTTGTACAGACTTGCATTTCACTGTGGATAGCACATTGTGCTCATCTTGTATGTGACAAACCCCATCTTGTATCTTGTATCTCTTGGAAGCACTTTATAGTGTAATTTGTCCCCACAATATTTGGTGAAGGGGAGCGTGCCTATGTTCCCACAGCCCTATATTCCCACAGCCTTATGTTCCCACAGCCCTATGTTTCATCATTTCCAAGGGTTTTTTTTTTCTTTCCAAAATTAGGCCGTTCCCACATTTCCTTTATCATCAATTTGCGTCAGATTTTATCCCCATTTCTCCCAATTTGGTAGTCACTTACACTATCCCTAACCCTAACCTTTTGGTGACTTGGCGCTTCCTGCTTAACTAAGTTCGGGGACAGGGGGGTTAAATGAGAGAACATAGGACTGTGGGAACATAGGGCTGTGGGAACATATGGTTGTGGGAACGTAGGGCCTAATTTTCAAAATTTTCAGTAAAAAAAACATTCTTAGAAATGTGGGAACATAGGGCCGTGAGAACATAGGGCTGTGGGAACATAGGGCTGACCCTTGGTGGGTGGGGAGCTATAGCAGACAGGACCGACCCCCCTGGTCCACGGTATTTGCTCAAATGGCTGATTGTATTGGAAGCTTGATCCCTGGAAACCGTGGAGGAAAGGTGTTAGTTGTGCAGAACTTCCGTTTCCACCGACATGAAAGAAGAGGTGAAAAGATTCACTGGCGTTGCTGGCGCCAGAACTGCAGAGCAAAAGTGTACACAAACCTACTGAATGAAGAGGATGACGATCAAGGTATCAGAGTCATTGGGTTCAATGAAGAGGACCATACCCACCCCCAGGATGAAACCATGGTCAGCAGAGCTCATTTCCGACAACGTGGTGTGGCTCAAGTGAGGCAGGATCCAACGGTGCCAGTGAGACGAGTTTACAACGCAGAATTTGTGCGACATCGTCGGACAGTCCGAGGTGGAGGTGATAGACCAGCAATACTAAGCAAAACTAATGTTACTACAGTATTACGTTTTGCATTTTATTAGCGCTTTTTTAATTATTCGAAAACCACTGAATAAATATGTTGATTTAAATAAATAAATAAATAAATAGATAAGTTAGATAGATAGCGCTCTTAGCACAAGGGCTCGCGAGACGAGCGAGAGGTTAAAGTGCATCTTCCTTCTGAAGAGAGATTGTCATTCGGCTGGAAGATGGCGAACGTTCTGCTCGAGTTCAAGGCTTCTGCCGGGGACTCAGAGCCGCAGAACCGCCCGGTCCTCATCGTCGGCCAGCTCGCCAATCTGCAACAGATTAACTGGACCCAGGTGAAAGGGAAACTGCAGCCAGTGGTCACAAAGGAGGTACGTAATGTTTAATAAAAAGTAACTCCGCTTGTAAATAGAATGTCGTTAGCTAACAGGCTAAAGTTCTGCCTGGACTGACTAGTGTTGTGTAACAGACCGCTAATCTGCATTTAGTAATGAAAACATCGGTTATAGATAATAAATATAAAAAAGATTATTCAGATAATTTTAACAAATTAAATTACTATTCTTGACTGGCTCTTAATTTAATGAAATAATGACGCTTATTTTACAGTTCTGATTTCTTTCCACTAACAAAAGGTACCATGGTATTACCCTGTCTATTGATGTTGCACATGACAAGACATGGTTTTCTGGAGATATACAATATGACATGGTATTCTTTAAAATATAAAGACCACTGCAATATCATGGTATTTTGGGCGTACTATGGTATTCAAGTACTTCCAGTACTATTTAATACCACTTACACCATGGTAATAGTAATACTGTGGTATTTTTGACATGGTACCATGGCAATATCTTTTTACTTTACTGTGCATGTCCAGCTGTGATAATCATTAACATACTTTGGAACACATGTACCAATGATTAAGAAAATGATAATCATAAGGATGCGCTTATACCAATAACCGATAGTTCTTTATATTTGAAAGCCGATAACCGATATATTGGCCAGTAAATGAAAATACAGATTTTTATTTAGTAATTGAGGGCTTAATTACAAAACCAAAAGTCTCACCATAAAAAGCCATGTCCGAAGCACACAGTTATAATGTTCTCATTATAATTTTTTGTAGCCTAATATCACAGACATCCACTGCATATGTTGCTCTTAACTGTATTTTCCTTTTTTTGAAGTGATTCAAATCATATTTCAAGCAATTCAAAACCATCATGGCGAACAGTGAGCATCTGAAGTGTATCAGCTGAAGGAAATAATCCATTAATTATCGGCTTTAATATATCGGGCCGATAATGATAACATAAAAATGAACGTAAAATGGCCGTTATATCATGGATCACTAGATAATCCTCACAAGAATCAGCACATCTGATATTATTATTGTCATACAGCCAGTACTTTCTTACAATTTTAAGCACATCATGTTGTTTTGTAATGTTTGGTCAAATCTGTAAAGTGCACATTTATCATCATTAAGATTTCCTGATAGACCTGACACTCTGGATTGTTTCAGTTTGCTGCTATTGCTGCCTGTGCATGTGATCTATATTATAATGTTATTGTTCTTCACACTGTAGATTAGGTTTTAGGTTCACAAGCAAATAATATTGCATTGTACTACCATTTTGTCGCCACACATTTTTGCTTATGTGTGCTGTATCTGTATTTGCATTCAGATATGGCAGGCAGCTTTGTCTTCTCTGAACCCCAACCCTACGGATAGTTGCCCGCTGTATTTGAGTCACGCAGCTGTGGCAGCCCTTCCTTCACGAGTCAGCCGTCACAACAGCCCATCATCTGCCCATTTCCTCACCCGTCTGGTCCGAACCTGTCTGCCTGCTGGCAACAACCGCTGCATTGTGGTCAGTCTCATGTCACAACATTATTCGTATGCTTACAACTCTTATTGTTCAAAAAAACTAGGGAAATATTTCAACTGTTTCAGACTGCATTGGTTTTAATAGCTTGTTGCTTAATGCTTAGTCTTCATTTCCCTTTTCTTTTGCTCATGATTTCCATGTGATGTGAACAATCTCTGTTTAGACAGATCTGTAACAGTAACTCATATGAAATTACATTTTAAAAAGTAAAAAAATAATAAATGGTAAACATTAAAATCATAGCGTTTCAAAAGTATAGTCACAGCACGTTAAATGTTAGAGTCAAGATGCAATTTGTTGTTACTTTCTTTTGCAATCAGTATTATGCCACAAATACTGTTGATGCGGCTTGAAACATTTCTTCAAATTTCACGTTAGTTAAAATGGTACGTTTATTATTGGCTTCTCAGATGGTGTGCGAGCGCTCTGAAGTGTTCGCATCAGCGTGTGCCATTTCCAGAGCTTTCCCGCTGTTCACCCGCCGCTCAGCGTCTTCCCGCAGGACAGAGAAGAAGCACGTCGCTGTGGAGTTCGTGTCTGTGGGTCAGGACAACGGCCCCCTGGAGGTCTCCACTCTGGAGGTAAAGTGTTCCTCAAGTTGGCTAACTTACAATCAGCTCAAGCCACTGTTACTAGTTCATCTATGTTTATGCATTACATCTGTATGAATGTGCAAGTGTTTGTTTCCAGTGCCTTGCCAATGCAGCGGATGGAGTTCGTCTGGCTGCTCGAATCGTGGACACTCCGTGCAGCGAGATGAATACTGATGACTTCCTGGAGGCAAGCGTTTCTCCTCCATGTCTGGATATCTCTGTGAAACACTGCTTTTAGTATTATTTAAATACTGTTAGGGATTTTATTAATATTTTGAATTGGTGTTTATTTTTATATTTTCAGGTTTCATTTTAATTTTAGTTTGTTGTAGAAGGACTTCGTCATTTTTAATTCGTTTTTTTGGTAACGCTTTACAATAAGCTTCCATTAGTTAATGCATTTACTAACATTAAAGTCCCCGTGAACCGGAAGTTGCAAACGACTTTTCTTCAGTGTTGTGACGTATTTCCCAGTGAAAAGGAATATTGAACAGAGGGCAGGGTTTTACTCTAGTGCTCCTCCTCTCCATCTCTCACTCATATCAGACTGACGGTTTGAGGGGAGTGGTTAAGCGTTTCCCAACCCAAGCTGTCAAACTGACGTCATCAGAGAAGGAACGCCATTCCAGACCGGAAGTAACTTTTCAGATTTTGATTAAAGATTACGACGGCAAACAATTTTTTTTCTGTGTATTAACTTGCACGGATTAATTGTTCACCACAAGATCAGAAATATGCGCTAACAAAGTAAATAGGGTCAATTTTGATTTCATGTCGACTTTAACAATACATTTGTTACAATAATTATTAATCTTTTTAATGTTAGTTAATAAAAAATACAACTGTTCATTGTTCATGTTAGCTCAGTCCATTAAATAATATGAACAGATACAGCTTTTGATCTTATTGATGTATTAGTAAATGCTGAAATTAACTAAGATTAATAAATGGTTTGGAAATATATTTTTATTGATAGTTCATGTTAACTAATGTTGTGAAGAATAGTTAGGAACTCAAGAGAGTCTGCTCACTCCACCAAAGAAAAAGTCATCAAAGAAGCGAGATAAAATCAATGTTTGTCACATGTGACCTTAATCAATGCCAAGCTTACAATCTTGCTTGGCATTGATAAAGGTCACATGTGACCGGAACGTTTGCCTTTTCTATAGTAAAGCATTGATTTTATCTCGCTTCTTTGATGACTTTTTCTTTGGTGGAGTGAACTAATGTCGGTTACCTTATTGTAAAGCGTTACGTTTTTTATTTTTAGTTAGTTGTAGTTTTAGTTTATTTTTATTTAATTTTCTCATTTGTCGTTAACAGTAACAACACTGAAATTGTTGAAATGGACTTTTCCACTCATGATAGTTTACGCAATCTTCTGCAGGAAATCAAGGCAGTGGGGAACGGCTTAGGCATCACTCCAACTATAATTAGAGGAGAAGAACTGAAACAAAAGGGCTTTGGAGGTAATCACGAGATTGTTCTTTAAAAAGTCAGCTGATTTTTCGGACCTATGATGAAAAAGATGAGCTTGCACAAGATGAGTCAAAGGATATGTTACTTTACAACTGCTGACTTCGGGCTTATTCCTCCAGATGAGGTTTTTCTGGCACTTAAAGGAAAATTGTGCATGTCATTTTAAGCTTGAAAATGCAAGCGAGCATTACGCTGTGCATATGTTCATGTGTGCGAAATCCCTTTCTCTTTAGGCATCTATGGAGTTGGTAAAGCTGCCCAGCATCCTCCTGCATTGGCTGTTCTCAGCCACACCCCCTCAGGTGCCACACAGACCATTGCCTGGGTGGGCAAGGGCATTGTCTACGACACCGGGGGTCTCAGCATCAAGGGCAAAGTAAATACCACACCTCACCGTCAGCCTAGTAAAGGTGACGTAGTGTGACATTTTTTGGGGAGGTATTCATATTAAACCCATTCCAGTGTAATGTGAAGTAAACAAATTTCACAAAAAAATGGCATCAAAGTGAGAGTACGTCAGACCAGAGACGACAGATATTTTGCAATGCTGTTTTGTGTCGCTAGAGGCACAGAAATGACACTTCACCTTTAAACTCCACGCTATATCTGCAATTACACCATTTAAGATGATTGGTTTTTACTTTTTTTTATTTTTTCCCTAGACCACAATGCCAGGAATGAAGAGAGACTGTGGAGGAGCCGCGGCCATTTTAGGAGCTTTTAAAGCTACTGTTAAACAGGTACTGCAAAAAGATTTAGTTGATTTGGCATAGTGAATACTAGTTTCATTAGTGTTTACATTACAAATGCACCATATTCATCCCTGACCACATCTGAATGTGGTTTGATTGAGCACAAAACATTTTGTAACCCATTTACATCATTGAAATCGCATCCCACAAAGCGGATGTTAATACCAGGTGTAACCTTAGCCCATGTTTTAAACTGATGTTGACTTCTGTTTTGTCTCAGGGTTTTAAGGACAACCTTCATGCGGTCTTCTGCCTGGCTGAGAACTCAGTGGGACCTACAGCCACTCGACCAGATGATATACACACTCTGTACTCTGGAAAGTAAGTGTTGGCATGTCAACTACTGATGTATAACTGGTTGTGTCCTATCCCTTTGACTAATGTGTGTTTCCATTGCTTCTCAGGACAGTGGAGATAAACAACACCGATGCTGAAGGGAGGCTGGTGCTCTCAGATGGTGTTGTATATGCAAGCAAAGATCTCTCTGCCGATATCATACTGGACATGGCAACGCTGACCGGCGCTCAGGTGTGTTCGTGCTGACATATTAGTCTGTGAAGATCTTCTTTCTTAAGCCTGAAAAGATATTAACTCCATATTAAATTTCAACGAGATGTGTGAGTACAGGTTTTGACTAAGAACAAGATCTTGTATATTGATATAAAGTGTTTGAGACAAGAATATCAGATAACGCATTGCTGTTTTAAACTGCTTATGGCTGGTGCACTTTGGATCTCAGCAGAAACTGGTTATATCTTAACTTAGTCTTGTGTGTTCATAATCATGTGATGGAAAATTTTGTCTTCTGTTGGTTTTTTTAAAGAGTTCACTCTGAATCACTTTGTCATGCGGTTTAGTCACTGAGATCCTCACTGGTGCTGACAAAAATCCCTTTGAATATTATGATGATGATCAGTGTTGCTGATGTACTTCTATTCAGAAATGATGCATTAAATTGATCAAAAGGGACAGTAAAGGCATGTATAATGTTAGAAAATATTTATATTTCAAACATGCTATTCTTTAGAACTTTCTATTCATCAAAGAATCCTGAAAAAAATGTCAGTGTCCACTAAAATATGAAGCAGCACAACTCTTTTCAACATTGACAATATTAAGAAATGTTTTTTGAGCAGCAAATCAGCATATTAGAATGATTTCTGAAGGATCATGTGACACTGTACACTGGGGTAATGATGCTGAAAACTCAGCTTTGCATTACAGAAATAAATTACATTTTAAAACATTATATGAAAATAGAAAACATTTTAAATTGTAAAAATATTTTACATTATCTCTACTATGTTTGAACAATTAAATGCAGCCTTGGTGAGCTTAAGAGATTCTTTAAAAAAAAAAATCTTGCAGACCCAAAGCTTTGATCTGTAGTGCGTATATTGCATTTTATATCAACATGCAATTTCATTCTTATATGGAATTGCCACTTTTCTTTATCTGTTTAATTCCCAGTCAAAAAAAAAGTCCAGTCCCACTCTACTCAAACATCCTGTTTTACGTTGCCTTTATTGTTTGCCTTTTCCTCCTGTAGGGAATCTCCACAGGGAAGTATCACGCTGCTGTGATGACCAACAGTGAGCAGTGGGAGGCGGCTTGTGTGAGAGCGGGCCGCAGCAGCGGAGACCTGGCACATCCTCTGGTCTACTGTCCCGAGCTTCACTTCAGTGAGTTCACCTCAGCTGTGGCCGACATGAAGAACTCTGTGGCGGTGAGGAAAAAAGGATGAGATGGGTGTGGAGTGAAAAATTTAGTGTTTTGTTTTATTTTGTGTACTTTTATTTATTTTTCTATATTTATATTATTGTATTGCTGTCTGAACTATTAATTGTCAGTTCTCCACAACCTAGGACAAAATTAAATTTTTAAATATTTTATTTTTGATTTACCTTATTTGACTATTTATCTGTTATTTTAGTTTTTTGTATTTTTTTTATTTATTTAATTTTATGTTTGTATCTTATTGCTGTCTGAACTGTAATAGTCAGTTTTCCACAACCTTGGACAAAATAAAATTAAGTAGTAATTTAAGTATTCTGTGTCCACAGGACCGTGAGAATGCGCAGAGCTCCTGTGCTGGCCTCTTCATTGGCTCTCATCTGGGTTTTGATTGGCCTGGCATTTGGGTACATGTGGACATCGCTTCACCTGTTCATGCTGTGAGTATATACTGAGCATAATTTGAAATTAAGCAAATTTCTTCAAGAATTATTAATAAGTCATCAATGTGGATTGTCAACAGGGGGAGCGAGCCACTGGTTTCGGTGTGGCCATGCTCTTGTCTCTGTTCGGCCAAGCGTCTGAGGACCCCTTGCTCAACTCTGTGTCCCCGTTGGGGGCCGGCACAGTCAAATCTGCCTCTGAAGACCAGATGGGGAGGGATTGCAAGAGGAGGAGACTCATCTAAGATGAATTCAACGGTTCTTAATCTTCAAAACAAAACATCAGTTATGCCTTGTACATGTTATTTCACAAATATTACATCTATTAGACACACACACACACACACACACACACACACACACACACACACACACACACACACACACACACACACACACTCCTTGCCCTATACCATCCTGTACTGACCACCACAGATAACCTCCCTCAGTAAATTGACTACATAGTTATGAATTTAAATAAAAGTGCAACGTTGTCTCAATGTTTCGTAATGTAGTACATGTGAATCTCTTTAGTTGCCATAGGGAATGTTGCAAGGAGCAGCTGATACTGCAAACACTGTACCAAGGTCTTCAATGTCGTCTTCTTTTCAGTCAGAAACCGTTTAAAATGCAATGATTCGATTTTAATTTCAAACATAAATGATGACACAATGTCAGTGTAAGTGATGCTTTTGCTTTTTACACCAAATGTGTGCTGACGGCCATATACGCTTTTGATTACAATCTTGTAAGTGTGGCAAATGAAGAATATGGAATGTGAATGATAAAATCTTTTTACAGTAAATGGTTAAAAAAAAGTTTGTTCATGTTTGTTAATGCAATTATTCAAAGGTAACATTAGATCTACAGGTTGTGCAAAGGGGAATAACATCACAATCAATTTATAACCACCAATTAAATTCTATTACACACTGAAACATTGATTTAGAATCATTAATTAGAAATTTGTTACTGATATATTTGATGTATTTTTTTTCTGATAAATAAGGTTTAATCTCTTCAAAACAAACTAAATGTAAAGTTACTTAAGCTTTTATATTTCAAATTGATACATGATTTATGTATTGACATTTTAAAGAATGTTTTGAAAAAAAAAGTGATTTTTAAGTGTTAAATAATTTATACTTTAAACTACACAGGACCACTCCTGATAGTCATTATCAGACTGTCTTTATGCTGATTGTATAGAGCAGTAATGAGAATAATCAGGAATTTTACGTTTCTTCTATGATCAGGCTCAGTCAGATTTTCTTTTTCTGCCTTGTGAACTGAACAGAATGCCATGGTCTGGGGGAGAATAAAAGTCAATAGATTCTTCCTCAGGTTCCACTTTAACGGGCAGCTCTGCTTCAGTTTTGATTTCAGCCTTCTGAGGAACATCTTCCATCTTTACAACGATGTTCTCGCGAATTGTGATTTGCATGGGTGACAGAGCAAGGAAGCTCTGAATGATGTCTTCTCGTGATGCACCGGGCTTCACTGCGAGCACTGATCTGATGACCTCGTCTTCAATGCTTGCCTCCACAACATCTCCCGTTTCTGGTTTAAGAACCAGGTGACCGCTGATCCTCATTATGATGGCAGGGGGGTTATAATGCGTTTTGCATGAGAAACAATATACAGTGGGGCTTGACGATGTCACGTCCTTGAGTGTATGTGAACAAGGACAAATGAAGATATTCTTAATGTTTACCCCAATGATGTCACATTTAATAGTTTCTGTTGGCACGACTTGAACAGCAACTGCTGTACCTTGAGATGGGATGTTGACAATCTGTGTTTTTTTGGTAGTTGAAAGGGTTGTTTTGCCCATGAACTTTACCACAGAGACGTTTGTGATGTTGTACCATTCTCCCACAGTAATGTTGTGCTCACACCAGACCGTTAGACTAATGTAGCCTGTGGTATCTGCAACAGTATACTCAGTTCTTGGAAGATACCGTCCATCCCGTACAACACTGTTTCCCTTGCGCACCTCCTGGATAATCTTTGCATTGATGTTGACCTGTGCAATATGCAGATGCATATGGGAAAGTGACATGACACTTTTTTTCATGGTCTGGAGTTATTAAAAAAATACATTAAAATGTCCATTTATAAAAATAAATACTTAAACACACCTCTTTTTTCATGGGTGAATTTTTGTTTTATATATAATTAATAATCTAGGTATGAAAATGTAAATCTAGGTGCATGGAGTAACTGTCCCAAGAGACGATGATAAAAAATACAGGAAACAATCTTTTATACTTCTTTTATAATCTTAACAGACTTGCAGGAAGCTATTTTGCTGTGATAAAACAAGAAATTATATCAAGAGAGAGGAGCCCTGTGAATGGATATAATACATATCCAAGAATATGTTTAAATTGTAAAATATTAATAATCATAAACTACCTACCTTCTTTGATTTTGTATCCAGGTTTAGGAGTTCAGACAGTTGTACACATTGTGGTCTAGCAGACAAGCTGTTAGATGTTTTCCCTCGTTCCCAAACGCAGGATATTTTGGAGCTGTGTGTGTAAAACACGCTCGTTTTTTCTCGTTTTTTTCTCGTCGACTCCACAGATGGCTGCACTACGACATCATCTAGAGTAACGAGACTCCTGTACAAAGGTTTTGATGTTTTAGACAGACATTTACAATCAATCTGACTACAGAGGTCAAATGTATATGTAGTTTAAAATGTTGCTTAACAAAACACCTCAGTGCATGGTGATTTGCCATTTTAGATGCCTTTATTTTTGTGAGCGAACACTTACCGGGTGGTTTCAGCATTGTGGAAGTGGATGTGATCTTCTGGTCTGAAGGCCACAACTTTGCTATATTCACCTTCATGTTGAAGAATAGCATCAAAATATGGCTTCTTGCTGTCTTTTATAGGGCTCACGTCACAAAGGAAACCCTTGACCTGATTCCTTAATTTTTTGGATGAACTTTGATCTGCCATGTCTGATCACATGGATAACAGCTGTTATAGTAGTCACTTTTCAAAGTTAAATCGAACAGTTGACATAACAAACATCAAGGATCGTCGGTAGTGGGATGAATGGTGGGGACAATTATAGGGGCCCCCGCTACCAAGGGGGCCCCACAAAATCCAGCAGATATACTATAGGCCCCTGTTGTATGAATAATTCTAATATTTATATTAGTTGTATGCCTGAGATTTAAATGAAAACCACAAAAACATGCAATTTGGTTAAATATTTTTCCAAATATCTGCTTCTCTTACCTCCCTAAAATGGTTTAGTCCGATCTAAAGTATGTAAGTTATTAATTATTCAGTCAGTGACAAACATCAGATGGACCCAATAAAATTGTAAGTCCCACCCCAGCTCGTCTCGTGACCAGAACAAATCAGAGTTGAGGCGGCAGTGCCTGAAGTTTACGATGAACTTGGTGGAAGAGCTGGAGAGTGACTGACTGACAAAATGTCGGGGGAAAAAAAACATAAATCAGGGTACCAGAAATGCCATGAAAAGAAGGAGAGGGAGGCCTGGAGAGTTGTTGTATCCTAGTCGATCAAGGCGTTCTTAAAGACAGGTTGCATTGTTATTTCGCTGGGAATAAGAAAAGCGTCTACAAGCCTGCCGGGTAGGCCTACTGTCACTCTTCTTCATTATCGGTGCGCACCACAGTCGCCCGAGTGATTACATGCAGGTCAAAATTCCTGTCTTTTTACAGTAAATAGAGTTAAAAAATTGACACGAGTCACGACGCATTGCATTATGCACCTTCGTGTTTTCTTGATGTAGGCTATACATCCTCAGAGTCAGCCGGCAGGTCAGCTAGGTCACCTGACATCAAGAAAACACGAATACAACACACACATTTATTAGATTTATTTAATAATAGCCTATTACCAGTTCCATATTATCTTTATTAAAAAATAAGACAATAAATTATTTTATTTTTTAAATTCGACTGCATTCTTGTCAATTTCTAAATGTTTACTTTTTGATTTATGAATTATAACAGACTGACGGGGGGAAAAAACAACATTATTTTGCTGTTACGTTTTTTAAAATTGGTTTTATTATTTAACAATTTCTTGCTTTTTATTCGTTTTTATTGTAATTTTTATATAAACATTTAACATTGTTGTAAAGGTTTTACAACAACATCACCATCTTCTGTTATATGTGGGCAGCCATGCTCATCTATTTATTTTACAGTATTTGATATTGGGCAATTGATGTTGAAAAGACATCAAATTGATGTCAAACTCAACATAAAAAAAATGGTCAAATATGCAAATCAAATTGACGTCAAAACCAATCCATGACATTGATGTAAACTGAATGTCAAACATAACCTGCATATACATAAACCAATTTCAGTGTGGGTATTAACTTTCTCTTTTCATCTAATTACCACTGGAAGACATTGCCTTTCAAACTGACTTTAAAATGATATGCAGTATCTTGATCAAGTCTTGATTTAACTTTTGACGTCAAATTGATATCAAGGTGCCCGCTGGTGGGGGCCCACATCAATATTTTTTCAGGGGGGCCCCCGAATCCTCTAGCTATGGCCCTGCAAACAGCAAAAACTACTGGAAACTACATTTCTTTTCGTTTTTATTATTATTTTTCTTTCCAAGTTTCTAGTCCTTACCAACGATTATAAATTGTTCCCTTTAAATGTTTACATCAGACTCGTTATCACTGTAACCGGAACCACAGACACGCATGCAAACACACTGATAACAACTGACTCAAAAACACCTCTTCTTTAGAAGGATAGAAAAATCAATAATAATAAAAAACATACTGATAATTACCATATTCATATATAATATGTTATATCTTTTGTTTGTGTTGTGCTGCATATGCAGCCCATGATCATTCAGATCACAGCAAACATACTCGGATGGTAAACCACTTCTCAGATCAATGCATTTGTTTAACTGAAAACAACTGGTGAAAGAGATCTTAATACACTATAGGCTACTACTGACTAAGATATTTATGTAAAAGAATAATGAAGAATATGCTTACCTGTTCTCACTTGTCTCTTACTTTGTAAAAATGAAGTTTGGACTTTGCTCATCTGATGAAATGCAAACATGCTTTATATAATGATAGGCTATTAGAAGTATTAGTACACCGCCCAAATAATGATTATTTATTGTATTTTTTTTAATATTTTTGGATGATTGTTGTTATTGTTAACTAAAACTAAAACTGTTAGAAAATTGTTTTCATTCATTGAAATAAAGCTAAAATAAAATTCAAATAAAGATGAAAAATTAACAATTAACCGAAATAAAATAAGTTTAAGTATTAAAATTACTAAAAGTGAAATAAAATAAATAAATTGAATCTAAATAGATAAATCGAAAAATAACTGTTAAAACAAAATATTAATAAATAATATATTAGTAAATAAATAATACTAACACCGTTTACACAATACATTTAAAAAAAATCATGTTGTTTGCCTCATTATCCCAGTTTGTTTGACAAAAAATGAGGGAGAGAGAGAGAGAGAGAGAGAATATGGTATTTAGAAGCAAGAAAGCGTCTGACAAACATAAACTTCTTTTTCGTTAGGAGATGCCCAATAAGAGAGCTAGTTTCGATACTTTCTCCACGCCTCCTGGCAGACACGAAGAATAAAACCGCAGTGCAGACTCATGTGAGGATCATATGACCGCCTGAGATTCAACATGGCTCGCGTGCTGCTCTTTTATCTGGTTACTCTGTCGGGTGTTTTCGCCGGACGATATTTTAATGAGAACGAGCCCTGCTACAGACCCCAGCCGAGGAGAAACCTACAAGGAGTGAAGTATGACAGACCAGTATTTTTCTAAAATTTATCAAACTTACGTTGGATATGATTTATATACTCCTGAGTAGTGCAAGAAATCCGACACTAGGGCTGTGTCTCAAAATCTAGTGAGCTGCCTTGTTCAGTCAGGCGACTTGCGAGTAATCCACACTGTAGCCTATGCTAAATATACTTTGAACAATCCATACGTGTAGGTTTTAATAGGTTAAGTTACTTCTTTTGAAACCTGTTATAAAAGAGGTAAAATAAATGTTGTACCTTCTTTTGAAACCTGTTATAAAAGAGGTAAAATACATGTTCTACGTTATCTCATGTTGATAAATATGCTAAATAATTGAAGTTATTTCCTGTAACTGTCTTTATGCTAATGTATTTCCTGTTGTGCTTGACTTACAGTTGATGTTATATATATATATTTTGATCCTGGCTCATATGGGTTATGTTCGGAATAACTGCCACTTTTACTATTTTTGTCAAATATAAAATTGTGAATTCTCTGCTTTGAACTGATTTGTTAAACTGTTCAGTTATTGACAACAGAGTACTTTATCCCACAATGCAATGCACTCAAATTGACTTTGGATTTCCAGCGTAATGCATGCCATGAATCAGTTTTTTCCATTGTTTGGTCATCTCATTTTAATTTTTTGGCTCAATTTTCGCCCAGTGTACTACAGGCGGCTCACGTCATGGCAATTCGGCACATGAAATTATTAAGAGAAAAACACAGCAGAGTGGTGAAAAGGTAGCCATCATGAGACCGTTTGACACCTGTTTCTATTATAATTATAATCATGACCTCAAGGTTCATTTCCCATTTTTGGTTGTTAACTGAAGAACAGATGGCCTGTTGCATGAGGGTTTTTTGCTGGATTTTCCTACATGGCCCGTTGCTGCTTGCTGTGAATGCCCTTTCAGTGTTTTTGTGGTCAGTGAAGAATACACCGTATACGTAGATGGTTGAACAATGGTTTTTCTTGTATTCTCCAGGACTGGACCACGCCCTTATGAATATATGAATTTAAAAGACATCCCCAAAGCATGGGACTGGAGAAACATAAACGGAGTCAACTTCGTCAGCACCACACGCAACCAACACATACCCCAGTACTGCGGCTCGTGCTGGGCACACGGAAGTACTAGTGCTTTTGCAGGTGAGGGGAAATGTTGTTAAGAGGCAGTTCAACCAGGTTTGTGTGTGTGTGTGTGTGTCAAAAGATGTTCAAGAAGGGGTGCTCAACCAACTAAAAAGGAGGTAAAACTAAAAATTGATTGGAGAAAAGGTGCAGCACTCACTAGAGGAATAAACTAGAACTTTATTAGTTAAAGGCAGGGTAGGTGATTTGTTCCAGTTTTTGTTATTCAGGTTGAAAGTCTCTTCAATCCTGATTGCTATCACTAAGATAAGTGGTCTTAATGTATTTCTATGCTTATATATCGTCTGTGGAAGGTGTAGGACCATAAAACGTCCAATCATTGCATTCGGCCCTACCTGCCTGTCAACGTATGCATTTCCATACCTCTGCACACCAGCTCGCGCAGACATCACGAGTCATCAGCGCGTTTCATGCTATGCAGAGTTAGACAGCCGTCAGTCACTGAGCACCGCAACCGAAACAGCAGCCATAGTTCCTCCTGAACCAAAACAATTAGCTTATGCTGCGTTCACGCCATAATTTGGAAGAGATGGAAACACGTGACGTTATACTCGTGACGTTTATGCCTTTCAATGGCAACACTATCAACGGCGAAATGAACCTGCAGCAGTCAGGTGGTACAGGTCAGAGCTCTTTAAGTTATGTTCATTATTATTGTAATGTTATGTGCTTTGAGACATGAGGTAGTTTAACACCATCTCTCGTGACGCTTTTGTTTGCTCCCTGTTGTGCGTGTTCATGTGTTCTGTCAGGACCACTATCGCTAAATACAATTAGCATATAGTTTGGTTTGGTGGTATGGTCTGTTCTAGGCAAGAACTCCCTGCGCATCTATCCAGCCTAGCATGGATAACAGCCGGGAGAGCAGCGATAACCCCCCTTAAGGTAAACAGAACAGAACCAACATTGCAGATATCATTAATTTAATATTTTAATGTACAACAAATTTTGAGAATTTAGTCAGATTCAGAGGGGAATCAGAATGCCAAATCCTGACTGACGAGAGGAGGAGCTGGGGAGGGAGGAGGGTAAATAACTCCTGAGAAACACGATAGCTGCTGATAATACTGAAGGAGCTTATATATGAATACAGTGATAGGCGTCATGTGTATGTGGATCAGCTGAGTGTCAGCTGATGCGAGCTTGACTAACGTGACCTGCCAGAACTGACGCTACGCTTGATTTTTGAAGTAGGTGTGGCTTTGGAGACCCTCTGATGGAAGGGTGGGATCTTATGTTTTCAAAGCTAGTTTGCTATTGCTAGCTTCTCCGAAAATTGCCTACCCTACCCCTTTAAAAAAGGTTTACATTTTGACGTCATCAGACATTCAGGCCTTGAGAATGGCCGTTACCTGTCTTTAACCTGTTTTACCTGTTTTTAACAAAAAAAGTTCCTGTGAATCACAAATGGAAATATTTAGCAATATGTCTTGGCTGTTTTTTTCCCCACGAAAAATGAAAATCCACAGAACATCACCAGCCCTATTATAGCCTCATAATTCAAACAACCCTATTTTAGCCACATTCAGGAAAAGCACAGAATGACATAGGGTGATAGTAAAGAAATTAAGAGGTTGTTTAATCATTAAAAGTGCAATGGCCTGGATATGTCATGTGCAGTTATGGCATTTATGGCATTTTATTTTTTCTGTCTAGCACCTGACTCTCATGTGATCTGCCGTTATGACATAAAGGTGTTTTCCTGACCTACAAGTTTCTGCATGTTTGAGATGAACCAATTCAGCATATTGTGAACATGATACATCCTCTTAATCATTACTTTAAAGCTTTACTGACACTTTCCACAAGTAGTGTGAAGTACATGTTAGATGAACTATTACATATTAACCAACCATCAATATTAGGTAGGATGGCATCATCTATTTTGTACGGAGCTCTGCACACGTCAAGCTGGGAAAAAATATATCGAATTAAGAATTCATTCCCTTGTTTTATTAATTCGATCCCTTGTTTTATTAAACTGTGGCCACAAATTAACAATTTGTTTCCTCGTCTTACTAAATCCTGGCCATATAATAATTTGTTAATTTGTAAATAATAATCAAAATAAAATAATGAATTAGAACAACGTGGCCATGATTTACTAAAATGAGGGAATTAATAAGTTGTGGGAATGAATTTTTTATTTGTGGCTACGATTTGACTAAATTGAGGGAACAAATTAGTAAATCATGGCCATGAAATACTAAAACGAGTGAATGAATTCTTAATCCGTGGCCACAATATTTAGGGGTTCAAGCATGAAATGCTGAAACCCTATTGTAATTGTAAGGATTTGTAAAACTGATCGTGCAGGCCAAACCGTAAAGACTTGAAACCTGGCCAGATGGTAGGCCTCAATTTGGGGAGAACCTATCAGAGAGTATGACCCCGATTGGCCCATAGGTGGTGCTACAGCAACCAAAAGTACAAAATCGCTCAAGTGTCTTACACCACTGTGATCCCTGGCTCGAGGCGGGCATAATGACCATCTCCAATTTCGATTTAGGCTGGGAAAATTCTCTGCTATGTCGAATTTTGTCCAAAAACTACTTTTGCAAACTAGTCCCTGGTTTTTCGCCCGATCGGAACCAAACCAGTCTAGGACAATTCTCTGGACTCTCTAGATCAATAATTATCTAAAAAAAGTTGAACTTTTGCATTTGGGTGGCTGTAACAGGGTCGTTTAGAAAAGGTGCGTGACAAAATACACTCAAAAGCCTATAAATCCTGTTGGAAACTGAGAATCGAAGACCATGAGATGTTGGGATCACGTTCAAACAGAAGTTCTTCTTTATTGAGCGTGGCTGCAGTCCAACAAATCTAACTGAGTTCTATACAGTATAGTTTTTATACATTTACAAGGAGGAGGGACGTTTGGAGGTGGAGACAACTCAAAACAAACCAGAGGGATGATTTGATTCAATCAAGAATCAGCATAACACTATCATTCAAATGATCCAATCAGCCTGACAGTATCACCCATACCTTCACATGATCATAGCTTAACTTGGGACCATGACACTGTTCCGGATACAAAGGTTAATGTCCGACACTTGGGTTGCTTGATTTAATCTTCTTTGAAATATCATCATCTATGCCTCACATGCTAAAATCAGTATTCTTCACCGTGATGTTTATGTAAGGAAGCATATCTGAAATAGATTTCTTAAATTTGTAATCCTTCAATCCTAAAGGAAAACTCAGAACTTCACAAAATTGATGAGCATATGTGTCATAACATGCTAAAGAAGCATGGAAAATATTCTGGAGATCGGACCAAAGGTGGCGCTATAACTGTTAAAAAGCTTTAAAACCATATATTTCCTATGGTAAATTGGCTGTAAATGGAAAAAAAAAATGCAATTAATAAAATAGTCATATATTTAAAAACATGTATACATATTTTCTAAAGGTGAAAATACAGTTGTTTTTTTTCTGTTTTTTTTTGTCAGCTTATGTGACTTTATTTTTATTTTTATTTTAGACCGTATCAACATCAAGCGGAAAGCGGCATGGCCATCTGCCTATCTCTCTGTCCAGAACGTGATTGACTGTGGCGACGCGGGCTCCTGCCATGGTGGAGATCATTCTGGCGTCTGGGAATATGCAAACACTAAAGGCATTCCTGATGAAACCTGCAACAACTACCAGGCCAAGGATCAGGGTAAAAAAGTTGTCTGGTTGAGCATCTTGCTTAATTGGATATGCAGTCAGTGCTTGCAGTTATAATTTTAATGTGCATTTCTGTTTTTTCAGATTGTAACGTCTTTAATCAGTGTGGAACCTGCACAACCTTTGGCGTGTGCAATGTTGTAAAGAACTTCACTCTCTGGAAGGTTGGAGACTATGGCTCAGTCAGTGGGCTGGATAAGATGAAAGCTGAGATCTATTCTGGAGGACCCATCAGGTATACAGACTGGATCTGTACGATTAGGTTTTATATTTGAACCAACATTAGGGGATTTTTTTTCACGTTGACACTTTGCCTTTGTAGTTGTGGGATCATGGCTACAGAAAAGCTTGATGCGTACACTGGAGGCTTGTATTCTGAGTACGTACAGGATCCCGGTATAAACCACATCGTATCTGTTGCTGGTTGGGGCGTTGATGAGAGTGGAGTGGAGTATTGGGTCGTCCGTAATTCTTGGGGAGAGCCATGGGTAAGCAAAACCTGAGAAGTTATGCTGGTGAATCCCTCACACAAGTTTAGATGTTGAATGTATGTCCTGTTCTTTTGTTATTTAGGGAGAGAAAGGCTGGCTCAGAATTGTCACCAGTGCATACAAGGGCGGCAGTGGGAGCCAGTACAATCTCGCCATCGAAGAGGACTGCATGTACGGAGACCCCATCCTACCCAAGAACTACCTGTAGATGCCCGTGACGTGTTTTTCATAGAGACAGTGCAGTCTTCTATCAGTCCAAACTTGCCACATTTTAAAGGGCATTTGTATCCAGGGCAAGAATGATTTTCTGATGCTGCCCAAGATCAGTTGCAGAGGTTTTAATAGTTTTTAATGGAGATCTCAGGAATGATTTATCAGAAATTGTACAGATTTGTTCTTGTAATTCTGCATTTGTTGGCCTCCTTTTTTTAAAAATGGTTTTCTACACCACTTAATGAACACAAAGGGAAAAGCAATCCATTGTTGTTTTTTTATATTGGGACATTTTGCATTTTAGGATGTTTTTAATGGCCAAATGATCATTTAATGACTTGTTGTGTGCCGATACGTGCCTAAGTTTTGGGGTTTGCTTCTTTTTTTGATGAGAATTTTGCTTTCAATCACACTCAATAAAAGTCTTATCAGGTTTTACTCCAAATGTGTACATTTGCTATTTATTTCATGTTATCCTTTCCATAGTGTACTTTAGAAACTAAATCTAACCAATCATTTAAAACTGGGGATTCTTGCAAACACATTTAAACAGCAGATAAACCTGGATCAAAAAATAAACCCCACCTTATTTTTTGGGTTCATTCACGTCAGATGTTGGAGATTAATCCCCGCCTTTCTTAGCGTCTTTTATGAAACAGGCCTCAGGTCAACTAACCAACATCTAAACTGTGTTTTCATTGCCAGTTAGTACAGCACTCAAGGGCCACACCTTTAGTTTTAACAAATGCTTTGGACCTTTGATTCAAGATTAGAATCTGAATCTGATGAGAACTTTAAATTGCAATAGCCCTTTATTCTGTTAAATCGAGTTAGTTTGGGAATGTTTTGAAGAAACACAACAGTAAAAGTAACAGTCATTTACATAAAATAAATATAGTATCTACCTTTACTATAGGAATATGTGAACTGTATATACAAGCCACTGTACATAGTGAAGTAAAGTGCAAGAGAAGCTTGAGGAGCTGTTTGCATTTGAAATGATGACACTTATAGACTTTAAACATGATTGTATTAAGGTGGCATGAAACAGAAGTTACATAGTCTTATATGTTGACATCCGAGTGAAACGGCTTCTTGAACAAGAACAAATGTAGGACGGAACTTGATTTTGTCCATGGAAAACTTATTTTGATAAAAGATTATGAAGGCACATGAATTAAAAAATAATAATTATGTGCACAGATAAATAATTTATAATAAATACTAGAATGTTCCAAAAAAAAAGGTCAATTTTGATTTCATGGTGACTTTAATAAAAATAAAAAAATTCAATATACAAAAAGGAAAACCAACATCACAAGAGGCTCTAAGAGTTATGACCTCAATACACACATTCAAAGTTCAGCATTCATGTCAATATTTTGAGAACAAAATATTTTGGTCAAGACAAAAGTTATGTACACTGAAATCGGCTGTCCGTCCATGAAGAGTGCTCCGGTCTGAGTGGATCCTTTCCTTTTTCAAACGTCCCACCAATTTCTAATGTGGTTTTAGTTCATCATGATAAAGTTGGATTTGCAGTGAGCTACAACACAAAATTATAGATTAATAAGGAAGTACTGTAGGTGTAAATCTGCATAATTGTGAATTGCATGCAAGTCATGGTTCATCTCGATCAGTTCCTGGAGGGCCACAGTCCAGCAGAGTTGAGCTCCAACCCTAGTTAAACACACCTGAACCAGCTAATCAAGGTCTTCAGGGTTACTAGAAACTCCAGTTTTGGATCTGGTTGGAGCTACACTCTGCAGGACAGGAGCAGAGTTTGACACATGTGCTCTTGATGAATTTATGCCCCCTTAACCCTTTCCCTGCCATTGACGGAATTTTCCGTCATTTATTACACAACCGGCAATCCATGTTTTCCATGTTCATATGGTAGGGGTCGCTATTAATCTCCAGATCAAAACACAGGCGGAGAAACAGAAACAAACGATAGACTTATGCACAAGTAAATCAAACATTCACCAGCATATAAATCAATAATGTTACTGAATCCACAAAGAGATACAGGACTGAAGCTTTGGGGGTGTTGATGGAAGCGATTTACTCCATACTCCATCAACCGTTCTGAATCTAATCCGGACAAAGTCTTTGACAAAAACGTGATTTTTTCTTTTTGTTCAAAATGTTGCTTTTTTAATTAAACTTACCCACATTCAAGTGTTGATAAAAAAAAGAATGCATGAAGATAGAATAAAACGGGGGTTTTTTTTGTTTGTTTAAAAGCAGCGGCTCTGTTCTTTCTTCTGATATATTGCATGTTCAGATATTCATTAAAAAAAAAATCTGGGGCCATGACATTTTTGTGAAAACAATCAAAAATGCTGGCACTGGCTAGCAACTTTTTTAAAAGGTACTTCCTCAACAACAAAAAAACAACATTCATGGTTCATTCAAATCTCATGAATTATAGTTTTGTTTTTTAAATAAAACTGGACAACTCACCAATGAACTCCGCTACAGGGTCATGTTCTCCCTCCGTGCGGATTGTTCCCGCTATGCTGTCGTTTTCTAGGATGGGCAAAAACAGCTGGACAAAGTCTGAGGTGTATGGAGGTGTTATCACATCTAGAACCTGTCCAAATTGAAAGCGGGACAGGAAGACTTAAGAGAACAAAGCACACAATATGTATACTATTAAGAAATGACCTGAGCTTCACCTCTGTAACAAAGTATCTAATGAGTGAAATATCTGTGTTGAGCTTCTCCAGACATTTGCGGATGTAGCTGACCACTGGAAGAACATAACCTCGACTCAATAGGTGAACCATACGGTCCAGTAAGGTCTTCTTGAGCTCCATCTGAAATAACAGTCAGAATTTAGCTATGAATTTAAGCACTGGAGGTGGAAATAAAAATGCTTTTGATTTTGTTCAAACCTGCTCCATGACATCAAGCTGCGAGTGCTCTGTCTCAAACAGTTTGATGAGCAACTGCAACACCTGAGGATGGAGGAGCGGATGGCATGTGCTGATCTGAGAAATAAAGACAAATTTATTCTTAAAATATGGCGAATCAGTATCTTCATAATAATGGTTTGGGTAGTGACCAGTTGCTATCTTGTTGGTATGTTTGGACCCCAAATATAATAGTTTGACATTGAGGTTAGGGTTACCTCATCCAGCAGTGCTAGATGGACAGGAGTGTGGTCTGTCTGTAACTGAAAGTAACGAGGCTCAGACACCGTCCAGTCGACCCACTTCAGCACTCCCATAGCTACCACTGAAAACCTACACACAAATACAGAAATATCAACTGTTTAGGCCTGGTTTCACAGACAGGGCTTAGATTAAGTCAGGATTAGCCCTTAGTTCAATTAGGACATTTAAGTTGCTTTCAGTTAAACCAGCTCAATCATGCATTTTAGTCTGGGACTAGGCATAAGCCTTGTCTGTGAAACCGGAGGTATGTGTTATAAGTACACTACCATTCAAAAGTTTGGGACCAGTAAGATTTTTTTAAAGCAAAGACACATTAACTTAATCAAAAGTGACAGTAAAGACACATATATTGTTACAATATAAAGAGACTTTCAAAAACATATCAAAAATATTATTGACCCCAAACTTTTAAACAGTATATCACACCATAGAACATGTACACTTCCCATATGCAGACGATATCAAGTGCGCTCACAATTAACAGCACTGAAGATCATAGGTGCAATTACACTGAGCAAAAATTCTGCATCTGGGGAGATTATACAGCTTGCTTTGGGTTTCACGTGCACAAGCATTAAAGGGATAGTTCTCCCAAAAATGAAAATTCTGTTACTCACCCTCACATTCTTTCTTCTGCTGAACACAGAAGAAGATATTTTGAAGAAGGTTGGAAACCAAACAGTTGATGGATCTCAATTACTTCCATAGCATTTTTTTTTTCATACTATGGAAGTAAATGGGGTCTATCAACTGTTGGTCTTCAAAATATCTTAGTTTGTGTTCAGCAGAAGAATGAAATTCATACTGGTTTGGAACAACGTGAGGGTGAATAAGTGATGACAGACTTTTCATTTTTGGGTGAACTATCCCTTTAAAGGATAAATGTGTTTGTACATACCTTATGCACTGGTATAATGTGCTGAGTTCTGCTACTAGCTCAGTAGCTCCCTTGTTTTCATTGCAGCAAAGATTATGAACCGTCTCAATGGCCTTTGAGGTGGACTTCAACTCATCCTTATTTATATTCACACGCTTGTTCTAGAAATAAGAGTCAGTTTATGCAATTAACCACAACATTTCTGGAAAACAAAATGACTGACAATTAAGTTTTTAAATATATGTGAAAAGTGTGTATTTATTACACACCTTTTTCCATGTTTCCACAACACTAGCGGCGTACGCTAAGATGTGGATGTATTTGTGCTTGTGGTCTTGGTTGATTTTAGCTCCGGGTTTAAATAGCGATAGCATGAACAGATCCAAGAAGGCAGGAACTCTGATCTACATGTTGAGAAGAGCAGTTTAGTTCACAGTGATTTAGTCAATACACTTTTCTGTAGGTTTTTGTTAAGCTAGGAACAAAGTGTTAGAAATATATCAGATTTGTGTGCATGGGTTAGTTCACCCAAAAATTTTAATTCTGTCATCATTTACTCACCCTCATGCCACGTTTGGAAGACAAATGAAGATGTTTTCAATGGAATCCGAGTTATTTCTGTCCCTCCATTGAAAGTGAGCGGTTTAATCCAAGTCTTCTGAAGAGACACAATTGCTTTATATGATAAACAGACTTAATTTAGGCTTTTATTCACATATAAACACATTTGGTAAGCGAAAGCTCAAGCATGCTTGCATGACGGTTGAGCTTCAGTTTACCGTATTTGAGTGCTCTATGTACGTTCGCTGATCAATGTTTATATGTGAATATAAGAATAAATTAAGTCTGTTCATCATGTAAAGTGATCGTGTCTCTTCAGAAGACTTTGACTAAACTGCTTTTACGATCTCTTTATGAACACTTTGAACCGTCAGAGGTTTGGGTTCATTTGAATAGACTTTAAATGGAGGGACAGAAATCATCAAAAAGTTTAATTTGTATTTCAAAGAAGTCTTGAAGAACGACATGAGGGTGAGTAATTAATGACAGAGTTTTCATTTTTGGGTGAACTATCCTTTTAAACATACAATGGGTAAGAATAAGAAGTATTAAGGATTAAGGCCACGTTCACACCAGGAACGATAACTATAAAGATATAGTTCTAAAAATCGTTCTCAATATTAAAGAATAGCAGAGTTCACACCCCAGCTATGATGATAACGGCACAGAGAAACTATACTATAGCGTTGGAATCAGTTAGACAGATTTTATCCAGCAGATGAACGGTAAAAACATTGTCAGACAATCAGAATATATCCTGCTGTAACAAGCTCAAGCATTTAAAGTGGCAGACAAGCACAAGCTTAGAATAAACAGAACGATAACGTCCGCTTGTGTGGACACCACTATAGTTATCTTTATAGTTATCGTTTTTGGTGTGAAAGGGCTTTTATTCTTCTCTGCATTTCTCCTTTGCTCTTGCTCGTTTCCTAATCTAGCTTTCTGATAAACCTGGCATTGTATAGTATACTATAAATATTGTTGGCTTATGTTCCTCTGTTGTAAGTCACTTTGGATAAAAGCATCTGCTAAATGCATAAATGTAAACGTAGATTCTGACCAGCTCTACAGGAGGTGGATCCATGCTACTGAACATCTTGAATAGGACTGTGATGTCGGCCGGGTTCAGAGCCCCTTTGGACAGCATGGCACCAAGAGCCTGGCATGCACGAGGGTATGCAGCAGCTGTGCCCAGCGCTAATGTGATCTGACTGGCATCATGCCCCCTAGACATAATAATAACAATGTTATTGATTTGTTTGCTAACTAGAAGATCAATAAGGCAGATCAAACAACTTTTTCTACACAAATGCACCTCTCATGGGCAAATTTCTGTACTTCCTGTCCAATTCGTCGCATTGCAGAGCCGCCCTGCTCCTCCTGAGAGAGGATGGACATCATGGCCTGAGCAAACAAGTATGTGTGCTCACCATGACACACCATCTTCTGCTCAAAACACACACACAAAATGAGATCTGATTATAAAAATGCAATCATAAACACATACAGTGGCCTTAAAATAAAATAAAAAGAGTTTGCAATGCGCACAGCGAATTCAGGCAGATTTTTCTCCAGGTTCTGTTCTCCTCCATCCAGTAGTGTGGCGAGAGATGTTCGTAGGACTCTGGAGAAAACCTCCAACTGTTGGCAGGCTGTGGACACGCTTGTGATCTCTCCTTGGTATCCTGCATCTGAAATCAACTGCGCACAACATACACAAACAAGAAATGTAATACCACTACATAAACTGATTCCAGCAATCTGAACATCTTTGACTCAGTTCAGCTCATTTCTCTTTTACCTTGACAGTAAAGTTGAGCATCAGACAGTCTGGATGAGCCTCAGCCAGTTTGTAGAATAGATCTCTCCATGTTGTGTGTGCTATCATCTGCTCCAGCCATGCTGGTGTCTTAACAGAGACGAACACTGCATTCATTAGCCTGAACAACTCAATTAAACGTAACGATGAAACGGAAATAGCCACAAATCGTTTCTTCAGTGCGTATAATAATGGATAATAAAAAAAGTAGGGCAGGGACTTGGACTCATGCATTGGTCGTTGGTTGGATTTTGAGATGTGGCCGTTACTGAATCATTCACAATAAGATCTATAACATGCATTTACAAAATAGATATGGTGAATTTGTATTTCCTGTCACCTTTAACGTGAACACAAATCATGTCTGGCTAGTGTTTTTGGAAATACAGTAACTAATATCAGAGAATGTCTAATATGGCGAGAAGTTTCACTCTCACTACACTTCCGGCTTCTGAACTGGTTGCAGTTCCACTCTGATTCCATATGAGGGCACTCACAGGACGAGTGCAGAATGAATGGAGGTCAATGGCGGTATACCCCTCAAAATCCACTTTTCTCAGGATATAATTGTTTGTCTAGTAATTTGAATGTTGTATTCGAAAGGAGATGCAAAGAAATTACACATTGCTGGGTGTTAGATTTTTTAGAGTCACTTATTTGCTTTAAAAAGTCTTTTAAAATGTCAATGACGTCAGAATGCTGACGTCATTAGCAGAATGCTAGCGTGTTATGGGCAACAACAACTCAACCTGTAAGAAATCAAAACGACATAAGTACTCGTTCATTCAACTTTCGACCTAAAACCCATGTTGAACTTGCAAAATCTACAATCAGATCTGAGATTTCTCAACGGCAATCGGGTGAAAGAGACAAATTTAGCCGTCTAGCCCTATTGACTCCCATTCATTTTGCACTCATGGCGATCGCCCCCCAGTGGAACTCTGGTGGTACTACAACCAAAATTCGGTACAATAGGGCTTAATAGGGAGTGGGCAGGCTCTCCGTAGACGGGCTCTGCTAATATTAAAAAACGCTCACCTCTCCTTCTACAGTGAAGATAGAATCAGCTTTCTGAGGGTCAAAGTGTTTGATCAATAGACTCTTTAAATGATTCTCTACACGCTCCTGCACCTGCGCGGGCTCCACACCTGCAAAGGAGACAGTGTTTAGAGATGCTGACAACTTTTTGTCCTCCAACTTTTTGTTTCAATTTAATCAGCTACTTTTCTTATCCCGCCTTAGCGTTGAACATCACCAGGGTGACAGTGTCACGCGTCCAATCAAGGCACGAGTTCATCCGTTAATTGACCGACTGACGACAGAGGTGTGCAGAAATTCAAGTATAAACGTATTTATATTGAATAATTGGGCAACATATTGACTGACCCATCTGGATGAGCCACTCCGCCAGTAGATTGACCGTCTGTGCAACAGCAGAGTAGTTCTCTGAGAGCAGCTGGATCACATGCTCAGGTGAACCTCCTGCCTGGAAATACCTGCGCAGACAGGGACACAAACACAGCTGCACTCACCGACGGGACGCCTGACATAGCTTTTATCCATAGAAATCACCCCTCTCTCCATTTGGTTGACTACGGCAAGCCGTTTTAGCTTAAATTGTACCCAGCGTTACTCGTCGTAATTCAATTATTACTAGTAAGAATTACATTTACAGAGCTCTCTAATTCAATTCTTACTAGTAACAATTCCAACTAGAGAGCTCTACAAATGAATTTTTACTAGTCATATGTCTCCATTGACTTCCATTCATTTTTAATTATGGAGCTCTTTAATTGAATTTTTACTAGTAAAAAAACGAATTAAAGATAGGTATAATTGCAGAGCTCTGTAACTGAATTAAAGAGCTCTGCAATTGCATTCTTACTAGTAATAATTGAATTAGAGAGCTCTTTAATTGTAATTGCTACTAGTAAGAATTGAATTGTAGAGCTCTCAAATTTAATTCTTATTGGTAAAAATGCAAGTACGACGAGTAACGCTGGATACAATTTAAGCTAAACGGCTTGCCATAGTTGACTTACGTTTTCAGGGTGTTAAACACGGTGGGCTCCATTATATAATCTCTGCTGGAGAATTTTTGCAGACACTCCTCTTGAACTTTTCCATCAGTCTCAGCATCCGCGTATCCATCCTCCTGAAGCGATAGAAAACTGTTAAGCATATTTTAGTGGCTAAAAACTAATTTAAGCTATTTAACGAGATTTTAATGGTTCAAATTATCATAGATCACACGTGCATATTACAATCCAACATATTAACTATTGTTACTGAAATATTAGGCTACATTTAAGTTAATCATCTGGATTACTATTGTGTTTACGGACATCTACGACAGCTCTAGCATTTTTGTTGTTGTTGGGCGGTACCATAGTAATACCTCGTTTTGTCCATGTAAGTTAAGTTACTTTGTTTTATTTGGCATCATGGTAGAATCGTGGATTTTAACGTACCACGTTATTTGAACTAAGAGTTCGATATAAATAATGACCTAAGAAAATGGTAAACATGGTACAACCACAGTATTTAGTAAGCGTATGAAAAGCAAGTCTTGATTTTAAAGTAAGTTAGTAGTTAGGATATCAGATTATAATTCTAATATCTTGGTGTGTCTAAACTACCATGTTGCCGTCGTGACCCTCCCATTCTCCAACGTTGCCGTAGTATTCTTCGTCCATGGAGAGAAATAAATGGAATTATTTTATACAGAAAAGCGACTGTTTACAAAATACATACGAGAACACCGACCGGCGCGTGTATAATACGTAATTTGATAGCGGAGTAGAGCGCCGCCTGCAGGGCTGGCGGAAACTACAAACTGCGATAAGGACAGTTCATAGAATAGGCGACTAGAATGGCCAAGCCATTAACAATCTAAAATGGGAGGTACTAAATATTTATAAATAATATTCTTTTATTCCTAAATATGTTTTTTGAAATACAATAACAGTCATTATTAAGGTGTAATTATTGCCAGATCCGCTGTTGAAGGGGCACAAGACCGGCCTTGTCACGTGGTATTTGTTACTTTTTTCAGCGCTTTTTGAGTTTTCTGAGGCAGATTTAGGGTGATTAGAATTTATGCAACTGATAGATTTAAACTTTTATTTATAAGAATACTTATCCATGTTTATATGTCACCTTAGGTTTTGAATGCAACCCAAGCGTCAAAAGTTATTTTCTTGTAACGTGTGTCGCCCAGTGGGGGAGTTGTAAACTCCTAAACTGTCAGAAGAGCCATTTTGAGCGCTGTTTGTAATCATTCTGCTCACACAAACCAATGGAAACTTTAGTCAAAAGTCAAGTTTAGAGCCAAATGTTATACACACTCTGTGTTTATGGTATAGAGAAACTTGCGGCGGGATTACTTCGGATAAACTGTATTCTAAATGATAATTATTAAAAATACTCAAACAATATATACAACTAATTTTTAAGCCAGTTTAATGTAATTTAAGTTGAAAAGACTTTCCCCTGGTTTCACAGACAGGGCTTAAGACTAGTCCTAGACTAAAATGTAAGTCTGAGCTGTTTCCACTGAAATAAACTTGCACTGACTGATCTTAAAAATATATCAGTGCCTTTTTAGTTTTAAGATGCACATCGGTAACGTTAATGTTTTTTTCTAAGCATGTTTATAAAAATTACTTAAATGTCCTAATTGATCTATGGTCTAATCCTGGCTTAGTCTAAGCCCTGTCTGTGAAACCGGGCCATTAACATCCAAGTTTTACAGTGTGGTCTGCTCAACCAAAAATATTAATTAAATGGGATTTTTATGGGTTTATATAATAATTTCTTAATGCGAATTATTTTGACTTTTTTGAAGAAGAGGCTAAGTTGAATAACTTGAAGGATGTTCCACTGCGTTATATTATATTACTCATATATGTACTGTTCTTCAGTCATATCAGATGTAGTCGATCTCTCTCCGGCAGATGGCTCCGAATGAATCTGAGTGTCGAGAAACACATTCAGTCCAGAAGGTGTCCATGCAGTCCATGTCGAGTTGAGAGCAGCAAATCCTGAATAAAAGCTTCCCAGTCCCTACAAAAAAGGTATGGGCTCTAAATAACCTACACTGTAGTAATCAAACCTCAATAAAAATTAAATGTCAGATTTAGATCTAAAATAACCAGCATTGAAATGTCTAGTGTCATGAACTCAAGATATGTATTAGGCCCTTATTACTTTAAATGATAAACCTAATATTATTATTTTAAAACAATAATGACAATGGCTAAGACTTGTAGAACCCCAGATCTTCTGTCAAGAATAATTGTTCAGATTTGTAATAATGTTTGTAAAATGATCAGTTAAATTCTGCATGGATTTTAATGAGATGAGCTTAAAATCTAAATAACATTCATGAGTTGCATATGCCTATTGTGTGGTGTGTAACACTTCTCTGATGTCTGTGGCTTGTCGCTGACATCAGTTGATACATTAAAAATAGCTTCTGTTGCTCTGGTTTAAAGATCTAATAACATATAATTCATAAAGAGTCTAATAACATATAAAGTAAGCAGAATCTGTGAACTCAGCGGTTGATGATGCATTACTACAAACCATCTGCAAGGTGGGAACTTTAAAACAACTTATTTTGTCCATTTTAAACAGTGAAATTAACGTTCTTCCAGTCTACTGATGTTTTTCGAAGTGAACCACTTTTATAGACTATAGGAACAGACAATAACATAGGCTTCTTAATTTCCTCTGAAGGTGATGGAAAAAAATTGCTTGGTGAATGTATTAAAAAAAAATATATATATGTAGAAGTTTCTGTCATGATTAACCATGTGACTGCCTGCGAGACATATGGTGAGTGCAGGTTAGGAACTAGATGATTTCCAAAATCATAAATGCAATGCATAGTGCCACTGAAACCATCAGTTTGCAAATGATAAGTTCATTTTGCCTCTTTAGAAACATGTAGCAAATGGTATATTAGACCTTTAAGAACCACCATCACTGTAAGAGCAACTACATTATCCTTTATAGTTTGATTTGGGCCAAAAAACAGAGTTAGCCTTGTGAAAAGAGTGTGTGCATGTGTGTGTCACTCAGACAGTGTTACACTCTTCTTTTACTGCTGTAATTTGAATCTTTGTACAAAATGTACAGTAAGTGTGAGACATGGAAAAAAGCAACATATACACTGAAAACACTTCTTATAGAGTCAGGCAAGGGGGCGTTTGGTACTCAAATCTCACTCACTTATTGCTGCAGCGAGTCTGAATTAGAAAATAAAATACAAAAACAAAAAAGTAAACATACTAAAATGTCATAGCTTAATATCTCCCCCCCCCCACCCCATCCCACGCCCGTAACATTATATGAGATAGATAACACCTGTACCACATTTTGCAGAAAAAACAACCGGATCAGACCGGTTCGACATTAGAGTTTTTGATTCAAATTATGGCGTTTTGGGAAAAAAGTATAAAATGACAAATAAATAAAACAAAAATAAATACTTTGTGTAACAAAGTGGACCATTAGAGCACCAAAAGGTGGCCCCTGCTTTCATGTGATTGGATAGCAGGACAGGAAGTGTGGTACAGAGAGGGTTACGATTGGTCATTGTCTGGTGATGGGCGGCCTCTTTTTTTTTGTTAGTATGTCAGTTCGTAGAGCAGCTTTTTTTCTTTTCTTTTTTTTTTTTTTTATAAAGAAATAAACATGAATACCATGGGAGGGGGATATGAACCCAATATCTGACTGTGCAGCTATCAAAACAATTTGTACACTTAATACATTGACAGATTTGCTGTCTTTTTCACTCTTTTTAGCAAAGGAATTTGGTTTTTGACGAAGAGACAAGCAATGTTTTTGCATTTGGATTATTTTCTCCTTCAGAGTTAAAGCTAAAAAAAAAAAAAAAGAAGAAGAAAAAAGCCCCACACCCTGCCTCTAAAATGTTGACTATTGTTGTCGCCCAAAGAAAAGGCAAAGAAAACCTGTAAAAAGCAAACAAATATATATAAATAATATATTTACACATAAATATATATATTTATATATACTGTATATAATGTTTCTTGCTTTATACTACACAGCATCAGGCATTTCGTCTTGATTCCTAAAATATAAACCAGAGGCAGGTTAAACGAATGAATATAAAAAACAGAGGGGGAAGGGGGACGTGACAGACAGCAGCTCGCCCCAAACTCCACTGATAAGCAGAGCTAGTAAAAGTTGCGCTCGGTCGTCGATCTGACTCCGGCGTTGCATTTTTTTTTTTTCGTTCTAGAGTTGTACGGGGAGGCCGGTTCTAGATCGGCACAAGGAGGGGCGGGGAGGCAACATCCACCCAGAGTCTGATGAGCAAACAGGCAATCGGGGAGGGGGGGTTGAGGGGGGGGCAGAGTTGAAGGGAATCGACAGAGGCAGGGCAGAGCCAAACAGCGCAATGAAACATATCTTACTTACATCTTAGCTCATTTTACACGTACAGTCGTGATCAAGGCACAGGGAGCTTCTACAAGTTACTTTTTTTCTTCAATAAAGTTGTACAAAATAATACATTTTACAGTCTGTACAAGAATAATGATCCAGCAGAGAAATCAAAAGACAGACCAAAAGCCAGGCTAAAGGGGAGGAGAGGAAGTTGGAGGAGAGAGAGAGAGAGAGAGAGAGAGAGAGAGAGAGAGAGAGAGAGAGAGAGAGAGAGAGAGAGAGAGAGAGAGAGAGAGAGAGAGAGAGAGAGAGAGAGAGAGAGAGAGAGAGAGAGAGAGAGAGAGAGAGAGAGAGAGAGAGAGAGAGAGAGACTAGTCCATCCGTTAGACATCCTTCTTGAGTCTCGCGTCATAACTCTGTCTTACCCTCGGTCTGATGAAGTCCCCACGTGTCAGTGTACAAGATTTTTTGCAGCAGGGAGGAGACAGACAGAGAGAAAGATAAGGGGAGGAGGGAAAAGAGAGAGAGAGAGAGAAAGAGAGAGAGGAATGATACTCTGAAAACAGGAGAGAGCAACCGAGAAAACTGGAGGTTTAAAATGGTGCATATTAGCACACACAAACTGGGTAAACCAACAAACAGAAAAAAGGTTGTATTATTACATACATATAAATTATATATATATATATATATATAATTATATATATATGAGTTTGGATTTTTTTGCACTGCGTTTAGTTCACTGTTCTGCATGAATCTGGCATTGCATGCGCTCGCCTCTCCTGCGATGTATCTAGAGAAGCAAGCCATGTGATGGGTCTTGTGTTCAAGTCATTCTCCGCTCCACACGCAAAGCAACCTGGGGCAGTAAATGCTCCAAACCCTCCATTTTTGTTGGAGAAAAAAAAAGAAGACATTTTGCTCTACATTCTGTTTTTTGTTTGTTTGTTTTTTTTAAACGTACGGTCCGTCGTTTTGCTCTCAACCAGGGGGATCTGTCCACCTTTGGGGTGGGATGGGGTGTTGGGAAAGGGAAAATGGGGAAAAGTTGAGAGGGACACGCCAGGCTTGCACAGGCACTAAACGTTCAACAGGACCAAAACGGTGGAGGATAAGAATAGCGTGTGTATGTCTTGTGCGTGTGCATCAATATACGTAACGTGTGTTTAGGCATATGATCGGAAAAAAGACAAGTTTGACGTGTAACATACATAGGACTGCGGGTCAGGAGTTTAGCTGGACGCATGTCTGTATGTGTACGAAATGGCTTCCTTGTCCTGAGCAGTCCTGGACAGTTTTTTTTTTTCTTCCCTCTTTTCTCCCCCCCTCCCTCTCCCTCTCACATGTTTTGTTTTCCTCTCTCTCTTTTATTAACATTGGTAGTCCTTGGCTGTGTTAACAAGTCTTTTTGCCAAATATCACAGCCACGCTTTCATCAGTAACACAGTGCATCCCCTTGCCCCAGCCCCTAGTCACTCAGGATGGAGAAAGGCCATGATGTGTGTGTGTCTGTATGTATACATATATGAATATATATACATACACAGATGTGTGTATGTGTGTGTGTGTGTATGTATAATATATATATATATATATATATATATATATATATATATATATATATATATATATATATATATATATATATATATATATATATATATATATATATATATATATATATATTATATACACACATATACATATATATATATATAAAATATATAATATGCATGTGTGTGTATGTGGTGGGGACTCATCAGTTTGAAGGTTTGTGGTTTGATATTGGGGCGTGATGTAGGGCAGGGGGGCCTAAAGAAAGTTCAGGTGGTGAGTTTGCGTCCCGTCATTCCTGCTGCGATCACAAGAGTTCGTACTGTCGTAGGTGCATGCGCTGGATGATGTCTCTGCAGTCGTTGAACACTCGGCGGATGTTTTCCGTGTCCACGGCGCAGGTGAAGTGGGGATAGCAGTAGTGCCGGCCGTCTCCACTCGCTGTACTGATCCTCTAAATAGACAAAACAAGAAAAACCGTAGTAGTTTTATTAGGACCATCAACATGACATGGTTTAAATCACAATGCAAGGAAGTCCGACCCTTGCAATTCACTGAAGTAAACATCCTATATGAGTTTATATATGTATAAACTAACATTTAGGGTCGTAAGATTTTTGAAGTCTCTTATGCTCATCAAGGCTGCATTTTTTTTTGATAGAAACAAATACAGTAAAATTAAAATGGCTGTGTTCTATGTCAATCCATTTTAAAATTAAATATATTCCTGTGATGGCAAAGCTGCATTTTCAGCAGAGTCCACACCACAACTATAAAGATAACTATTGCAAAAAATATATATATATTCCAGCCAATGAATGATGAAAGCATAGGATCCATCCTGCTTTAAATATCTTGAGCGTTTAAAGTGGCAGACGACAAAAATGCAGTGCGCACCTAGAATAAACAACGTTAACAGGCCTATACTCGTCTTCAGTGTCACATGATCCTTCAGAAATCATTCTAAAAAAATGTCTTATTATCAATGTTGAAAACAGTTGTGCTGCTTAATATTTTTGTGGAAACCATGATTAATTTTTTTTTTTTCCAGGATTCTTTGATGAATAGATTTTTTTAATGGGTATATTTTGTAACATTATTATGGAAGCTTGTTTCCGCCACAGAATAAAACATTTTAAAAGATAATTGCGACTTTTTATCTCACAATTGCGAGTTTACATCTCACAATTCTGACTTTATTTCTCAGAATTGGGAGATATAAAGTCAGAATTGCGTGAAATAAAGTAGCAATTGCGTGTTATAAAGTCAGAATTCTGACTTTTTTTCTCGCAATTGCGACTTTATATCACACAATTGCGACTTTATATCTCGCAATTCTTACATCTTACAAGGGAAAAAAAGACGGACTTTTTTTTATTTATTTTTTTACCTCAGAATAGTTTATAAGTTCTGACTTTATATCTCGCAATTGCGACTTTATTTCTCAGAATTGCGACTTTATATCTCGCAATTGCGACTTTATTTCTCAGAATTGCGACTTTATTTCTCACAATTCTGACTTCATATCTCGCAATTCTGAGAAAAAAAAGTCAGAATTGTGAGATAAAAAGTCGCAATTATTATTATTTCTTTATTATTCAGTGGCGGAAACAAGCTTCCATACATTATAAATGTCTTTACTGTCACTTTTGATCAATTTAACGCATCCTTGCTGAATAAGTTTCGATTTCTTAATTAAATAAATAGGACTAACCCCCCTAAAAATGAAAAATACAGTTTCTTGGCCAGTACACACACACGGTACAGTATATGGTAAATTTTCCTCAACTACCATAGTTCAGAACTTCAGGACACAGAGTGATGTGTTGCTATGATGATTTTGGTCCCATACAAGAATCAGACTCACCAAGAACTCGTCTCGGATGAAATATTTTGCTCTCGTAACTCGTGGATCTTCCCCTTGCTCTGGTGTTGCTGTTAGATAGAAAGCAGATAGATCTAATTAATAACACCGATGCTGTGATATCCAAAGTTACCACTGTGTGGTTCAATTCTGGGTTCATACAAGAATTTGTATTCAATTCAATTACATGGATGAAAAACTATTCGACTTTACTAACCATCATCTGGTGTAGTGTAGCGTGCAAACTCTGGGAAATAATCCTCGATTTTTGATTTTCCCGCCAAAACCTTCTCAGCCAGCAAGTCCTGCTTGTTTAGGAACAGAATGACAGAAATAGTTCGAAGCCACCTGAAAAGGCAAGAGAGAAAACAATGAAGAGATTTGGGAAAAAAGGTAATCATACAACTACACTTTTATATTTTTTAAAGAAAATGAAGAAGTACACTCATTAAGCCCTCTTCTTCTCTACACGTGCAAGCATGTTTTAGGCATCCAAAAAGTACCTGTTATTCCAGATGTTCTTGAACAGGTTAAGTGCCTCCTGGAGTCTGTTGGTCTGATTGTCCTCTCTGAGCACCATGTTATAACTGCTGCTGGCTACCACGAAAATGATGGCCGTCACGTCTGTAACAGAAAAGAAAAGGATTTTAGCATATCCTTTGAACCAGAAATGCAAACAATCCATCATAAACTTGCCTTAATTACAACCAGGGCCTGAAATTTACAAAAATTGGCACTGGTGAGTATATGACAGGGGGTTAATCGCCAGTTGGCCGGTAATATTTTAATGAATTCTAACAATGCAATGTTGTGAGAAAATAAACAAATGTGAACGACGTTCGCAACAGTTAACTGGCCAGTGCAGCATTGTCACAAAAGATTGAGCCTTGCCAATTTAAATATTCAAGCGCGTTACTCGAGCACTGTGTGGGAAGTTTTCTGTGTGCAAACATCCAAAGCAAATTCACATAAAATTATGTCAACCCGTTTCTGGTAAGCATAGTCGGTTATGTCTTAAGGGAAAGAAAACAGTAAACGTGTATCATCACATTAGATCTGTGCATTAGCTCTTAAAGTGTCAGCATCCTAATAGTCCTGCTGCCGTCTGTTTTAATGTTAATCAAGAAACAAAGGACAAAGAGGAAATCACTCACTGCTCTTGACAGAAGAACTTTTGTAACTTTAATAAGAATTTATCTCTGTTTAATTTATACAGTGAAGACTACACGGTTCTTTTACATTTGATTTCTTTATTACATTTCTGTATCTGAAAAGTGAATTTTAACCAGTATCTAAAATTTTGGTGTCATAACTGTGTTTTCACAAAAATAGCTTGATGGCAAGTAAAAAATATTTATAATACCGGCCACCATTGATAGGTGTGGCAAAAAGTTTGTTTTAGGCCCTGATTACAACAAATTAATACTAATGAATAAACCAATATATTGGCCAGGCTAATAAGCTTTATGTCAGCTCTGTGAATAGATAATTGTTTTGTGTGAATTTTGAATAAATATGATCATTAATTTACATTTTACACTGTAATAAAAGTACATCTTCCCTTTAATATCAGCATTGGCCATTCAAAAACCCTTCTCAATTATAAAGCAATAAAAGCACAAGTTACCATTAAAACACTGGATCCATTTCCTGCGTTCGTCTCTCTGTCCTCCAACATCAAACATACTGCAGAAAAAGAGAAAATGCATCAGTCCAAAGCCCACAGACATGATGGCATGGACCCGTTTACAACAAGCACTTATTTATGTAGTGTAACGGTGTCCCCTTTCCCCACCGATTATGATGTTGACTGTGTTTATGTTTGCATGTATTTTTGTCTAAATATATAGTATATCATTTTTTTTTTTTTTTTTTATAATATACATGTATATATGTATGAAGGGCTCCTGGTCAAACTTACTGAAAATTAACTTTGTCCACTTGAAATCTTGTCTCAAAAATCCCAGAAGTCAGAACTCTGCATCGAAGCAAGTCCTAAAAGAGGGAGGCAACAAAGAGTTGGAAAAAAAAAAAGTACATTTACAACAAAAAACATCTTTAAAATCATACGCAATAAAAGAACAATGTCTTATAAGATGAGAACAAGAAAGGCCAAGCTTCAATATCAAGCATGTTTGAATCCCGGCATGTGGATTTTTACAGGATCTTTACGCACCTGATCAGTGGGAGTATAGTCGCTCTGTTTCACAGTGTCAATCCTGTCCAGGAAACTAAAAAGAAAAAAGATATAACATTAACAACCGTCTAATATTTATTCAACACTTCCTCATAATCAATAGGATATGACTGATATGTTATTTGGTATTAAGAGTAATGAGTAAACAGAGTGCTGGATTTATTCCAAAACAAGTCAAGACAAGGAAGAAGTGTTTATTCATTGCCGAACAAGCACCTTGCCTCGGGAAAGCATCCATTAAAAGGCATTACCACATGTGACTATATTTATTTGTCATACCATCCATCCCTAATAATCATTTTAAAAACTGTGATAAACCCAAGATATTTTATTGCAATATTGAACCAAAAGTTAATTTGCAATCAAACACAATATTCCTGCATCTGTATTTGCAAAACTTCACACACACATTTTCAAATCACCACACGACACGAGTCGACCACGGAGGGAAAAAAATGGCAGCTGGCAGAATGTGCAGCTGTGGAATGAGCCAGCAGGTGGCGCATGTTTGTGTTGGAGATCAAAGCAGGCAGGGTTCTGAGTCATAGTGATCAGAGAGCGCTCAGTCAGACACTGCTCTAGTCAATGGATCGGCTCTAGTGGGAGGAAACGGAGAGGGGAAGAGAGGGCAAAACAGAAGGAGGGAGGGGGATCAAGAAACGCTGTCTTAGTCAAGCTGCTATCCGGTGAAACGGCTGCAAGATGGTGGGGCGGCTCGCACTCGCCTCCTGGTTCTTTGTGCATGCAGCCGAGATCTTAGACACTCGTAATCGATGTCCCCAATGAAACGCTTCTCATTCAGAACTAGCTCCTTTTTTTATAGAATATCAATCATATTTATAATGATGCTGACAAAAGACCATATAATACAATTTTCTTTCTATAATAGAATAATCCCAACTAGCTGACCCTCAACCTTTTTCTTTTTACAGTTTTAGTTCCAACAAACTGCTAACATATACATTTATTAGGGATGTGCGACATTATTCGATTAAAGATACTGCTGCTGCTAGTCAACTTTGAAATATGAAGCATAACATTAAATGTGCAAAAAGAATTGGAAATAACTAGTATTTCCATTTAACTTAGCATCATGTTGTTACATCTTGAAATTAATATATTATTATTATTTATTATTTTGAAAAGTGTATATCTGCAACGCGGAGTGAAAAGATTGTGACGTAACTCCTCATTCTCTATACTACAGGTTATGAGGGACAATATGGTATAACATTTTTAATAAGATTAAAGGCCCCCTGAAATCAAAATTTACGTTTTTAGCTTTTAGTATGAATATGTTAGCCCTAAGATTATGAATAAGCTGGTGCGCTCTAAAAAAAAAAAAAAAAAAAAGACAAAACTCGCATTTAGGAGATATAAACATTCAAAACTTAGTCCCTCGCTTCCACTAAAATGGATCACGGATTTCAGAATTCTTCAGCTTCTCGTCCAATCAAATGCTCTCTAGAATGTAAAGCGTCCCGCCCCCTGTTCTTCAAATACCACCAGGCCAAAGCGACCGTTGACACGTCACAGAGCATTATGGGTTGGAGATGTGTGTCCGGTTGCCTAACGCTCAAGTTTTATTCCATTTTCCAACTGTACGTTGGTTAAGAAAGACATGGCTAAAATGTATTCACATCTCTACTATTGAATCCAACGTATCATTAGTGCTCGGATTCGCTTCCATGGTGCTGTCAAGTACGAATTGCAGTCTGTGAGGTAAACGCTATTGGCTATTTGAAAAGGGGGAGGAGCCATTCAATATGTCCCGCCTTAGCTTCCTGTTTCAGTGGAAATTACGTCAACGCACCATACAAGCCTGCAAGGTACTTCAGTGGGCCTTTAAAGGAAAAACAGTCAACTAGTCGGTGGCAAAATGTCCGCTTAAACAGTATTGAAATTAGCCGTTGTGCACATCCCTAATATTTATGAAAATTAGGGTTGCACGATATTGAAGAAAAATGCGATATGCGATAACTCGATATTCGATACGATAATGCATAAAGTGTGTAAAATAAACTCAAATTATCTTTAAAGTATAATTAAAAGTATATAACCAACATTACCTGTTCACATTCTTTTTGTGACTAAAAAAACATCCTTCTGAAAGTGAACAGCTGTGTTTTACTGTAGCACAAGAAGTGTTATTTTAACATCAGTGGGGTTTAGGGATTCAGGAAGGCCTACATTAGGTTTATTTAACTACCGAAACTGAATAATCAAATGTAAAAATAAAACACTGCTTAGTTTTCACTGTATTAATTAAATATATACTGATTGTTATTAAAGCT